>NC_081560.1:65300501-65306516 GCF_022355385.1 Mustela nigripes
CATTTCTTGATTGGATTATTTGTTCTTTGGGTGTGAAGTTTGCTAAGCTCTTTATAGATTTTGGATACTAGCCCTTTATCTGCTATGTCATTTGCAAATATTTTCTCCCATTCTGTCAGTTGTCTTTTGGTTTTGTTAACTGTTTCCTTTGCTGTGCAAAAGCTTTTGATCTTGATGAAGTCCCAATAGTTCATTTTTGCCCTTGCTTCCCTTGCCTTTGGCAATGTTCCTAAGAAGTTGCTATGGCTGAGGTCAAAGAGGTTGCTGCCTGTGTTCTCCTCAAGGATTTTGATGGATTCCTTTCTCACATTGAGGTCCTTCATCCATTTTGAGTCTATTTTTGTGTGTGGTATAAGGAAATGGTCCAATTGGTTTCATATATATATATATATATATATATAGAGAGAGAGAGAGAGAGAGAGAGGCTTCCTTACACAGAAATTATTTATGTAATCATTAACCATTGATGATTGATCCAACCCCAATCCCTCTCCCCTCCCTGGAGGCTGAGGATGGGACTGAAAATTCCAATCCTCTAATCACAGAGTTGGTTTCTAGGCAACCTGCCCCATCCTCAAGTACTTTGAAAAGTCACTTCATTCATATAACAAAAGAAACCTCTATTGTTACCATTTAGGAAACCACAATGGTTTTAGGAGCTCTGTGCCAGAAATGGGAACAAAGACCAAATACATATTTCTTATTAGAAATCACAATATCACAATTCATAAAATGCCAGTCAGGCCTGGGTCCAGTCAGACAAATGGGGACACTGAGGCAGCAGGGGCCAAAGTCAAGGATTCCTCTCATAGTTTTTCTAGGATGCTAGTGTTTTTAGTAGCTCTGTCCAGGATCTTCTACTTAACTGATCCTAGCTGAACAAAGCTGGCTAATAGCAGTAGCTTCCAGTTAATTAAATAATCCAAGCAAAATGCCCATTTTAAATTTATTTCCTATTTCTCCTGATTCTTTTTTCATAGACGAATCTATAAAGATCCAGAAATAAAACTTTATTTGCAAAAGGTGAACCTTGAGTTAATGGAATAATTTTAACATGACTGCCAGAAATTTTTCATGCATCTAGCTTTCTTATGCTAGCTAAAATTATTGATCTGACCAAGTTGGCACATGGTAAATGATATTAAGTTACAGCTTATATTCACCTATATTTAATTTGTCATCTTAAATAAAATTATTGCCAATAAAATTCATCAAATTTTCTGTAAATTTTTTGCAGCTCTCAATAAAATTTTATACATACATAAGACTATACAGATAGATGATTTCACTGGGAAGTTTTAGAATTATCAGAATTACTAGTGCATTTATTCAGTAGTTCTGTCCTTAGATCTATAAATACACAACAATCAACTATATAAGAGAGTAAGGTTTAAAGTAGAGTAAGAGAATTTGTTTTAAGCATACTTTTCGTATGCAACATTAGAACTATAAAATCAAAAAATTGCAACTGGAAAGAAACAATACAAATAAACACAACCTAACACAATGTCTGACCCATGATAGATGCTCAGTAAATGTGTGGCTGAATGAATGGAAATGGAGAAGACAACACAAAAGTGGGATATATAAGTACATATACAAAGAACTATAGAATAACTTTCTTTACATACAGGAGATAGAAGAACGTGTTTTACACTCAGGGATCTGG
The DNA here is from genome assembly GCF_022355385.1 of Mustela nigripes. NCBI lineage: Eukaryota > Metazoa > Chordata > Mammalia > Carnivora > Mustelidae > Mustela > Mustela nigripes. The sequence continues at coordinate 65,302,171 of NC_081560.1, forward strand.
AAGATGGTAAGATAATAATGTTCAAGTAGCTACTGGAAAGATAGAAAAGTACAAGAAAATCATTTAGACCAATGTGTGAATATTTATATTCTCCATTATTGACTTGAATAGAAATATTAAAATCCAAGAACAATTACAGATTTGAGAAAGGAGGAAATTTTAATTAAATTTTGTAAACAGAATAAATTCACTTAAATATGAATGCTTCTTGAAAGAAAAGGTATTAATAATAAAAATGCTTATATATGTTGAAAAAATCAAGAACATGGAAAAATTTAAGAAGAAAAGGAAAATTAATTTATAAAGAGAAATTATTCTAACACAATAAATGTCAATAATGCAATAACAGAGGAACATAACGGGAAGTCAGGAAGGAACTAGTTTCATAGTAATAGGTTTACAGAGAGAGAAAATGTCTACAAGAACCATTAGGAAATTTCCTGGCATAATGTGGGTTAACAGAAGCTGAAATTAGCATTTATTTTATAGAAAGCATACACACCACACTACAGCCAATGCATCAGAACGATTTATTTAAAGTTGACATTTGCTTCTTGTTGAATTCCTTATGGAGAACTAAATCTAAATGAAGAATTTCAACTTACAATTTTTAAATTGTGTTTACAGTATTTAGTATATGAAAAATGAAAGGTCAAAGAAAAAAAATGACTTATTTAAAAAATACGTGTCTCTCCATCAAAGTGCTTCATGTTGTTCCAAGTCTTTAAAACCATTTATAAGATGATATACCATCAACAAAGATCAAAGAATGATAATATTATCTGTCTATGTAAATCTCTTTTCTTTCTGATAAAAGAGAGAAAAAGTAAATATTACAAACCTCTTCCAATCTCCCTAGAACCCCTAGCTTTAAAAATTGGGGCAAGACTTCATTTTCTATGAGGCAAATAATTCAAAAGGTCGGGATCTTAAAAGGTATATTAATTTGTCCATGTCACTAAGAGTATAATTTGCTAGTTTACTTCTGAAGCAAATACCATTTCCTAATACTCACATGAAATAGTTAATGCCTTCTTCCATTCCAGTATGTAGCTTCTTTTCTAACACACTTGATGTGTTCCCTAAAATGCAAACCCAGAATTAAGTGGAAAAGAACAAAGTGAAACCTTATCTTCACCTACAAGAGCGACTCTAAACATGGTGACAATCATGTCAGATAAGAGAGACATAATTTCATATTTACAGTGTAACAACACTTAAAAGACTTTGAAGTAACCAGTCCTTTAAACATTCAAGGTTAAAGTGTTTCTGGTTGAATTGCTAAACTAGCATTAAAATAAAATACATTGTTTCTTATTGGTTCTGTTTTATTTTTAGTGATGTTGGACTCAACACCTATCTAGAACAATAGCAAATCAGACCAGTTCCAGGACCAGGGCTGTATCTGCATTTTGTAGAGTAAGAGAAGGAAGGGCCATGGCTGTGTTCTCCTAGCCTCTGACTTTCTCAGTCTTCTGGAGTACTCAATGAATATTTAATAAATGGGAGAAGGAAGGAAGGAAGGTAGAGAGGGAAAGGAGGAACAGAGAAAAGGGGAAGGAAGAAGAGAAAACAAAAAGAATTTTTGTGATTTAAAACTACTTTACCTATCTCAAAAATTAATGGGCAAAACAAGCCTACCAAAAGTTATATGAATTTTCTGAGGTTACAGCAGGCAGGTAGTCCCCTATCTGAATAATAAATGGACTTTCATCTATTTTTTTCTCAAGGCTTAAAATTTGTTATATATAACAAAGACATTTATACCACAGTCAGTTTTAATGTGATGTTTGGGTTGTTAGAATGGAAGTTGAATTTCAGTCAGCAGTGTTTCTCAAATGAGATCGACAACTGGTCATGCATGGATTGCCTGAGATTGTGCTCATTTGCACCTGTCATTCCAGAGGAATTATTGGTGGCAACTCACTTCACTAGAGTGTCCTGGTTTAGAAAATAATTTTTATGGTCAAAGACCAAATGCATTTGAAAATTCGGGATCTTATTAAAAGTAGAGCTTCCTGGGTCCTACCTTAAACCTAATAACTTCGAATCTCCGAGGGGCAGGCCCCATTATCTGCATTTTAACAAACACCTCTTAGGTAATTGTTAGGGTTACTAAAGTTTGAGAACTCCTGCATTAATATATAATACAGATTATTAGATTTCAATGTGGAGAAAGATTACAGTGAGGTCAGTAAATGAAAATAAGCAGGAAGAGGTGACATGATTGAATAATATACTTAAAGCCACCTATATATAATTGTGTTTATTTAGCAAGTTTCTTTATGGCCTGCATCCACTACCACATCTATCTTTGTCCCAGTGGCAGGAAGATCAGTAAAACGGCACAAACAAGAGGAAGCCAGCACTGCAGGGCTCCGTCAGCTTCTATATTCCCATTAGTTTTGCCATCAGTCCAGGTCTCTGTACAGTAGCCCCCTTTTCCACAGGGAATACATCCCAAGACCCCCAATGGATGCCTGACACTGTGGACAGTACCAAACCCTAGCTCTACTGTGTTTTTCCCTATACGTACTTACCTATGATAAAGTATAATTTATGTTATTAGGCACAGCAAGAGATTAATAACAATAACTAATAATAAAATAGAACCACTGTAACAATATACTGTAATAAAAGTTATTAGAATGTGGTCTTTTTCTCCCAGTGTATCTTATTGTACTATACTCACCCTTCCTGTAATGACATGAGAGGATAAAATGCCTGCATGAAAAGAAGAAATGAGGTGAATGATGTGGACATCATGACACTGCAGTGCTGGGGCACTAATGACCTTCTGACCATATGTCAGGAGGAGGATCATCTGCTTCCAAGGCCACACGGTTGACCTTGGGAACTGAAACCATGGAAAGGGAAAACACAGATAAGGGGAATCTACTGTATATTTATTTCCTGCCCATCCAACCTCATTCTCCCTCTAGACTAACTATACTCAGCTCCCTATAGAGAACTGGTTAATCCAGGTGGTTGTTTTTCATCGTTCTGCATTCCATGTCTTCTGTAGATGCAAATTTGGGCTTTAGAAAAATAAATATAGTTTTCCAGTAATTAAGGCTGAGGATTCTCCCACCCCCCCCCTCCAGAAACATAAGAAAAGAGAGAGAGCAGTATAACCCCATGGAGGAGGAGATTAGCTTGGAAGTTGTCTTTTCTTATTGTAGCTTTCTTCTTCACAAATAGTTGGATGATTTTTCCATTAAAATTAAACACGTCCGGGGGGAGGAGTCAAGATGGCGGAGAAGTAGCAAGCTGAGACTGCTTCAGCTAGCCGGAGATCAGCTAGATAGCTTATCTAAAGATTGCAAACACCTGAAAATCCATCGGCAGATCGAAGAGAAGAAAAACAGCAATTCTGGAAACAGAAAAACAACCACTTTCTGAAAGGTAGGACCGGCGGAGAAGTGAATCCAAAGTGACGGGAAGATAGACCCCGGGGGGAGGGGCCGGCTCCCGGCAAGCGGCGGAGCAACCGCGCACAAAATCAGGACTTTTAAAAGTCTGTTCCGCTGAGGGACATCGCTCCAGAGGCTAAACCGGGGCGAAGCCCACGCGGGGTCAGTGTGGCCTCAGGTCCCGCAGGGTCACAGAAGGATCGGGGGTGTCTGAGTGTCGCAGAGCTTGCGGGTATAGGAACGGGAAAGCCGGCTACAGAGACAGAGCCGACAGTAAGCTCACAGCTCCGTGTTACCTTGAACCGGTCGCAGGCTCGGTGAGCTCGGAGCGCGGCCGGAGGTCAGGCAGACGGGAGTAACTGGGCGCAGTTCTCTGAGCGCGCACTGAGGAGTGCAGCCCTGGGCTCTCGGCTCCTCCGGGCCGGAGACCAGGAGGCCGCCATTTGTATTCCCGTCCTCTGGAACTCTACGGAAAGCGCTCAGGGAACAAAAGCTCCTGAAAGCAAACCCGAGCGGATTACTCACCCCGGCCCGGGTAAGGGCGGTGTAATTCCGCCTGGGGCAAAGACACTTGAGAATCACTACAACAGGCCCCTCCCCCAGAAGATCAACAAGAAATCCAGCCGAGACCAAGTTCACCTACCAAGGAGTGCGGTTTCAATACCAAGGAGAGCAGCAGAATTCCAGAGGAGGAGAAAGCCAAGCACGGAACTCATGGCTTTTTTCCTGTGATTTTTTTTAGTCTTGCAGTTAATTTAATTTTTTCTTTTTCATTTTTTTTTTTTTCTCGCCTTCGGGTAAAATTTTTTTTAACTGTTACCTTTTTCTTTTTTAACGATTTTATACTAGTTTATCTAATATATATATTTTTTCTTTTTTACATTTTTCTTAGGTGTATTCTTTTTTTAAAAATTCTTTTCTTTTCTTTTTTTT
>NC_081560.1:65306616-65429744 GCF_022355385.1 Mustela nigripes
TTTTCTTTTCTTTTTTTTTTCTTTTCTTTTTGTTTTTTTTTTTTTTTCTTTCTTCCTTTTTGAACCTCTTTTTATCCCCTTTCTCCCCACTCACGATTTTGGATCTCTTCTAATTTGGTTAAAGCATATTTTCCTGGGGTTGTTGCCACCCTTTTAGTATTTTACTTGCCCCTTCATTTAGTCTTATCTGGACAAAATGACAAGACGTAAAAATTCAACACAAAAAAAAGAACAAGAGGCAGTACCGAAGGCTAGGGACCTAATCAATACAGACATCGGTAATATGTCAGATCTAGAGTTCAGAATGACAATTCTCAAGGTTCTAGCCGGGCTCGAAAAAGGCATGGAAGATATTAGAGAAACCCTCTCGAGAGATATAAAAGCCCTTTCTGGAGAAATAAAAGAACTAAAATATAACCAAGCTGAAATCAAAAAAGCTATTAATGAGGTGCAATCAAAAATGGAGGCTCTAACTGCTAGGATAAATGAGGCAGAAGAAAGAATTAGTGATATAGAAGATCAAATGACAGAGAATAAAGAAGCTGGGCAAAAGAGGGACAAACAGCTACTGGACCACGAGGGGAGAATTCGAGAGATAAGTGACACCATAAGACGAAACAACATTAGAATAATTGGGATTCCAGAAGAAGAAGAAAGTGAGAGGGGAGCAGAAGGTATACTGGAGAGAATTATTGGGGAGAATTTCCCCAATATGGCAAAGGGAACGAGCATCAAAATACAGGAGGTTCAGAGAATGCCCCTCAAAATCAATAAGAATAGGCCCACACCCCGTCACCTAATAGTAAAATTTACAAGTCTCAATGACAAAGAGAAAATCCTGAAAGCAGCCCGGGAAAAGAAGTCTGTAACATACAATGGTAAAAATATTAGATTGGCAGCTGACTTATCCACAGAGACCTGGCAGGCCAGAAAGAGCTGGCATGATATTTTCAGAGCACTAAACGAGAAAAACATGCAGCCAAGAATACTATATCCAGCTAGGCTATCATTGAAAATAGAAGGAGAGATTAAAAGCTTCCAGGACAAACAACAACTGAAAGAATTTGCAAATACCAAACCAGCTCTACAGGAAATCTTGAAAGGGGTCCTCTAAGCAAAGAGAGAGCCTACAAGTGGTAGATCAGAAAGGAACAGAGACCATATACAGTAACAGTCACCTTACAGGCAATACAATGGCACTAAATTCATATCTCTCAATAGTTACCCTGAATGTGAATGGGCTAAATGCCCCTGTCAAAAGACACAGGGTATCAGAATGGATAAAAAAACAAAACCCATCTATATGTTGCCTCCAAGAAACACATTTTAAGCCCGAAGACACCTCCAGATTTAAAGTGAGGGGGTGGAAAAGAATTTACCATGCTAATGGACATCAGAAGAAAGCAGGAGTGGCAATCCTTATATCAGAAAAATTAGATTTTAAGCCAAAGACTATAATAAGAGATGAGGAAGGACACTATATCATACTCAAAGGGTCTGTCCAACAAGAAGATTTAACAATTTTAAATATCTATGCCCCCAACGTGGGAGCAGCCAACTATATAAACCAATTAATAACAAAATCAAAGAAACACATCAACAATAATACAATAATAGTAGGGGACTTTAACACTCCCCTCACTGAAATGGACAGGTCATCCAAGCAAAAGATTAGCAAGGAAATAAAGGCCTTAAACGACACACTGGACCAGATGGACATCACAGATATATTCAGAATATTTCATCCCAAAGCAACAGAATACACATTCTTCTCTAGTGCACATGGAACATTCTCCAGAATAGATCACATCCTCGGTCCTAAATCAGGACTCAACCGGTATCAAAAGATTGGGATCATTCCCTGCATATTTTCAGACCACAATGCTCTAAAGCTAGAACTCAACCACAAAAGGAAGTTTGGAAAGAACCCAAATACATGGAGACTAAACAGTATCCTTCTAAAGAATGAATGGGTCAACCGGGAAATTAAAGAAGAATTGAAAAAAATCATGGAAACAAATGATAATGAAAATACAACGGTTCAAAATCTGTGGGACACAACAAAGGCAGTCCTGAGAGGAAAATATATAGCGCTACAAGCCTTTCTCAAGAAACAAGAAAGGTCTCAGGTACACAACCTAACCCTACACCTAAAGGAGCTGGAGAAAGAACAAGAAAGAAACCCTAAGCCCAGCAGGAGAAGAGAAATCATAAAGATCAGAGCAGAAATCAATGAAATAGAAACCAAAAAAACAATAGAACAAATCAACGAAACTAGGAGCTGGTTCTTTGAAAGAATTAATAAAATTGATAAACCCCTGGCCCGACTTATCAAAAAGAAAAGAGAAAGGACCCAAATAAATAAAATCATGAATGAAAGAGGAGAGATCACAACTAACACCAAAGAAATACAAACTATTATAAGAACATACTATGAGCAACTCTACGGCAATAAATTTGACAATCTGGAAGAAATGGATGCATTCCTAGAAACATATAAACTACCACAACTGAGCCAGGAAGAAATAGAAAGCCTGAACAGACCCATAACCAGTAAGGAGATTGAAACAGTCATTAAAAATCTCCAAACAAACAAAAGCCCAGGGCCAGACGGCTTCCCGGGGGAATTCTACCAAACATTTAAAGAAGAACTAATTCCTATTCTCCTGAAACTGTTCCAAAAAATAGAAATGGAAGGAAAACTTCCAAACTCATTTTATGAGGCCAGCATCACCTTGATCCCAAAACCAGACAAGGATCCCACCAAAAAAGAGAGCTATAGACCGATATCCTTGATGAACACAGATGCGAAAATACTCAACAAAATACTAGCCAATAGGATTCAACAGTACGTTAAAAGGATTATTCACCACGACCAAGTGGGATTTATTCCAGGGCTGCAAGGTTGGTTCAACATCCGCAAATCAGTCAATGTGATACAACACATCAATAAAAGAAAGAACAAGAACCATATGATACTCTCAATAGATGCTGAAAAAGCATTTGACAAAGTACAACATCCCTTCCTGATCAAAACTCTTCAAAGTGTAGGGATAGAGGGCACATACCTCAATATCATCAAAGCCATCTATGAAAAACCCACCGCAAATATCATTCTCAATGGAGAAAAACTGAAAGCTTTTCCGCTAAGGTCAGGAACACGGCAGGGATGTCCATTATCACCACTGCTATTCAACATCGTACTAGAGGTCCTAGCCTCAGCAATCAGACAACAAAAGGAAATTAAAGGCATCCAAATCGGCAAAGAAGAAGTCAAATTATCACTCTTCGCAGATGATATGATACTATATGTGGAAAACCCAAAAGACTCCACTCCAAAACTGCTAGAACTTATACAGGAATTCAGTAAAGTGTCAGGATATAAAATCAATGCACAGAAATCAGTTGCATTTCTCTACACCAACAGCAAGACAGAAGAAAGAGATATTAAGGAGTCAATCCCATTTACAATTGCATCCAAAACCATAAGATACCTAGGAATAAACCTAACCAAAGAGACACAGAATCTATACTCAGAAAACTATAAAGTACTCATGAAAGAAATTGAGGAAGACACAAAGAAATGGAAAAATGTTCCATGCTCCTGGATTGGAAGAATAAATATTGTGAAAATGTCTATGCTACCTAAAGCAATCTACACATTTAATGCAATTCCTATCAAAGTACCATCCATCTTTTTCAAAGAAATGGAACAAATAATGCTAAAATTTATATGGAACCAGAAAAGACCTCGAATAGCCAAAGGGATATTGAAAAAGAAAGCCAACGTTGGTGGCATCACAATTCCGGACTTCAAGCTCTATTACAAAGCTGTCATCATCAAGACAGCATGGTACTGGCACAAAAACAGACACATAGATCAATGGAACAGAATAGAGAGCCCAGAAATAGACCCTCAAATCTATGGTCAACTAATCTTCGACAAAGCAGGAAAGAATGTCCAATGGAAAAAAGACAGCCTTTTCAATAAATGGTGCTGGGAAAATTGGACAGCCACATGCAGAAAAATGAAATTGGACCATTTCCTTACACCACACACAAAAATAGACTCAAAATGGATGAAGGACCTCAATGTACGAAAGGAATCCATCAAAATCCTTGAGGAGAACACGGGCAGCAACCTCTTCGACCTCTGCCGCAGCAACATCTTCCTAGGAACAACGCAAAAGGCAAGGGAAGCAAGGGCAAAAATGAACTATTGGGATTTCATCAAGATCAAAAGCTTTTGCACAGCAAAGGAAACAGTTAACAAAATCAAAAGACAACTGACAGAATGGGAGAAGATATTTGCAAACGACATATCAGATAAAGGACTAGTGTCCAGAATCTATAAAGAACTTAGCAAACTCAACACCCAAAGAATAAATAATCCAATCAAGAAATGGGCAGAGGACATGAACAGACATTTCTGCAAAGAAGACATCCAGATGGCGAACAGACACATGAAAAAGTGCTCCATATCACTCGGCATCAGGGAAATACAAATCAAAACCACAATGAGATATCACCTCACACCAGTCAGAATGGCTAAAATCAACAAGTCAGGAAATGACAGATGCTGGCGAGGATGCGGAGAAAGGGGAACCCTCCTACACTGTTGGTGGGAATGCAAGCTGGTGCAGCCACTCTGGAAAACAGCATGGAGGTTCCTCAAAATGTTGAAAATAGAACTGCCCTATGACCCAGCAATTGCACTATTGGGTATTTACCCTAAAGATACAAATGTAGTGATCCAAAGGGGCACATGCACCCGAATGTTTATAGCAGAAATGTCCACAATAGCCAAACTATGGAAAGAACCTAGATGTCCATCAACAGATGAATGGATCAAGAAGATGTGGTATATATACACAATGGAATACTATGCAGCCATCAAAAGAAATGAAATCTTGCCATTTGCAACAACATGGATGGAACTAGAGCGTATCATGCTTAGCGAAATAAGTCAAGCAGAGAAAGACAACTATCATATGATCTCCCTGATATGAGGAAGTGGTGATACAACATGGAGGCTTAAGTGGGTAGAAGAACAATAAATGAAACAAGATGGGATTGGGAGGGAGACAAACCATAAGTGACTCTTAATCTCACAAAACAAACTGAGGGTTGCCGGGGGCAGGGGGTTTGGGAGAAGGGGGTGGGATTATGGACATTGGGGAGGGTATGTGATTTGGTGAGTGCTGTGAAGTGTGTAAACCTGGTGATTCACAGACCTGTACCCCTGGGGATAAAAATATATGTTTATCAAAAATAAAAAATTAAAAAAAAAATAATAAAAATAAAAAAAAATAGTTTCTGGATATGAAACTAATAAAGTTTATTTGCCCTGGTGGATCGAATGCTAAAAAGCTATTTTTGTTGGACTGTGAAAATTCATTAAAGTCTCTACATGAACAGCAAAAAAAAAAAAATTAAACACGTCCAAGTGGAAAAGCAACATTGGGGGTTCGGAGGGTAGGAAAAGAATAAATGAAACAAGATGGGATCAGGAGGGAGACAAACCATAAGAGACTCTTAATGTCACAAAATAGAGGGTTGCTGGGGGAAGGGGGGTCGGGAGAGGGTGGTGGGGTTATGGACATTGGGGAGGATATGTGCTATGGTGAGTGCTGTGAAGTGTGTAAACCTGGCGATTCACAGACCTGTACCCCTGGGGCTAATAATACATTATATGTTTATAAAAAATTTTTAAAAATTAAAAAAAAAATCTAACACCTCCATGTAGGATCACTCTATTCATAGATTGCCCTTGATATTTATATTAGTTAACTAATGTTTTCTGATTGCAAGGAACATAAAACAACTTTGGCTAACTTAGCCAAAAAAGGAAGTTTATGTGAAGTATTCTAGAGTATTTCATGAAATTTAAGGAAGGAGTGAAGAAAAAAACCTCAAAAGGACAAGAAGTGGGGAGGTTCTAGGGCCTCAAAGAGTTTACAGATCTCTCTCTAGTATTGGCCACTACTGTGACTTGAATCAAATGTCTTCCCATCTCTCTGTCTCTCCATCTCAAATTTTAATAACTGGGTTACAGAACATAGTCAGGGGGTAGCTCCCAGACAAGTATTCATGGCCAAGTAGTCAGACTCATGTAACACTAATGTCATCTGGAGCCTATGTCTGTGTGGAAAGGAATAATCTCTCTGGAAGAGGAGAAAGTCACTGTCGACCATACAACTACCCTAAAGCCATGTGCTCCAATCCACCTTCTGGCTGCCTAATAGTCACTGCACATGTGTGCGTGCTCACACACACACACACACACACACACACACACACACACAATTGTTTCCCCTATATCCAAAAAAAAAAAACAAAAAAAAACCCCAACAACTCAAAACACATGATCCAACCAAATCTCACACAACCGCAATGGGGAAAAACTGCAGTTATTTTCCAGCCACTGCACACAGAAGGGAGATTTTGGCCTTCAAGCCCAAGACCTCTGGCTTGTGTCCATACCTCTTCAATTCTGTCAGAATACCATTTCAGTATTCTATAGCCTATGAACTACATGATAAATTGAACCATTACCTGGATAATATTATATATCCCTGGAAAAAAGAAAGAGACAAGACAAGAAAAAAATAATTATAATTCTCATTTTAAAAGGAAACATGAGAATAAATACTTAGCAAGGAAAATACTGGTGCAAGCTACAGTCTTCTGTTCTGCAGGCATTCATAAGACTGCTGCTGACATATGAGATAGATTCCTCCTCTGCTTGTTCCAAGTTCTCCTGGCTTTCGGCCAACACTAGAGCTTGCCAAGGATCTTTGCCTTGATTGCACAAAGAATCCAACATGCCCAGGTGGTAGTCTCAGCTCCCAATTCAACAAAACCTACATTTTTTTTTAACCCTTGAATGAAACATTCTCCCAATGAGTACTGAAATACTTAGGCTAAAAGATTTAAAGAAATAATTTTGAAGAGTTAAAGCAAAACTTCTGAAAGTGAAAGAGTAAGTGTACTTATTAGAAATGTCTTCACCCCAGAGTCCTAGATTTCATTCCAGCTGTGAAAACAATATCAAATGTATTGGACACTGGTTCCATTCCTGTTCTATATCCTACAACTTAGCATACCAATATCACAAGGTGTTACTTCTTAGCTATTGTCATGGTTACGTTTCCAATAGATCCATCCAATGAAGCATAGCTTTATCAGGATGACAGGGTACTTATATAGTATTTACAAGGCTAGGCAGGCAGTAGCCTATTGCCTTGTTTGGCAGGGCCGTGAGTTCACCAATTAAAAACAATATATGGAATTCTATGATGCTTTTAAGGCATGTAAGCAGGGAAGGCAAATCCAAATCAGAAAGATTATTCCAGTGATGATAAGTTGTTGCACCTCCATGATGAAGGGGCATTTCCAATTCAAGAGAATTTATCTTTCCAGGTGCCCTAGAAGTGTAAGGCAAGTCACTATTGCTAACAGTATATGATCAGTCTTGATGGAAGGAAATTTATGTTACTGAGTCCAAACATCACCTCCAATCTGGCCATCACAGCTGTTATGCCATGAACTAACAGACTGGTTTGAGGAGGAGGATGACTGACTCCCACAGAAGGAATCATTTTGTACTCCTAATATTAAGAACCTCTTCTACAATGATGCCTCTCAGTGAGCATTCACGCGGATACATATTCTTAGTCTCGGTCCGTTCTGAATAGTCCATTCACCCTTCCCTAAAACCTTATTGCTATCAGTTCTCTGGTCTTGATCCTTCCAAGTGCTTAACGATTTAGTCAGACCAGGACTAAAATTGACCCAGCATGTGCTCACTCAGCCTAAAATACCAGCTCTGTCCAAAGTCTCCTGCCCTGTATATCCATCATTGCCCAAGTCACTCTGGTCTTCATTCAGAGACCTCTCTGACCCCTCCACAATCTAGCAATGAAAGGGTAAATGTCTGGCACAACAGGGGTCTTTAGCCCCAGTTTCAGGGCTAGATCCCAGCTGCCTTACTTGTTACAGATTTTGAAGTTACCTTTGGCCAAATAATTAGCTTAAGAATTAGTATAACCCTGACCTCAGATAAAGTAGACAATAAAATGTTTCCTTCAAAGCGAAGAGAACAATAACATTTTTTGCTCAAAATTTAAGGATTATAAGCATTTTCCCTCTCACTTGTAGGGCAGGACCACCCAGAAGAACAGAAGCACTTCCTCTCATCTGTCTGGTGCTAGCATATCATGCAAAACCATCTGTACAGCAGGTTCAAGTTACTCTGTCCCTGACCCACCAGGCCAAGGAAGCTCCCCATGAGACTTATGGAAGAAAATAACATAGGACTACAACTGCCTGCCTGTGTCTTCAGGCATCTCACAGGCTTGGCCTCACAGGGCTCTCTTCTTTCTCAATCCACCTGTGGTGGAGTACTGCTGCGAATGGCTCAATTTATGGCTAAGTGTCTGAGACAACACTATTTCGTGTCAGACTTCAAGGTATCATGCCAAATGGTGGAAGGATTCAGTCTCTACATGAGCCTAGCCACAAGTCAGGAGTCATCTGCTGAAGAAGCCTTTGCATTTTCCCCAATACAAAGGGTCTCCTTTCTGATGGTCTTGTTGGTGCTTGTCACAAACTCCATACAGCTTCTGGCTGGGCCACAGACCTTTCCAGCAGCACTGAATCAATTAATACATATGCTTGAGCCTGGGCTAACTGGAAGGCCACTAGCATCCTGGGCCCCACTCCAAACTGGCAGCTTTTGGGGGGCTACCCAAAAGGAAAAGGCCAGTGTGTGACACCCAAAAGTGGCCACATTATGTCTAAAATCCAAAGAGGACCCAAGTCACGATGCCTAGCAAATTCTCTTCAGAATTTGTAAATGAATATTTCATTACCTCACATGAATTACAAACTCAATGTTTAACTTCAAAGTGCTAAAATTTCAAAGTGCTGCTTGGTTATATTAATCAAACGTGACTATTTTTCTCTTTATTTAATTCCTTCCTTCCTTAAACTTCATCTACTTACAAAAAGGATTGGAAAGTCATGTCACATTGCTTTTTCATAATATAATGGTAGCAAGAAGTTGCTGATTAAAGTAGCACTTTACGAAATTTAACTAAGGAAGTAAGTTCATCACTTAACTACATTTAGTTTCTATGTTGTGAATCCGTATGCAGAAATCTGCCCATTTGAAAAACTATGTAAGGACCGTTAAAAAGGCCTTAGAATCTTTAGCTCTTAAGTGAGAAAAACAAAATGAATATTGCTCTGCCTAAGTGGGAAATCATCCTTTGCCATGCTCTTTGGAAGCCATCACAGCCAAGACTTGTAAATGTAAATGTCTATTAGGAATTTTTTTTTTAACAAATCACTCTTTTGTCTATTCCCTTTCATCAAAATGGTAAGTAAATTAAAACCGAGTTTCTTAAGAGCCTTTTTAAAGCAATTTTAACACAAACTGGTTTTGAGTACGCTCAAAAAATTCTCCACTTCTTTTACTTCTACAGGTTTTTATCGATCATCTATTATGTGCAGGCTCTATGTGAGGTCACAGAGAAATAAGGTCTAGTCAATAAGCTATCAGAGAGCTATTATGGTGTAGGGGCGCCTGGATGGCTCAGTCTGTTAAGCACCTGAATCTTGATTTTGGCTCGGGTCCTAGTCTCAGAGACGGGAGATCAAGTTTGCTTGCTTTGGATTCTCTCTCTCCCTCTCTTTCCCTGGCTCATGAGTGCTATCTCTCTCTAGAAAGAAAGAAAGAAAGAAAGAAAGAAAGAAAGAAAGAAAGAAAGAGAAAGGAAGGAAGGAAGAGAGAGAGAGAAAGAGAGAAAGGAGTTTACAGTCTAGTAGAAGATATAAATAAGTAGAAAATTATCAGATAGTCTAAAAGGTCCTAAGACAGGAATAATAAGAGGGTGCTATGAAATTGGGTTTCAGGGAAGACTTTCCACAGGAAGGGAAATCTAGCCAAGGCCTAGAGGTTTGGAAAAGAAGGCACAAAAGACCAAGATGCTACTAATTGAAGGAAGAAGAGTGTGTTCTGAGCAGAGCAAAAGTTAAGTGTGAAGGCCCCCAGAGACCCAAGAACCCACAGAAAGCTCAACATGTTTGGGTCCTTGAAGGCCGTTTGGTAAGACCAGCTCTAAGAATTGGGAGGTGATAGTAATGGTGGCACTGGAAGGACAGGGAGGGCGGTGGAGACATATGTGTGGGAGACACAGTTCCTTGGCTCCACTCCAGCTCCAGTTTCTCTGCTACCTGAATCTCAGATGACTGGCACACATCCACTGAATTCAGGACAGCTAGGGAATGAGTCAAGGGTTGGGCATGTGACCCAGTTCTGGCCAGTCGGATCTAAGGAGAAATCAGCTAAAGCTTCCCTTCCGGGCTAAAGACAGATCCTCCTGAGGAGAAGGCTCTTGTGCTCTTCTGCCCTGTCTGGAAGGCTCACATTAGGTCTTAAAGACTCTCTGGAGCTGCTTCCCTCCTTGACCAAGGAAAAGACCCAAAGAACTGTAGAGCTGACTAAGGCATCATCATGTAGTGGAACTGATAAACCATCACTGGATCCATCTCTGTCTTTGTCCGTATTTCTTGGTATATGAGAGAATGAAATGCCTCTATTATTTAAATCTGTTTGTCTGTATTCTGTTACCTGTTACTCTTCCTAAGGGTCATGTGAGGATGGACTTGAGAAGCCTCAGGCCATATCAGGAAGGGCTGTTCTCAGACCCCTTGTTTGCAGGTAATAAAAACCTATTTCTAACTGGCTTGGGTTAAAGTGGGGGCTTCATAGGAATGTCCTGGGGTATTTTGTGTGATGTAAGGAAAGGTGGAACAACCAGCTTCTGGAAGGACAGGGGTACAGTCAAGGATTAGGAACAACTTGATTAGGGCTTCAAATACCCCCAGCAGGTTGCTCCCTATCTCTCATCTCTGCTTCTCCCCATAGGCAGGCTTCATTCTTTCTCACTGTTGACTGGTTACCTGCACCTGGTGAAAAAAAAGACAGCTCTCGACTTTCTCTTTTAGCTTCCACTCCCCAGGAAGAACTAGCACTTTCTCCCTCTAATACTAAATTTAAGAAGCCCACTTAATTTTCATGAATAAAGAATTAGTTCTGGATGGGCAGAATAAGAGGTAACCATTGTACAAGGGACCATCAGAAAATTTAAGCTAAAGAGAGAAATAATTAAATTTGTACTCTAGAAAGATGACCTTGGGCTCAGGCTAGAGAATGAATTAGGTGGGTAGTTCCAGGAGACATGGCAATTTCCATAACATCTGCAAGAAGGACTACTACGTACACAGAGGTAGACATGATGCAGATAAGATATAGCTCTTATTTAAACAGCACTTATCTAGTCATTGTGTTTAGTCCTTTTCAAATCATAATAAAGAATATAATTTGTCTATGGGAGTAGGGAGTGGATGGGAAGTGGACAGAGGGCTGCAAAGGTTTTGGAAAAAGATTAATCAATTTGCATGCTTTTGTTATAATCTAACTTTTTTTTTAAAGTCATCTTAAGATTTCATTGGCTTCAAGTTCTCCTGAGATTAATGCTTATTCAATAATGATTTAACATAAAAATTGATTAAAAATTCATAAGTTTCTTTAAGACATAAAATAACAAATATGAAAATTCAGTGGCCTACCCTCATCATGTGTTCCTACCAATCCAACATATTTTAGTAGAAAATCATTTACTGCTTATTCTGCAGAAAACACACATTTTATCTGAAATCAAAGGCAGATGAAGTCTTAGGATATATAAAATGCTAGTAAATGAAAGTGAACAGTTGGAAATAAAAGCATAGTCGTGAAACTAAAGACATGTCAAATACAATTATACATAACAATAAAAATAATTAGCCCAAGTAAATGATCAAATATGCTATTAGTGCAATTTAGAGATGAATTGGGTGATTTCAGATATAGGTTTTCTTTTTGTTTTTGTTTTTTTTGGTGCTTAAATCTGTTCTAGATGGGTGTTTCTTTAAGAGAGGACCACAACCAACCAACAAAGGGGAGAAGACAATAGGTGGGAAAAAGTCAGGTTGAGGAGGGAGAAGAAAATAGAGAAAGAGATCATCTGAGGTATCTTACAGTAACTCCAAGGAGAAAATGGGACTTTCCATGCATTACCCCTCCTTTCTACCACATCACCTTTCCAATAAGGGCTATGTCGCCTCCTTCAAAAAACAAAAATAAAAACAAAGAAACAAAAAAACCCCACAGGGATAAAGAAAGGGAGTATTTCCTCAACACAAAACCATTATTTGCTGTAACTTCCCTGATGCAGGCTCCATGCTTGGATTGGCAACAAAAATCAATAGGACTTAATGCTGCAAATTTACCAATTATTGGAGGAAGTCATTAAGAGGACAATGACCACCTATTGACCCGCGAGCTGCACCCAGGCAATCTGAAACTCTTTACCCCCTTCCATCCCTGAAATGTACGTTTTTCCTACTGTGGGAGCCATTTCAAGGACACAGCTTTGAGAGAGCAATGTGTTGTTGAGCCTATCGTGGTGGTACATGTGACTGAATCCAGTGAAAATCCTCTATATAAACTCTTAAGATTCTAGCTTATGGCCATCCAAGACAAGCCTTGTTTAAGTTCCCTTGCTTATTAAAACTGTCACCTACCAATCTGGAGTAGCCTGTCACTTTCCTCAGTCTGTCTTTACCCTCTGTCTATGAAGGCCAGTTTCAAATTTCACCTGGGGGAACTCCAGAGGTTGTGTACCATCACCAACCAATGCTCGGTGCCTCTCCTTGAGGTTGCTGAATAGCAACGTAGTCGTGTACCACTACTTGTACTAAGATGAGACCTAGGAAGGGGAAAAAGGAAACAGAATTCCTCACGAAATTTTGCATCTGGTTCCTGTGAGGGCTTCCTTAGTGTTCTCTTACCAAAGCTACCTCAGCCTCTGATTCCATAGAGTCAATGGTTCTCAAAATTTAGTGTGCATCACAATAACTGAGGGAGATAGCTTAAAATTCAGAATTCTGGAACTCAACCCCAAGGTTAATTCACTGAGTCTGGATGGAGTGTGCACTGTTCATGATACCGGCAGGTATTCCACATGCCCACTCAAGTTTAAGAACTGCTTCCCTGGAGAGACAGACTCCAGATCAGCAGGGGAAATACGCATTCTCTGACTTTTTCTTTTTAAGATTTATTTATTTATTTGTTTGTTTGTTTGTTTGTTTGAGAGAGAGAGAGAGCTTGGGGAGGAGCAGAGGAGAGAGAGAATCCTGAAGCAGACTCTGGGCAGAGGGCAGAGCCAGGAACCTAAGATCATGACCTGAGCTGAAGTCAAGAGTTAGCAGCTTAACCGACTGAGCCACCAAGATGCTCTTCTCTGGCTTTTTAAAAAGGCGAATCGTAATCACAGACATTGGGAAGGTTTGCTTACCTATCAAAAAGGCCAAGACACATTTTGAAATAAAAATTTTAAGATTGTATAATAAAGACTGAATGGTAGTAGTAATAAGGAGAGGTATCCATATGGATTAAAATATTTTTAAAACTATTCTAAAATGATCTTCTGCTTTACATGATGAAGAGATATTTCTGACATTAAAAAAGTAGAACATTTATGACTAAATCTGGTAGATAGAACAGAAGGTCGAAACAGAAATAACAAACTCACCATGGTTAGCAACAGGGCATCAGAACGACATGCAGATCTTGATAAACTTACAGATGCTAGAGTCCCACTCCAGACCTTCTGAATCAAAATCTTTGCAGTTAAACCCAAGCCAAAGAAGAATTTTATTTCCCTGAGAGCTGAGAACCACTGCTTTAAACCAGGACCACACATATACACTATTGCCACCTGATGGAAATACACCTAAATTGTAAGGACAGCCTTCAGAACTCTGGTTTCTTTTGCAAGCTGA
The DNA here is from genome assembly GCF_022355385.1 of Mustela nigripes. Lineage (NCBI taxonomy): Eukaryota > Metazoa > Chordata > Mammalia > Carnivora > Mustelidae > Mustela > Mustela nigripes. The sequence continues at coordinate 65,320,510 of NC_081560.1, forward strand.
ATCTACCATGTTAAACTGTTGAATGGACCATCACAATTATAAGCATTTTTAAAAAAGTAAATATATAGAATATATAAAAATTCTTATTTGCAAATTTTTCAACCTTTACTCCAAATCCTTTGAAACATAAAAGAGGATGCCTTAGGTTTACACAGGGTTTTATCACTTAAAGGTATATTCATATGCATTAATTAGATTAATTCCTAAGAACATTTTAGAATGAGAGTTATTGTCTATATTTTTTTCATAAAGACACAGGCTTAGAGAGGGTTAATGATTATTCTAGTGGTTCCTAAACATGGGTGCATGTTGGGAAATAAATGTTAATTTATTAGTATATATGAGTCAAAAAATACTAATGCCTGTGACATTAGTCACATAGAGTCTCATAGAGTCTTATAGAGTCTCATAGAGACTCACAGAGAGTCTCATAGAGAATGAGATTTAATTTGTCTTGGGTGTGACCCGAGTTCTGGCATTTTTTAAAAAGCCCTCTGCATCCCCTGTGCCCCCATCATGAATCTAATTTGCCGACAAATTTGGGAAACACTGGACTAACCCCAAAACACTTAGAGATGGTAGTTAATGAGATTGGCGTTCAGGGATTTTGATGTTAAGTTAATGCTCATGGAATTATATTTGGCATAAAGATCAAAGACAATAATTAACCTCAACTAAGACTTATTGAGTTTGTCAGTAAAGCAGGGTTTCCAAATTCTCTGGCCCCAAGATTTATTAAGTTGGACTTAAAAATACAGATTCTTAGGACCTTCCACAGAATTTTCTGATGCTGTAGATTTGGAAAGGTCCTGGCCAATGTGTATGTTTCCCAAGTTGTCTTAGTCTGTTTGGGCTGCTATCACAGAATACCTTAGACAAGGTGGCTTATAAACAACAGAGACCTATTTCTCACAGTTTTGGAGCATGCAAAGTCCAAGATCAAGGCAGATTCAGTGTCTGGTCAGAGCCCACTTTCTGGTTCGTAGACAGATGTCTTCTGTGTCTTCACGTGGATGGGGAGCTTTCTGGAATCTTTTTTATAAGGGATCTGAATTATCAGTCAAAGCCTTCACCTTGAAATATCATCACATTAAGGATTAGGCTTCAACATACAAATTTGGGGGGGACACAAACATTTACTGTTCATAGCACAAGGGCTTGCATGATTTTTAGAACAAAATAAGAGTGGTGAAAAAACTATAATAAAGAATACCATACCATATCAATATTATAAAATATTAGTATTGAATGTCAAAGTTAGGTTTCAAAAATGACTAAGAATTAATGGAGAGACTTTAATAAAACAAAGCCAAGAGAAATAACTGGTTGCCCCACCCTCAAAGGGTCTAGTTGTATACCAACCATTCATTCATTAATTCAACAAATTTTCACTGATTTATTCAATGATGAATATCTAAGAGTACATCTAGAGCATGCTGGTAGATGTGCTAAGGGATACATAAATGAAGAAGGCAGAGTCCTTGCCATCAAAGACATGATTGCCTGTGTGCATCTCCCATGAAAAGATGCAAACTGCTTGAGCTGGCTCTGGGTTTTTAAGTCCAATAGTCTTTAGTTTCCTACTTGAGAAAGTTTTCGTTTCAGATTGCTTCGGAGAACGTGTAATGAGAACTCTAAGGATTGAGGAGATATAGAAAGTGTTGTGGTAGCAGTGGTGGTAGTAAGAACAGGAGAGCCAGGAATTACTGGGCCCTCTGAACTTGCTGCTGAGGAACACTTTCAAGGAAAGTCTGGTCTTGGCATCTGGAGACAGTGATCATTCTTGTGTGAATGAATGTGGCGGGGAGAGGGGTAGTGAATGTGGGGGGTAGTGAACAAGAGGAGAAAGTGAAAATTAGTGTTGGCAGTTGAGCAAGGCAAATTAGGACTGAGAAAAGTGTTGAATTTCTTCGTCAGGCACTTGATTTTGATGTAACCTTTGGAAGATTTTATAGTTGGGACTGAATCCAGACTATCATAATAGAATTTAATTAACTTCATGCTTCAAGAGTAATTCTGGGTGTTTGGGTGGCTCAGTGGGTTAGGACCTCTGCCTTTGGCTCAGGTCATGATCCAAAGGTCCTGGGATCGAGCCTCACAGTGGGAAGCCTGCTTCCCTCTATCTCTCCCCGCCTGCCTCTCTGCCTACTCGTGATCTTTATCTCTGTCAAATAAATAAATAATCTTTTTAAAAAAATGAGTAATTCTAAGGCATGGGTTCTGTCTTCTATTCCTTTACACATCACTCTCCCCACTCCAACCCGCCATAACCCACCATGCCTACACAATCACACACCCACACCTGCCCAATTCTCAGCTTAAAGTAGATACAAAAATAAGTACTTAAAATACTTATATTGGGGCATTGGTGGCTCAGTGGGTTAAAGCCTCTGCCTTCAGCTCGGGTTGTGATCTCAGGGTCCTGGGATTGAGCCCCGAGTCCGTCAATCTGCTCTGCAGGGAGCCTGCTTCCTCCTCTATCTCTGCCTTCCTCCTCTATCTCTGCCTTCCTCTATCTTGTGGTCTCTGTCTGTTGAATAAATAAATAAAATCTTAAAAAAAAAAAAGAATAAATAAATAGATCAGTGGAAGAGAAGAGAGAACCCAAAAGTAGACACCTGCAGATACAGTCATCTAAACTTTGATAAAGAAATAAAAGCAATTCAATGGAGAAAGAGTCTTTTTAATAAATGGTACTAGAACAACTGGACATTGACATGCCAAAAAGAAATGCATCTAGACACAGACCTCATATCTTTCATAACCATTAACTCAAAGTGGACCATAGACCTAAATGTAAAACACAAAACAATGAAATTTCTAGAGGATAACATAGAAATTTTAGCTAACCTTAGGTATGACAATGAATTCTTAGATATAACACCAAAAGCATACTCCATGAATGAAAATATGGGTAAATTGGACCTCATTAAAATTAAATACTGTGCTCTACAAAATATACTGTAAGGCAAATGAGAAGACAAGTCACAGACTGGAAGAAAATATTTTCGGAGGCATCTGATAAAAGATCATTATCCAAAATATATAAAGATATCTTAAAACTCAACAAGAAGAATATGAATAACTCAATAAATGGGCAAAAATTCTGTACAGGCCCTTCACCAAAGATGATATAGAGATGGCAAATAAGCATTTAAAGAAGAGGTTGAATATCATATGTCATTTTAAAAATTGCAAATTAAAACAATGAGATACCACTGCACACCTATAAGAATGGCTAAAATTCCCAAACTCTGAAAACATCAAGTACTGGAGAGGATGTGGAGCAAACAGAATTCTCATTTATTGTTAGTGGAAATGCAAAATGGTACAGCCAGTTTGGAAGACAGTCTGGCAGTTCCTTACAAACTAAACATGTTCTTACCATACGTCCTGCAATTGCTCTTCTTGGTATTTACCCAAATGAGTTGAAAACGTGTCCACACAAAAACCTGCATATAAATGTTTATAGCAGCTTTATTCGCAATTGCCCAAAATTGAGAGCAACCAAGATGTCCTTCAATAGGTGAGTGGATAAGCAAACGGTGGTACATCCACACAGTAGAATATTAATCAGTGTTAAAGAGAAATTTGCTATCAAGCATGAGAAGACATGGAAGAACTTTAAAAGCATATTGCCAAGTATGACTCCAACTATATGACATTCTGGAAAAAGCAAAACTGTAGGGACAGTAAAATCAGTTGCCAGGGCCTTAGGTGGAAGGAAGGAGAAAAATATTTTTTCCTAATATCTAATATTTTGAATGGCATTTGTCTGTTTTAGCATTTGGGGGGGGGGGTATAAATCTGGTCTCTATTATTCCATCTGGATCCGAAGTCCCTCTATTAATGAATTAATAATAACCTTGCATCATGTATTTTCTTGATCAGTATGTATTATTGCCTTTTTCATTGGGGAGAGTCTAGGAATTTTTTAATATTGAATAAGGGTCCTTATGAACAATCCCACTGAAAGGCCAGGGACAAGCAATTCATAGAAGAGGAAATTGAAGTAGTAAAAAATGAAAAATAGATATTTTTCAATACACATCTTTCAAGTTAAAACATTTTCATCTATCATATTGGCAGACATGAAAAACAATGTTTGGGCTTGATAAGAATATGGAAAACACACTGACATACTCTCATAAATGGAGGATAGAAGCAAAAATTTTACATACTTTTATGGAGGGAAATTTGGCAATACATACAAAATGTTAATTGTGCATACTTGTGACCCTGCATTTCTGCTTTTAGGATATTTTTCTTTTTCTTTTTTTAAGATTTTATTTATTTATTTGACAGAGAGAGATCACAAGTAGATGGAGAGGCAGGCAGAGAGAGAGAGGGAAGCAGGCTCCCTACTGAGCAGAGAGCCCTATGCGGGACTTGATCCCTGGGACCTGAAATCATGACCTGAGCCGAAGGCAGCGGCTTAACCCACTGAGCCACCCAGGCGCCTCTAAGATATTTTTCTTGAAGAAATAATTAGTTGAGTGTACGAAAATAAACATATGAAGATGAGCATCAGAACACTTTTTATAACATTAAACTTTGAAAACAGTGAATTGTCCATCTAAAGGAAGGATTAGTTAAATTATATATTTATTATATTTACATATAGGAATGCTGACAACTGTTAAAGAGAATGAGGTCAAGATATTTTTTAAATGAAAATAGCTGCTTGCACAACACTATGTGAAATATGATTCTATTTAAGCAAACCTTTTATGCTTATAATATGTTTATATTCACTAAAATGTTAACAGAGACTGTCTCCAGGGAGTGATCTCTTTTTGGCTGTGGTTGTAAGTGGGGGTTTTCATTTATATTCTTTAGTAAATGTTTGGATTTTTGCAGTGTACATAGAGTATATTATAATTTGCAAAAATGAGGATGATTTAAATTTTGAAACTAGGAGAAAATAACAAGTTCTCATGCTTGAAAATGTTTGAAAATACTGGTTTATCTAATACTGGTTTGTATTCTAAAATTCCTTAATGATTTTATATTCAGTTCTTCTAATCTCTAGATTAACCTTTAAGATTCCTGCAGATGCTAGAAGTTCATGGTTTCCTTTCCCTTGCTGTTGTCGTCAGGACAAATGTGAATTGCTTAGGTAAAGCTGGGATGCTCCCTAACTGGGGGGGACCCATACACTGGTGCAGGATCCTCTTTTTTCCCGTATCTCTCAAGTGACTTTATTCCTGGGTGACAAGCTAGAGCTGGTTATAAAAAACATGCATAATGGCAGTTGGCATTGGAAAAGCTAGAAGTGGTTCTAGGGATCTCTGTACCTCTTTGGAGGATCAGAGGTTGTTCAGATTTGAGTGGGAAGAGAGGACCATGAGTTGAATTTATGTTCAAGATATTTTCCTCCCAGGGCTCTTTTTCTTACTTATCTTGACATGCTTAAAAACCTCAAAGTTATTTTGAATTCCTTTCTAGTAATTTACCTCATATACTCAAGTAATTGTTAAATCCACATTCATTACAAGTTTATGATTCACTATAAGAAACTATATAACTTTTCTAGTGTCTCTCAGCTGTTCTATTTTTCTCAGTCTTATCTCCATTGCTTTTCCGACTCTGGCTGTTTCTTGTCTGGAATTTAAAAATTTATTTCCCTCTGGGATTATGTATTAGATCAATATAAGTCAGTTAAGATTGTCACAATATGGAAAAAAAAAAGATTGTCACAATACATGTATTTTTTTTTAGGATTTTATTTATTTATTTGACAGATCACAAGTAGGCAGAGAGGCAGGGAGAGCACAAGGGGGAAGCAGGCTCCCCACTGAGCAGAGAGCCCCAGGTGGCTAAATGATTCTTTACCAACATATCTGCATTCCAAGAAATTCATTAACAATTTTGTTTTGTAATCACATCATGTGTATTTCAAAAATTGCTATCTTTATTTCTCAAGGAGGGGTTTTGTCTACAGACATTACTTGTTAGAGATTTATCCCAAGAGCCTTTAAATTAACACCAAATGCTCTCCAATTGAGGCCTTGTGACCCATAGATTAAGAATAATTGTTTACAATATGAACCATGAAAATGAAGATCTAATCCAACATCATGGAGTAGATTAATTAATTAGGATAAAGGCTGAGTTGTAATAATATCCAAAAACATCCTGGCTTAAACAATACTAAACTTAATTTCCTTCTCATAAAACAAGCCAAGCAGGAGGGCCAGAGGAGTATGGCAGATCAGGTGGCAAGTTTCTTGCCATCCCCAATATATTGTCCTTCCCTTCATGGCCAAAAGGTGATCCAACCAGTGGGAAAGGGGCAAGACAAAGGTGAGGGTGTGTTTCTTTCAAAAGCTTGACCTGAAAGTTACAAATGTGTCCTTCAGTCATATCCTATTGGCTAGAGCCTGGTCACCTGACCATACCCTAAAGCCCTGGAAGCTAGAAAATATAGTTAGTCTTCAGCTGGGTAACAATGTACACTCAGCTGAAATGTATATTACTGTGGGGAAAGAGGGAGAATAAATATTGGGAAATGATAAATGGTCTCTGCCAAAGCTAGCTAGTGACAGAATTAAAACCAGAAGAGAAAAGTGCATCTGATTGGTAGTTAGGAAATATGGTTTGTAGTCCTAATTCAGCCTCTTACCCCATGATTAAACCAAACATTGAGCTGATGCTTCACCTGAATTACTTTAACTATCTGCACCAGGGTTTGTAGTCATTTTTTTAAACTGTCCCTCTGGAGTCGGGGAGAGGAAGACCAAAGACCTAAAAAGTTCCATCCTAAACTTTCGGTTAAGTCCTGTTACTTACCATACAGTGACCCTTTCAGGGATCATTAGCTCTATCTGCTGTAGGGGACATAGTCTCAAATATGAGACCAGAGGCACAGCTCTGAACTCTGGGCTGAGGTTTGCCCAAATGCCAGCACAGTTCCTAGTCAAAAGCAGGATCATACCAGATGGCACATGACAGACAAAGTTCTCTACCTACAGTGAATAAGATGTCCCATTTTGATGCTAACACTTTTCTTGTAGAGGTTCCAATGAATGATACTGGGGGTAAAGAGGTGGGGTATTATGTACCCAGAAATCTAAGCTGGTATACTGGTTTTACTCTTCAGCATAAAGAGTAAAACCAGTATACCAGCTTCATTGTATACTCTCTTCATTGAAGCCTTAATTTTGAAGGGAAAGGAAGTGAATTTTAATTAACAAAAGTTAATGCTATTAATTAAACATTTGTTCTATTTTCACATGCACACACAAACTTGTTTAAAGACATAACTATCACTGCTGAGAGTATAATAGAAACTTTGTTTTGTTCTGAGAGAGCAAGACTGATGACAGGAATTAAACCAAAATGGGTCAAGATATTTAGTGGGGTACATCTCATTCCTCTTTAAGTATTACACTGTACAGGGAATACCTGACTTCATTTTGCCAATAAAATTTAGTTTAAGCTTTCTTTAAATTTCTATCTCCAATAAAAATAAGACAAGTTTAATAATAATTTTTAAAACATCATTTTTTTCAAAGTTTATTCATACAGATTATCTAATCTCAATTTCCCAGCAACTCCAGGAAAGGTGATTTTTGTCATATTAATGAGCTGAGCTTTGAAGAGATTTATATGTATATTCTTATAAATACATTGATAATAGCTTCAGTTCTATCTTAGCATCTTACTCTAGAACATATATCATAAGTATATATGATGCTGTCCAAGATGAATCAGAAAATAAAAGGATTTCAGAGCAGGAGGAAACCATAATTATTGGTCTGGATGAATGGTAAAGCACTCATTTGGATTATGGTTCCCATTCACCAAAAGGTAGTCTGCCTCCCTTGCACATGTTGGCTAAGAGCATAAGGAGCACTCAGAACACTAAAAATACATATTAAAAATATATATCAAGGGGAGAGGGGTGGGAGGTTGGGTGAACCTGGTGGTTGGTGGGTATTGCAGAGGGCACGTATTTCATGGAGCCCTGGGTGTGGTGCATAAACAATGAATTCTGGAACACTGAAAAGAAATTAACAGATAAATATATATATTTCTTATTATGATATATGTTGATATATATATCAACAGTCCACTAAATATAGTATTATTATATTGTGTATGTGTATATTATGAATTATATTATTGTATCATATGTAGAGTAAGTTTGTAGAAGTATGTTCGTACATTAATACAATGTATTGATATATGTGTGTGTGGGTGTGTGTGTATATATATGCCCTAAATGATCATTAATTTGCTTTCTATCTCTGTATATTTCCCTATCCTAGACTTTTACAAGAATGGAATCATATAACATATGGATTTACAGTGGCTGGCTCTTTTCAATTTGCACATTTTCAAGGTTCATCCAAGTTATGGTATATACCAGTATTTCATTCCTTTTCACAGCCCAATAATATTCCATTATACAGATATAATACATTTTATTTACTCATCCACCACTGATGAACAGTTGTATTGTTTCCACCTTTTGACTATTTTGAATAATACTTCCATAGCTATTTGTGTGCAAGTTTTTATGTGGACATAGGTCTTCACTTCTGTTGGATATACACCTTGGGATGGAATTGCTGGGCCATCTGGTAACTCTATGCTTAATCATTTGAGGAACTGCTAGACTGTTTTTCAAAGCTGCTGCATCATTTTACATTTCCATCAGCAATGTATGAAGGTTTCTACTTCTCTACATCCTTGCCTGGATTTTAACTTAAAGCAAAGCAATACTGCTTTGCTTAGAATAGTGAAAGAGAAGGGGGCAAAGCAGCACCCTGATTAGTTATCAGAAGCCATATCAGCTCTGGACTATTTTCCAATTTCCTTAACGTGAGAAAAAATAAAACCTTTACCTCATTTACCCCACTGCTATTCTGGGTCTCTGTTAATGACAGCCAAACACAATTCCTAATTCTTGTGGTTTTCTTAGGACATTTTGAACCTTGGAACCCCTCAAAAACAATCATTAAGTTGAATATGTAATTTTTTTCTGTGGAAAAGTTTTCTTCTCATCCTGTTACATTCTGGAAAATGTACATTACTGTTTAACTTTGCTAATTTCAGATCCCATCATTCAATAACCATTCTCTTCCTAGAAATTGTTTCAGGTTTTCAGGGCACCTGGGTGGCTCAGTCTGTTAAGTGTCTGCCTTCAGCTCAGGTCATGATCCCGGGGTTCTGGGATTAAGCCCTGCATCAGGTTCTCTGTTCAGCAGGGAGTCTGCTCCTCTCTCTCCCTCTAATAAATAAAATATTTTTAAAAAGAAATTGTTTCAGGTTATCAACATCCTGTGGGTGCTCTGTAGGAAACAATTTGATATCCAGAAAAACAGAAGTTTGTAGATGAAGCAATTTTTAAAATGGGAAGGAAAAGCCTTCATTGTGTGATGTAGAATGAGCTCGAGTTTATTATTTCCTTTCTGAAATATTCTAATGTTAGGACAACACTAATAATGATAAAAAGTCATTTAAAGATTTATCTTAAACTCTCTGGGAGCCCAAGGAATTTCAGTGCCATGTTGACCAGATAGGGATTGTATTACATATCTTCACTTTTAAACATTGTCTTCAAAGTCACTTTCAGCGTACATGATAGATTGTTTGACTTGTGGCTCAAGTTTTCACCTTGGCCTTTAGAAAAGTAAAAGGAAACCTGAGTAATTAATGACATAAATCAGTTTTCTTGCTCACTTCCCCTAGTGCTTGTGTTCCAATTATCTGCATTTTGTGGAGATACTGTGAACACACCATCGACCTGCCATTCTACTGGCTCTCTTGTAACGAATTTAAGTATCTTCCACAAAGCCAGCCTTTGACAAATAGGGTTCTTAGCACATTTTCATGTAACTAGTAAATCACTACTGGTGGAAAGGAGAACATTACAGAGTCAGGAAATTTTGTGATCTATTTTTCTGAGTTTCAAACAACTGATTGATACATTCGCCCAGTATTCATGGAGGACCACTATGTTAGAAATAGCACTTCATTCTGTTAAAAAATAATTTTGCTTTTCAAATCCTAATAATATTTTTTTACACATTAATGGTTCTTGGAATCAAGTATTTTAAAACAAAATATTTTAATTGTCTTCCTTTTGCAAAGAAGTCTTTGTTGATCATTTTAAAGCATTTTGTATTTTCCTTTTTTCCTTCTTACAAAGAGCAAAAGTAATTTGGCTTCTGTTAACAGGTCACCTTGAATGCTTCTTATAAATGCCAAATATATAGGAGCAATGTTTTTCTCTTCCAAACTTTGTCTTGAATCTCAGCTTTTCAACAGATTTCTATTTTGTAGACCATATTAATTCATTATATGTTTATTTGTAAACATTTATTAAGGACTTGATGTTTGCTCAGCTTTATATTTTGTGCCATACTAAGATAGGCTCAAATCCATCTATGACAAACAAAATCCCCAAAGAATATACCCCGAAAATTATGTCAACTTTTAAGGTTACATAAATTTCTGGAGCTGTACCATCTACAAACTTTCTATTAAAATGTCAGTAATGGGGCACCTGGGTGCCTCAGTTGGATAAGTGTCTGCCCTCAGCTCAGGTCATGATCCCGGGGTCCTGGGATTGAGTCCCACACCCGGCTCCGGGCTCCATGGGGAGTCTGCTTCTCCCTCTGACCTCCCCTCTCATGCTCTCTTGTGCTCTCTCTCAAATACATAAATAAATAAAATGTCAGTAACACCTATATATTTTTTCTATCCATCTTGAGATTAAGCTAAACCTCTCGTTATTCAGAAAACCCTGGAATCAACCCCTGATCATATCCTATGAGCTAAATGCCTTGCAGGCACTCTGGGCAGTGTCTTCATCTGTAAAATAGGGATAAGAACTTTACCTACAGCACTAGGTTACAGTACGAATTAAATGTAAAGAATACAGCATACGACTGGCACATAGCAAGCATCCCATTCATGTTAGCTGTGGATTTCAGATTTGTTTGCATCATTGCTCAATACCCATCTTTCATTCCACCCTTAAATTGTTTCAACCAGTGACTGATCTATGAACTTATTTCTAAACATATAACATTATCAGGGATTGAGTCAGCACACGGGAATTGCTTTTTAGCATAGATAATTTTAGGAAGCACCTGTTCCAACACCTTTTCTTTGTGTGATCACCATAAGGTGCTCTAAAAGCAAGAGTCTGGGGGCACCTGGGTGGCTCAGTGGGTTAAAACCTCTGCCTACGGGTCAGGTCATGATCCTAGGGTCCTAGGATCAACCCCGCAATGGGCTCTCTGCTCAGCGGGAAGCCTGCTTCCTCCGCTTTCTCTGCCTGCTTGTGATCTCTGTCAAATAAATAAATTCTTTAAAAAAAAATAATAAAAGCACGATTCTTTTTTTTTTCTTGATGGTAAGATAAAATTACTATATGCGTCAATAATTTGAGTTTAAAAGATATATGACTGGGAATAAAAATATATATACTACACCTACACAGTTTTTTTGTTTGTTTGTTTTGTGTTGTTTTTTTCCCCACACGGCCTTTTGCCGTTAAGCCCAAAGTTGATTTCCAGACACAGGCCTCTGTAACTTTTAGCACTGAAGTCATGAAGTCTCCTGTCTCCTAAAGCCTCAGAAATCTCACGTGGAAGCAAGGAGCGCACGACGCACAGCACGGAGGGAACCCTTGAGCGCTCGCTCCGGCTCCCACCTGTCGGCCAGGTCATTGTGACGTAAACGTTATGGACACGTGGAACACCTGCGGGAGAGCAGGGGCGGGGTCACCCCGGGCGGCAGACCGAAGCGGGAGATACCCCAGGAGATGGGGGTCGAGGAAAGTCCCCAGGGAGGAGAGAGAGGGAGGCTCACTCCCCCCATCCCGGCCCCGCCCCCCAAAAGGTGAGGCCTTCGCTCCCTCGCTCCTCCGGGTGCCCGGGTCCTGCTGGGAGGGGTCGCCCCGCCGGGCGTCTCCTGAGGAGAGAGGAAGGGAGGGGAGGCGGCGGCGCCCCGGCCGCGGGCGTTTGCGGCGCGGAGAGGCCGCCCGCTCCCCCCCGGCCGCTGCGCTGCGTTGCGGCGCGCACGGGCTCCGCCGGCTGCTATTCCGGCTGGCGGCGACCGCCGCAGGAAGGGCCGGTTCCTGAGCTCCCCCCGCCCCCTTCCCTCGCCTTCTGCTGACGCTGACGTCGGATGAGGGAGCTGGAGGGACGCTTCGACCGCTGCCAGGAGGCTCCGGTGAGGGCCGGGGCTCCGAGGTACCTGCCCTCCGGGGTCGGGGCGGGGGCGCGCCGGGCGGGCTGCAGGCTGCAGCGGGAGGCGCCCGGCAGCCGCGGCGGTCGGGGCGCCAGCCTGGGGCCGCCAACTGTGCCCTCCGCGGGCGGCGGGTGACAGGCAGGTCGCTTTCTCCGGTCCCTGGTTCCCGTGTAGGAACGGCCACGGCCCCTTCCCCTCCCCCGCCTCCTCCCTCGGGCCTGGGCAGGTCTGGAGGATGCGCGCGCCCTGGGAGCGTGCGTCAGCCCCGGGGGAGCCGGAGAGAAGCGTTCCGGGCGCCGGCCGCATCTCTCGCCCTGGCGCCCGCGGCACCCCCACCCACGACAGCCCACTCCACCCACGCCGCGCCTCGCCTTCTCAGTTTTTCCGGCCCCGGGACCCCGAGGTCCCTTCTGGGCGGGGACTGACTTGTTGACAAGTTCACCTGCCGCGGCGCCTGGTGTCTTTGCCTTTTCTCTTCGCCCCATTGCCCATCTTTGGCGGAGGTGACAGGGAGCAGATGGGTGTCTCTTTATAACCACTAGTGCCAGGAGGCCTGCGCTTGGTCTCCCGCAGGCGAGGTGCTCACCAGCCCTGGACCCGACTGGAGCAGGAGTCCCTAAGCGGGTCAGGTCCCTGCAAACCCTGACTCGTTTCCTTAGGGTGCTGCTGACTCCGCCTTTCCTGCCCTCGGACTATTGCAGCTCCTGCTTCCTTTAGAAACGAACATATCCTGTTATTATGCCTGCCGTTGGCCAGAGGCCCCCTCCACTTCCACACTTTCCCACTGTTTTTTCTTTTTTACTTGCAGTGTCCCCAAGGCCCCTCATCTTCTCTTTGGGTGTCTTAAAAGTACTGTTCCCTTTTGCTGGGAGAACGTATTAACTGCCTGGTTGGGGAGATTTACAATTTAGAAAAAGAATCCGGTTCTCTTCTGTTAAGATAGCATTAAAAAAAAAAAAATAGCACGAAAAAAGGTGCTGGGTAGCAGCCTTAGAGACTGAGATCTGGTAACTTCATGAAAATTATTAGGGCCTGGAAAATATATCACTAGCTGGCTTGAGAATGATACTGAATGTAGGAAGAAAGGCACATAAGGCGCTGGCCATCAGGGGCCTATAAATTATGACTCATTGCAAACATGTTCATGTGCAAACATTTCAGTAAAGTCTCTCCAGAAAAATCTCGAATTGGTTTCTCTGGGCCTTTAGTTTAGATTTTCTGAGATCTGTTCCTGGGGGTTAAGGAGTGAAACAGGAAATGCTTATTAGTTTGAGAACAGTGTTCCAGACTCTGTTTCTTACCGTCTATTTAAATCACATATACAGTCTAAAAATACTTTTAAGTGGGCTTTCAAACCAGTTTCTTTTTAGGTTTCATTCTTTATTCTTGAAATATCCTGTGTAGAGAATACCATAGGGGCAAAATCAGTTTCTAATTCTTAATAGTTCAAATATCACTGTTTGGTTTTAACTGCTATGTATATATCTAGTTACTGGAGATGTGGCTTTCTAATTGTACCATTTTGTGTAATATAGGTAGACAATTCTATTGTTAAAGATGAGTATCTAGAAAACAACCGGTTAAAAAACTGACTGTGGATACTCCATCCATGGGTCATTAAATGGTAAAGGCACTAGATGGTAAATGCCTAGACGGCTTATTTCATAGCTCTCTTTCCTCCATTTGGTACACTTAGGTATCTGGTTGATTTCTGTGAGCATCTTTACTACCATGCATTTCCCTCCATGTCAACCTTGTGACAGATACAGAAAATTTTGTTGGGCAAAAGAAAATCTTCAAAACTGCCACACTTTCAATGTATTTGACTAAACAATACTTTTTTTTTTTTTTTTTTAATCAGGTGCAGGCAATTTTATTAGAGGCAGGGAAGTGTGGTAACTGAAATCACATGGTAGGGTCAACCTGAGGTGGTGTAAAATTTAGAATTACAGAAACCTCATATAAGAGAAGGTGGAAAAGTTGATAGACCACAAGGATCAGAAAGAACTTTTCCTTTTTAGTGGTTGAGTTCAATGGCTAAAAGCCTGAGGGTGGGTGGCAACATTTAGGATCAGTGCCCTGGTCACAGATGTCCTTTTTATTCCATTTGTATTATCAGATTAATGGGAACCATAGACAAAGATGCTATCTGTATGTTTTTGTTCATGAGGCATTACAGATTACTAATTAACCTTATCCCCATCCTCACCCCCATCTAGAATCTGCCTTAGCAAACCCTTGAACTCAAAGACTGATACAGGAGAAAATATTTTTTCCCTAAGTTATCACATTTTGTGCCAAAATTGCACCTAGCATTGCGGAGGATGTATAGAGGGCACATATATAGGCTTTGGATCCCAAAAGAACAGGATTGGAACCCTAGCTGCAACACCTAGCTAGCCATGTGACTTTGAACAAGTAATTTATGCTCTCTGTGTCATCCTTTTTTTAATCTATAGAGAAGAATATCTACCTTGTCCGGTTGTAGTCGGCATTAGAAAAAAAATATATTTTAATGCTTTGTGCAGTAAATGGAACTCAAGTAATAGCAGTAAGTTTTTCTTTTACATGCTAAACATATGTGCTGTCTGTATCTGAAAAGGATGCTACTGCTGAAAAAAATAGGGTATGTGTTCCAATTAGGTTTGGAGTATTTCAAGTGTTTTGTAGCAATACTAAGATCTTGGGCTTTCTGGAATACTCCCTGAGTCTGGGATATTCAATCTGTGGTCCAGGAGAAAAGCAAAGCTTATTTGTTCCAGTGGGGTAGATCTTCCGAGCCCCTGCCACTCAGAGGTGATCCATAGACAGCAACATTGTCTTCCCCTGGGAGCTTGTTAGACATGCAATATTTCAACCTCCCCTCACCTGCCCACCCCTCCAGACCCACTGAATTCAAATCTGCATTTTAACAAGATCTGCAGGTGAGTCATATGTATATTAAAGCTTGAGAAGCATTGTCCTAACCTGGCATTTATCAAAGTTCTGTGTGTAGTAGAATCATTTGGGAACTTTAAATGTGGAATTCCAGCCTGGCTTCTCTCATCTGCTCTTAACACCTCAGGTGGCTCTGATGCCACCAGTCTGAGACACACAGCACTAAACTCTATCCAGGATAGTGCTCTGAGGTGGGACTCTGCCCACTTCTTTAACAAAGCATTTTGGTAAACATGATTTTTTTTTTTTTTAATAATCAACCCCCTTTGAAGTAAGTAGGTATTATAATCCCTGCTTCTAAGAAAATTAAGAATACAGGCATAATTTACTCTAGATAATACATATGGTAGAACTGTCTTGTACCTGTATAAATGCTAGTAAACCAGAATTTCACTACTCCAGCATCTAAATAATTGTACTCTGTGTGTGTGTGTGTGTGTGTGTGTAAGCAATTTCAAATACTAGTCAATCTCTCCAGGACAGGGATGACTACACATAATAGGGGATTTCATAATGCTTTTAAAACAAAACCTTTCTTATCTATGACTGCAGGCCAGTTACTTTGGGTAACTGATTTTGAGCTTGATCCATAACATGGGGATGATGTCAACTTGGCAGTATTCTCAGGATAAGCATAATGTGCACAAAGCATACATCTCAGCATCTGAGAAGTGGTAGTTCCTCAACTAATAGCAACTACTTGTCCCAGTATAAACCTGTGAGATAATGAGTTCATTAAAAACTGAGAAAATGGCATTGCTCCTGATGAGAAATCTTTCCTACTAAGTCAGATGACATCATTCACTAGGCTTTTGGTCCAAGCAGAGAAGTGGGGTCATTGCACAGTACTCAGCAAGCATTTGTTGTGTGTTTGCTGTGTGTTATATACTGTGCTAATGCTAGGAATTCCAAGACAAGACCCACACCCTGCCCTGCTGTGGAGGAATCTGCATCCTAGTAAGGGAGACAAAAGAGGTTACTAACAATTACATTTCAGTGAAAGCAAGGAGGGGATGAAACCCAGGACCAAGGCACTGCACACAGATGATGGAAAGAGTGCAAACAGAAAACCTGAGAAGATTCTTGAAGGAGGTGACCCCTGAGAGAAGCCTTTAAAGACCCTGAAACAAATAATACATTATTATTTAACTTTAAAAAATTAATTTTAAAAAATTAATTAATTTAATTTTCAAAAAGACTAATAGGAATTTGGCAGGTGAAAAAAGGTTAAGAGTACAGAGAGAGTGTTCCCAACACAGTATCTGGGTTATGAAGAAAATACTGGCAAACAGTCTTCATGTCTGGAGCCCAGCACACATGCATGTCCTTATTAGCTGAGTAACCTAGGGCAAGTTTGATCATCTTTGAGTTGAGAGAATTAAATGTACTCATTAGGGCAAGCACAAGGCTGGTTTCAGTTATGTGCTGGATAGTTGTGGAGATGGTGGAGGTATTAGAACACAGAAGACTGATGTAAAAAGTGATTAGAATTAGAGAAAATTAAAGAGGTCAGTTTTAGAATACATTTAACAGAAAATATGTAGAATTAGAAGAGGATGCCTGAGAAAGGGTAACTGAATGGAGTTCAGTACTGTGGGGTGGGAAGCACGAGGTACACGTGTTCTGGAATGGATCACTGAACACATAGGTTATGGTATATTGTTAACCCTGAGAGTCTAGATTTGGGAATGGAAAGGTCCTGTCATTCTGATGGTGAGAGTATTTTTACAAGGAGAGATTTACAGAGCGTTGCAGCTACTTCCCCAAGAGCACACATTAAGATCCATTCCATTACTCGCCATCATCACGATCTCTCACATGCAATTCTCTGTTCCCAGAATAGGGCATGGACACCAATGTCAGAAACCTAATGGTACTAGGGAGAAATCTAGCCTTCTCTGCCTGTTTCTGGAGAAGTACATCCTAAGCCAGAGACCAAGGAGATAATTGTAATAAATGGTGCTCCCTCTCCTTATAGCTGGGAAACCTGATAGCTACCAGAATTCCATTGTCATCAAAGTTTTGTTGTGCACAAGAACCATGTTGGTAATGGATTTAGGATTAGTCCTAAATTGCCACAGCATCTGAGCCTGGGACTAGGAGAGACTGTTTTTTAGAAACAGTTTATAGAAACGGAGCTTATTATCCAATCTCTTTCATTCAGGAGTAGAGTGGAGTGGTTAAAAACAAGAGTTCAGGAGACAAAAGCAGACCTAAAATTACCAGATGTTGACTTTGGGCAAATCATTTAACCTTTCTAACCCTTTTTTTCTCGCTTCCAAAATGGGGTGGTAGCCCTTTTGCGGTGGTTGTGTCCGCACATGAGGTAATGGACACATGCTTCACACCTGTAAAGTGCTCAGTGAATGGTAGCGCATCATTACTGCCTTTTGTCCAGAACATATTTACTAAAGGCCTACTGTGTTTCAGGTACTGTGCTTGGTTGGTATAAGGAGCCAAAGATGAACCAGTTAGGGTCCCTGCCCTCAAGGGACTTGCAGCGTAGTGCAGCATAGTGCAGGAGATACAGATGTAATTAGCTCAATACAGGAAAGCAATGGGAGTAGTTGAGAACAGGAGTGGGAGGTCCCTGGGTGTGGAAGGGTAGGTGTTCTGTTAGGAAAGTCTTCACTGAGGTGGTAACATTGAAGAAAGACTTGAAGTAAGCTGTAAGTTGGCCGATTAGACAAAGGAGGGGAGGGCATTTGAAGGGAAGGAAACTTTGCAGAGCCTTGGCATAGTATATTCAGGAAAGCCCTAGCATTCTGAAATGCCCAGAAGGAATAGTTCTGTGTACAGTATTGTAAAAGTTTGAATTTTGCATTTGGGTTTTTTGCCAAGAAGTTTGGAACTTCTCTAGTGGGCAAGAGAATGCAAATAAAACATTTGGAGTGGGAGGGCAGCATGATTAGATCTGCCTATTGTAGTAATAGTTCAGACCATGATATGAAAGATTGGAGTGGGCAGATCTAGGCATAGTGTTGTCTCTGAAGGCCTAGACTAAGTCCTGTCTGTCAACATAGAAAAGAGAAGATGTATTTAATAGCTCTTTCGTAGGTAGAATGGAAAGAACTTGGAGACTGGCTGTAAAAAGATGAGAGAGAAGTCAAATTTCCAGTTAGGACCATTTAGTGGATTTTGTGCTGGTGACTAACATAGGAGCCACAGAGGGGGAAAAATGATTTGGGGATGCAGATGGAAAGAGATAGGTTCCATTCTAGAGGTGCTGAATCTGAAATGTCTGTGGGACACTCAGGTGAAGATTACAATAAAGAGATGGGAATTTAAACACTCCTCCAGAGCCCTGGATCTGTATTTCCAACTCCCTACTGCGATCTCCAGAGAGCTGTTTAATTCTGGGCCTCATTGGCACACAGCTGTTGGCTGAAGCAGCAGTTAAATCACCTAGAGAGGCAAGTGAAGTGCAATGAAGACAACCAAGGTCCGAACCTTGTAGATCACTGATATGTGAGATGTAGGCACAGAGAAAGAGGAGCTAACAACGAAATGAGAAAAGTTTCAAAAGTGCAGAGTGTTGGCTGAGGAGTTAAGGAAGGGGAGCTTAGTCGAAGGTCAACCAAGGTGGGGACTTCAGTAGGTTTTCACCTTTCTCTGGCATAGTGGAGAAGAGAACCAGACTGTATGGGCTTAGAAGAACTCAGTGAAGAGAAGGAGGTAACTAGAGGGAAGAAAGAGGTGGAAGAACATGGGCTGAGGCCAGAGAGGGAGGTTGATTAACTTGAAGAGCAAATCATTGGGCAGGTACAGCAGAGACTGCTGGTTGTTGACTATTGCTGAAATGTCTCTGGCCTCTCTAGCATGGCATATCAGGACTCTCAGAGGGAGTATTCCTAAAGTGCTCCAGCAAGCACTGTAAAGGCTGTAGAGTGAAGCTGTCATACAAACTCTTTAGCTTCCATATTGTTTTCTGGAACACTCTTGTCAACAGTGCTAGCTGATTCTGTCTTTAGTCATCCCAGCAGGATGAGAAGGGGGAAAGGGATGAGACCTGTCCCTTCCAGACAAAAAGAAAGGAACAACAGTTTTTATAAGTCATGGTGCTGGATAGTTCCAAAGAAGTCAGCAAAGGTACATGAAGAGTGGAAGCTCTGAGAGAAGGTGCCTAGCACAATGCCAGGAGCCATGATTCCCTGCAGTGAATGAGGAGGAAGACTGGTCATCATCCTGGGGAGTTTGCTTCCACCTACTGCTCCCTGAAGGCCAGGATTAGTGTCTGTATCTAATGCTCTCTCTTCAGTGTTGCCATAGGCAGCATGGGCATCATTGTGAAGTAGGTAAACTTTGCATTGGTGCCAAACCACTCCCTCCTTTCTGCTTCCTGCTTTTTTCTTCCTTGCACTCCTGACTTGGACCTGCACCCCGTTGGATTACTTCCTGGTTATTCTACCTGCCCTGCCAGGTATATGCCCATGGCACTGTCTTTTCTGATCCCCATCAAAACAACAACAACAACAACAAAAACCAGTCTTGTGCCTTATTTACTCTTGGTGTTCCTGTTATTTAATCCTATAAGCTTCTTCCCTAAGAGAGTGAAGAGGGTCTGGGAAATAGGTCTTTTACTAAGTCTCAAATAACACCAACTAGATGACCTGGTGTAGGCGAGGGTGGCTGTGTTAGTTGGGGTACATGAAAATATTGAATTTTCTTTCTGTCTGCTTCCCTTTGCTGCTTGACTTTTATTTTAAGTTCTCCTTCCCCTGCCAGGCTGTCTTCATTCCTTGCTAAACCAGCCCAACTGAAACATGAGTTAGTTGCTACAACTTCACCAAGGAAAGTCCTTTACTACATGCCTTTTCCAGAGAAAGGAGTCGTGGTGGTTTGTTTACAGGACCTGTGCAGAATGTAGATATTTTATAAACTACCTATTGGTATGTTTGTATTTCAGTAATTTAAGACTGATGAAAAAGACTGACTCTGTGCCTTGGGACATTTTCTTCAGTCCTGGATCTCAGTTCTTTCCCTGTGGAAAGAGGAGATTGGACTAAATGATCTATAAATTCTCTCCTGGCTCTGAATGATCCCGTGGAGGCATAAGAAATTACTTGATCATCTCTATAATGTGCTTCAACTTACAAATTTAATGTTAAAGAATCTTGTACAGATTAGTGTCTCCCTAATTATTCTGATTGTTGACATTGTGCTTATGTGTAATTTCATACGTTCATGCACTTCCGTTGTACCCGTAATACTATTAACCATTCATGTGTTTGTGTGTGAAATACATATAATTCATACACAAATAGATACAATTATATGTAATTATATATAATGTATTTCATTTGTAAATATGTGTATATACTTTGTGTGTATGTATGTATGTGTCTGTGTGTGTATATATATATGTAAAAAGAGACATATAGTCTTTAACTTTTGGTGGGCTTTTTTTTTTTTTTTTGATGGTCTTATAATAGTTTATTAACTTCTTATTTCCATGAATCTTATTTGAAGCTACTGGTGCATTTTGCACATAGATTTGGACCTTCTTAAAGCAGTTTATAATGAAAATGTGGATTTAATCATTATGTAGGTCATTTAAAAAAACTATAAATGTGTGTTGTGTATATATCTTTACACACATATACAGTCTTTGTATATATACATATAGATGTATGTATATGGAATTTTATTTTTGTAATGACATTTCTGATAGAATAATTATCAGAGATTCTAGGGAGAACTATTTAATGGTATTTAATCTGTGCAGAATATTGGTAACCTGAGTTATAAAATTAATTTCTAGCTCTTTGCTGATTTGCCTAATGCCTTAGACCAACACTGTCTGTGAAAATAATGGCAGACACATATGTAATTTAAAGAATATTAGTAGGCACATTTAAAAACCTAAAGGGAATAAGTAACATTAGATAATATATTTTATTTAACCCAAAACGTCCAAAATATTATTTTAATTTAAAACACAAAAACAAATATATAAATATAAAATTGAATGTATAAATATGTGTTTATATATAATATAGTGATATATCAAAAATAGGAATATAGGGGTGCCTGGGTGGCTCAGTGGGTTTAAAAATAGGAATATAAACAAATATGTCGATATAAATACACTTTTTATAAATATAAAATATAAATCTAAAATGTAGATATATCAATGAGATGTTTTACTTTTGGGGAGGGTATACAAAGTCTTCAAAATCCAGTATATGCTAAAAGCATATTTGAATTCAGACTAACCATATTTCAAGTGCTTAATAGCCAAAAATGGCTAGGGGCTATTGTAGTTGGACAACATGATGTAGATGATAAAGTTAACTTATTTCAGCTTTTTCTTCCATAAAAAATTTTAAGGTTAGTAAGAGCTTTCCAATTATAAAATGCAGTTTTGAAATATAATTTAAGGAAAACATTTATTCCTATCATTTAATAATGTTCTGTGCTGGCAGTTGAGGAGTGTGTAGTATTTCTTTACAGGTGATTAGGACCGTTGTCTGGCTAGGGTATTCCTTCTTTATCTTTTGAAGTCAAGCTTTTAGAGAAAAAGCCACCATAAGTACTTGAGATTAAAACCCATATACTAAATTCGAATTGACATTTGAAAATCATATAAACCAACCTAAATACAAGCAAAGGTGAATATAATTTATAAGCAAGGTTTGTTTTTTTTAAATCTTTTCTTTAGCAAAGACAACCTATTTAGTCTTTTTCTATTCCCAGTCTTTTAAACCATTTTATGTTATTTGCTCTTGTGGATTTCTTTGAGGTGTTTTGTTTTCGAATACCAGTCTCTTTGTTATTGCTGCTAGGATTTTAGCACAAAATTCACCATCAATTGTCCTTTGCAAGCAGGGCTTTAAGAGAAAACTAAGGCCTAGTCCATGCCCCTTCTGAGCCATTTTAATTTTTTGTTCTTTATTTTATTTTTAGTTTGTTTTTGTGGGGACGTAATATTTTTAGCTAGTATTAATGGTGAAGATGATAACCTTTTAGAGAATACCTTGACTTTTTTTCCCCCATTGTTAGAATATGAAATGCTGTGTTGAATATTTTCCTTTGAGGAAATAGCTCTTGAGATAGAGGGAGAGGCCCAGGGGAGTACCAGGTTGCTAGTTGAATATTAGTGTTTCAATCCAGCTTTCCTTGTTGAGAACTTGATCTTTAATCTGCTCTTGGACAAGTAGTTCATTTTTAGAACCCCAGATTCCTCATCTTTAAAAAGGAAGATGGGTTCATTATGTCAAAGCTTTCTCTTAGATATAAATGTCTCTAAAATTAATAAAAATTGGCTTTACAGTTTTTGTGACCGAGGGCATCCTAGATGTCAGCCAGCCTGGTCTACTGTTTCACAGGCAAACAAAGTAAGGCCAAACAGGGAAGTGACAGGGAGGAGGCACAAGACAGTAACATAATCATGGGTTTGCTGGCTTTTATTTTATATTGGGATGTAAGTTATATTGATATTAAAAATACTTAGTTTATAGTGGTCCTCTTAGCGCAGTGGGCAGCGCGTCAGTCTCATAAAAATACTTAGTTTAGAAATGTGATTTTGATAGGTTTAGGGAAGCATTAACCTTAATTAATGCCTATATGTAGTACCTGGGCTGTTCTGAAATCTAAACAAAATGATCATATAAAAATATCCTAAGATTCCAATTCATTAGCAGAAAATGCAGATTTTAAACAATGATTTGTGCATGTAGGGTTTAAACAAAAACTCATCTTTTAATTGCCTTGAGTAAAATTAAAATTCGGTTTTCCTCTTATAAGATATGCTGACTCACAAAATTGAGGGATATGATTGTGTTTTACTTATGAAATTTATGAAATGTCAAAAATCATTTGGTTGCTTGCAGGAGAAACAAAACTCAGCTAGAAATAAAATCCATATAAAGTTACATGGAATGCTCGAGTAATCCTAACTTTTTCAAAATCTAAAAGAAAAGCTATTTGATATCTGAGAGATAGGGGAAACACCCATAAACGCTAGTTAAAATCACATTACTTTTTAAATATTATTTTATTAAGTAAACTACACCCAGTGTGGGGCTCAGACTCACAACCCTGAGATCAAGAGTTGCATGTTTTATGACCGAGCCAGTTAGGTGCCCCCAAATGATATTACTTTAACCAGTATTTAGCTTTTGAAAGGATGGAAGATTATGTCAACTTCCCACCATCTGTAGGGATTTTTCAATTATGTAATTTGAAGAATTAAAAAATATATATATTTTAAAATTATGTATGTATAGTTTTAACACACACACAGTTAATTACATGTGGAGGAATTGTTTTTCACCATTTCTACTAAAATTATTTTAACATTTATTCTTAAAACACATTATACTTAAAACACATTTTTATGATTTCACAGGAAATCATAAAAATCATTATTGACATGAGAGAAAGTGACCAAAGACAAACCTATAGGGAAAAAAAGATGAAAAATGATTTGGAGCAAAAGAAATATAAAACATTAAGTTATTTTTTAATGCAGGACCTAGAATCTCTGACAGATTTGTATTTTTTCTGCTCACTAGGCAAGCCATCAGGAGCCTGCATTGATGCCCTGGCTCTGAAGCTACTTGGCTCTGTTCTCTCTGACCTGTTAGTCACTTCCCTGGATCACAGGTCCCTGTGTTATTTAACTTATTTTATTTTTTATTTATTTAATAATCTGTTTTAATTTTATTGAAGTGTAATTGTTGTAGTGTTATTATTTTCAGATGTGTAACATAGTGATCTGATAATTCTATATGTTTCGTAAGAAAGGGACTTTATTCAATTGTTTCTCAACTCCCTCTAGGCCCTAAATTTTGTGACTTACCCTAGTTCTAAGACTGCACCAGAGAAATAAACCCAAAGACAAAACAAGATATTGGACCCTGATAATATTTCTAGATGAAGCTAATCTCTGAAAAAGTGGGAAGATGGAACTGGCAGAAAATTATGTACTTCAGATTGTGTAGTTGGAAGCTAAATCCAGGAGAAATGCCATAGGCTTCCAACATTTGCTGTGGATAACCAAAGGTGAACTCTCTAGCAAAGAGAGGACATAGAAGGTGCTCAGTAAATGTGAAATAAATAGCATTAAGTGTCTACCCTCCAGTGGCTACAGAATATATCTAAATGCTGAAAGGGACAGAAGGTGGCTTCAGAGATTGGTCCTTATGTCTCCTCAGTCACATCTCCTCTTTCTTTAAGTTTTAGGAATGTACAACTGCTTATGGTTGGTGGCATGCACACTCCATGCAGTCCTGCTGTGCAAGAATGTGTTCATTGCTTTCAATCTGTCTGGAATAATTACCAGCATCCAGCTCACAGCCCCCTCTGCTGCCCCCACTTGTACCCTTCACCTGGCCAGCCACTACTGATTCTTAGAAACTCACCCCAGAGACCACATAGGAAGGCAACTCTGTATCTTCCTCTCTCTTTTCCTCTAGCCCTGGGCTCCTTCTTGTGTCCTGGCACTCATTCCACATCACAGAAAACACCTGCCATTCCCTGACTTCAGAGTTTCCTTTTTGGTTATACATAAATAGCCCCCAAATTTTGTAGCATGTAGTGATCTGTTTTCACTGAGGTTTAATTTTAAATAATGATTCTTTATGTCATCAAAAGTAAGAAGCCATCGCTCACGAGACCTTTTACCATTTTATGTTCTGTGAAGAAACAAAATTGACTGCCAGATGGTTAATAAGGTTATCAATTATAGGACACATCTCAGCTTCAGGAATGTTGGGATGTGAACAGATTTGCGTTTGTTCAGTGATGTGTGGAGCTATCAAGCCGGTGTTTGGGAATGAGTGATTTTACTCTGGAATGATCCAAATGTACCACTTTGCACCCACATCACTTGAAAAGTGTGTTTCTTACGGGGGGGAAATGACACACTTCGCAAAGAAAGCTAAATGCTGGTATGCACGGCAGTGCTGAAGAGCTTTAAGATAGTGACAATTTTTAGTTGGAAAATAGGAATTTTGAATAAGTTAGAAAAATGACAAATTTGGCAGTGGCTCAGATCTGCAATTCAAGAGAATCCACCATATGTTCAGTGCAGATACAGGGAAAAGGGATTCTGGACTCAGTTTTAGATAGTACTCCATCTAATAGAGAAACTGCTCACTGATGGAAGAGAAAAATCTGCTAAAGTTGGAAAGGTAATGAATTTGAGACCTAAAACTGCACAAGATACACAACAGACTTGAAAATGTGATTCAAGAGAAAGTTATTGAAATATTTTTGTGGATTGAGAGTACTGATACAGTAAATGTAACTATCTTACCTTTACTCTGAGTAAGGGTTGGCTCAAGAATTTTAAATTCTTTGCACAATTCAGATGTAATTGGTGGTATCATCAGCTAACTCCGTAAGCTCATAGAAAAGGATTCTGGGCCAAAACAAATGTTCAGTGCAGCTGAAGCCAGCCTATGTGGAATGAAAATACTTCCCTATGTTATATTTCCAAGGAGGAGAATCTAGTATCAAGGTTTAAGGCATCTGAGGACAGACCAACTCTGCTTCTTTGCAGCATAGCATCAAACTTTGTTTAAATCAGACTTGCTTTAGCATTTTGGGAACCTCAGAGATTTAGAAAAAATTTTTGGCTTATATACCGACCATCTAGTGTGTTCCAAATGGCTTTTTCAGTGGCTATAGGAAATGAAAAACAAGCTGTAGTCTGTCCACAGGGGTGGATAAAATTGAAGCTACAGCATAGCAAGTTGTAAGAAAAGCAAAGAAGAAAAATAAGCGTAATTATTCCACGGAATCCCAGTACAAATGCTGAATGAAGTACCCCTCGTCCCTATTCCCCTAGTTCTCCCCCCAAGACAATGACCTCTCAGCCACATGGGTATGGCTGAGAACAGTTTTGCTCCCTAATACCTGGCCTTGGTGGATGAGGTCAGTGTACTATGTCCCCTTCAAGGTGTAGCCTGGCAAAGTCTAGGAAGATTAGGTAGTCTTTGTGTCACTTCAGAAGGTGCTAGCTTCAGCAGCATTTCCACCTATGAGCAGACATCTTTCCCCTCTTGTACTTGTCTTAGACACCGAGGCCACTTCTTACTAACCCATCCCCTTACCCTCAGTTTTGTTACAGCAAAATTAGGAATGTGTGTGTGTTAAAATAAGTTCTGCACCCAACATGGGGCTTGAACTCATGACCCCAAGATCAAGAGTCACATGCTCTACCAACTGAGCCAGCCGGGCCCTCCAGAACTTACTTTCTATTGATCTGTTAACTCTTGGGGCCCTACTTCTTTGAGAAGATCTTAATTCTTATTGGCTCGTCTACTTTGTCTTCCTTGGAGAGACAGAATTTAGTGAAACATAGATATTCATGTGGTCACGTTGTGCTGAATTTAACTTTTTTTTTTTTTCTTTCATGGCACTCATGCCATGGCAAGTCCATAAGCAGCTTGATGCTTGCTCATCTTTGCTTATCTCCCAAAGTAATGTGGCCACAAACAGAACTTTAGGAAGTCTTCTCTGTGCTATTAAAATGCTCAAGACATGATAGCATTCATTTGGGGCTTATTTCCCAAGTGTCTTGTGGCAGAAATGGAGATATAGCCTTCTTTGCAGATCAATGAATTGATGTATTATCTAATTATAGATTTTATTGTATTTTGGGGAAATGACTTCTCTAACAACAGATTTTACAAATTTGGGGAGTCACAAAGGTCTTTTTTATATGTCCCTTGCAAATATCAACAGTCTCTTGGATCCAAAAATTGTGTTTTTATCCCTGCTTAACCTGCATTGTCCAATACTGTAGCCACTAACCACACATGGCCATTGAGCACTTAATGTGGCTAATCTCAATTGAGATGTTCTGTAAGCATAAAGTGTACACCAGATTTTAGACTTGGTGCAAAAACATGAATGCAAAATAAAACATTAGTAATTTTTTTATTATATGTTGAAATAAGATTTTAGATATATTGGGTTAAATAAAATACTTTACAATTTTTTTAGTATTATTTTTCACTTTATAACATTGCCATTTAATCATTTAAAATTACATATGTAGTTCATAGTGTATTTCTGTTGGACAGAGCTGATTTAGACTATAAGTTACTTGAGGCTAGACAGCACCTGGTACATATTAACTAGATGCTCAGTTGCATGCTCAGTGCAACCAAACTGATGAACTGGAATGAGTGAATAGGTGAGAATTCTAATGATTTTTTTAAAGATTTTATTTATTTGACAGAGATCACAAGCAGGCAGAGAGGCAGGCAGAGAGAGGGGGAAGCAGGCTTCCCTGCTAAGCAGAGAGCCTGATGTGGGTCTCGATCCCAGGACTCTGAGACCATGACCTGAGCCAAAGGCACTTAGCTTAACCCACTGAGCCACCCAGGCGCCCCATAATGATTTTTTTAAATTTTATTTATTTATTTGACAGACAGAGATCACAAGTAGGCAGAGAGAGAGGGGGAAGCAGAGAGCCCTACGTGGGGCTCAATCCCAGGACCCTGAGATCATGACCTGAGCTGAAAGCAGAGGCTTAACCCACTGAGCCCCACAGGTGCCCCCATAATGATTTTTTTTAAGAAGTGATTTTGACACTGTGAATTAGGATTGCTACTTTAAAAAAAAAAAAAAAAGAACAAGAAGAAATAGAAGAACAATAACAAGTGCTGGGGAGAATGTGGAAAAAATGAAACCCTTGGAACACTCTTGGTGGGTTTTTAAAACGGTACAGTTACTGTGGAAAAAAATATGGAGGTTCCTCAAAAAATCAAAACTAGAATTACCCTATAATCCAACGATCTTACTTGTAGGTATATACATAATAAAAAACTCTGGATCTCAAAAGATATTTGTACACCCATGTTCATTAAAACATTATTTATAACCAGGATGTGGAAGCAAGCTAAATGTCTATCAGTGGCTGGATAAAGAAAATATGCTTTATATATAAAATAGAATATTATTCTACTTTTAAAAAGAAGGAAAACCTATCATAGGTTAGAGAACTTTGACAACATTATGCTAAATAAACCAATCATAGTAAAGATAAATTCTGCATAATTTCACTTATAAAGTATCCAAAATAGTCAAACTAATAGAAACAAGAAGAATGGTGTTTGACAGAGGTTAGGGGGTAGAGGAAATGAGGTATTCGATGGATACAGAGTTTCATCCGTGCAAGATGAAAAAGTTCTGGAGATCTGTTATATGACAATGTGCATATAGTTAACAATTCTGTAAGGTACATTTACTCATTTTAAAGGATGTATTTATGTGGTTTTTACCACAACTAAAAATTATTCAGAAAGTCTCTACTAATAGATCATGGTGAAATTGGACTCAAGGAAAGAATATAATTTGTTTCCTTGAACAATATTTTTTCCTAAGAAATTTTGTTAGAAGCTTTGAGCTAAGTAAAGTGTGTACTTGCAGGGAAGCTGTGTGGGCATTGAGAGGACGAGAAGCTGGCGGTCCCCCTATGATGTACGGAGTAGAGGGCAGGGCTTACTTATCACAAATGTCCTTCCCAAGGCAACTTGTCCACAAATGTGGAAGCCCTCCGGTAGGCAGAGACATGCTGATGACTGGCTCTCCTCATTTCAGAGGCTTGCGGACACCCCGGGAAAATATCTTCCTTCCTCCCTCCTGCCCCCACACCTGAGACCTAGAGTTTTTGCACTTTCATTTAGTTCCCTTAAAGCATTTTTAAAAAGCTTTTAAACATTTTAAACATGGTAAAAATAAAACTCTAAGAAATTTTTGGCCATCTTAGGGGTACTGATTGCCAGGACCCTTTCTGGGGTAGAGGAAGAACAAATAGACTGATTTTGTCGAATAACCAGAAGCGTTCCTTCTGTGTGCTGGGCATTCCCTCCAGCAACCAGCATTCTGTGTCTGGCCAGAGGCCATTCCTTTAGGCGGCAAGCTCTCCAGTCCCTATAGAAATTGGTAGGCAAGTATGTTTGGGTTGGTTTTCTCTACCAGTGAGCCTGGCTAGCTTTCCCCGGAGTAGGGCAAAAGGAGTGAAAGACAGTGGCACAGAGTTACCCCCATGTTTACTTATGAGGTGAAAATACAATACTAGGCTGGTAAAAACACAAATAATCACATTTTCCTCCTTTTAACCCTTCCTAGTATCTCGCTTTAGCCTTTTGTATTGTGTGTATGTTTTGTTTTCAGTGTGCTGGGTCGTTGGCTCATTTTTAAGAAATATTGTTGTGAAATACTTATTTTGTTTTCTTTTCTGGCTAACTAAGGACTATTTAAAAAAAAAAAAAAGTTAGAAATAAAAAATTGAAAGTGATTTTCCTGGGTGTCAGGAAGGGATTAGGACAAGGATTTCCTATGGCTAGGCCAGTACCCTCATAAACTGAACGAGTTGTGGTAATTACTACTTTCCTTCCTGGTCACTGATAAGGAACCTCAGCAAGTACAGTATTCTGTGCCAGAGCCCACTTACCAAGGGCAGCTTGGGCTGAGGGTCAGTCCCTGGGAGGGAACATGCAGTCAGGCAGCAGCATGGCCAAAGGCCAAACACAAGATTCAGTCTTAATCATCAAGAACCCACTTTTCTACCCTTCCTGGAACCCGAAACAGATTAAGAAGCACCAGCAAGGGACACCCGGGTGGCTCAGTTGGTTAAGCGGCTGCCTTCAGCTCAGGTCATGATCCCAGCGTCCTGGGATTGAGTCCCACATCAGGCTCCTTGCTCAGCGGGAAGCCTGCTTCTCCCTCTGCCTCTCCCTGCCACTCTGTCTGCCTGTGCTCACTCTCTCTGACAAATAAATAAATAAAATATTTTAAAAAAAGAAGAAGAAGAAGCACCAGCAAGTCTGTATTCCCACAGCTGCCCCCCATCTATCCCCGCCAACTCTACAGTTAACACGTGGTTAACTGGGTGGGTGGGATTTCCTGGTTTGGACTTTCTCATGCTAATCTTCTCTGCATTGTTCCAGTTTTAGTATATATGTTGCCAGAGTGAGCACATTTATAAAATATTTTGAATCTGTAAAGAGACAGACAGATGCAGTCTACTCACCACCAAGCTTAACAAAGAGAACATTATGAGTCCAGTTGAAGCCTGTGTACGTCTACTCTCGAATCATATCACCCATCCCTTTCTGCAGTAGTAACTGCTATCTGGAATTTGGTATTTATCATTCCTAGGCAATTTTTATACCTTTACTATGTGATATTTGAATGCTTTAGCAATATATAGTATCATTTTGCATTTTGTGATCTCATATTTTATGTAGTCTTCTGCAACCTCTTGTTCTCATTCATTCTGCCTGTTTACTTCTTACACTTCATTTGGGATATTTCTTCCAGTGTTAAATTATTCTCGACACCAGGGTACAGTAATACTGTGTAATAGTGTTTGGCCCCTAAAACACAATTAGAAATGGCTCAGATTGAAAAATTTTATAGTCAAATTAACATATAATATAGTGTGTTAACTGTTATACATATTTGTTTTATTTCAGGTCATAATATAACTTACCCTCTCATGCTTTTTCCCTGCCCATTCTCCCCAAATCATCAACAGTAGAAAAAGAAGAAGAAGAAAACATGTCAGGACACAAATGGTAAGTAATGTGTTGTCTTTTCTAAAGTGGAAGAGGCTAGTGGGAGAGGAAAGCACATAATATATGCTCAGTAAATGTCTGTTGACTAGAAAAATCAAGAGTCACACTAGCAGTAAATAATCTGTTAACCCCTATCCAATATGGGGCATAGTCAAGTTCAACATCCCATCTAAATGAAATATGGAAACCAAATAACCAAATATACTATAAGTTCTTATGTAATATATATTCTCTAAGAAATTAATTTATATATAGCTTTTCTTCTGAGAATCCAGTGGATTTTCTTACTACCAGTTTTTCAAATCTAATAAGTGAATATTTTTTTAGCACTGTTTTATTTACAATTTATTAGTGTTATCAGGGAACTAGATGTACAGCAGCTTTAAAATAATGAGTGAACACAGACTCAGACTCATTAATGTGACTTTAACTGAACACTGGGGAGGCAATCCTAGTTGGAAGGTGCTGCTGTTAAGTAAAGTGTGGTGATCATGGCAATGTTCAGCACTGTCACTTACATGCCTGTAGCACATGTCAGCAGCGTGTTAAACTTCTTATAGGTTCCAGGTTTGCCTCACGTAGTGTTTTTGAACCTTTTTGAACCCATGACCCACCAGGCAATCAGATCTTTGTCATGCTTTATCTCTAATCCATAGCATGAAAAAATGTGATGTACATTTTCATGTTTCAAGTGTACAGTTAATTATAATAAGGAATATACTTTCAATCCGTCCTCTCAGCAAAGAAGTAATCAGACCCAAGACCTCTGTAATATCAAAAATCAAACTTTAAGAGAATTTTTGCATGTTTTGTTTTAAGACAAAACATAATGAATTTTAAAAGATAATTAGTAAATGGCTGAGGGATTTAGTTTCCAAGTATCCCCATTTGACAGCCCTCTAACTCACAGTTGTCATACTCTTTTCATAATTATTCCATCTTGCCTCATTAAGACATCTTACCTCCATCCTGTGACCCTCAAAATGGCTGTCATATCCTGGCAGCAGACCAGGGAAGTAGGTAGTCACTCACCTAAGAGAAATGGGAGTGCCCTGAGAAATGGG
Source organism: Mustela nigripes (assembly GCF_022355385.1). NCBI lineage: Eukaryota > Metazoa > Chordata > Mammalia > Carnivora > Mustelidae > Mustela > Mustela nigripes. The sequence goes on from NC_081560.1 coordinate 65,352,260, forward strand.
CCCTTCCCCAAAGTCATTCTCTTACTTACTGTGCCACTTCATTGCTTGATGCTGAAATGCAAGGGCTGTAGAGAACATTGAAATGAACACTGGACTGGGATTAAGAAGACTGGATTTTAATCCTGTAAGACTTCTGGCAGAATTCGTAATTTTTTGAAACCTAAGATACCTCATCTATTAAATGACAAAGGTGAGGGGTGTTCGCCAGGTCTCTGAAGTCCCTTTGCTTTTTGTTGTTGTTTTTTTTTTCCAAAATGGAATTTTTTTTCATCCATGACCTCTCGCCAAAAATAAGTAAATAAAAGATACAATACAAAGAAGCCCACCCTATTCCCCACTTCTAAAATTTCTGTTTCCTTGAAATAACCAGTTTTGGAGGGTATATCCTTCTAGTCTTTTAATGCACATATTATGTAGAGAGATTCTCTCTTCTACATAAAAGTTACATGTTTCTTCCACTTATTTTCTTTGAGGTGAGCTCATAGTAAAACTTCTGTCATTAAAGGATAGCAGATACACAATGTTACATTGGTTTCAGATATATAGCACAGTGATTTGACAAGTTAATACACATAAAAGTTTTTTAAACTGCAGAAACTATGAAAGTCCCCCAAATCTTACTTCTGTAATGATAACCTTTACAAAGTCCTTCTGACTTTTTAAGAATTAATGTGTGGGTTGAAAATTGTAAATGTTATCTGGGAGGAGAGTATAAATCAAGTTTCAAGGTAGAGGCATTTTTGCATAGTGGTATAAAGCAGTTTGTGTTTTAGGACTCATATCTGGTACATTTTGAGTGCTGATAGTGTGGAGTGGAAGAAGGTACACGTCTGCAGTGAGCAGAAACCAACGGTCCTGTGTGACAAATGAAACAGGAACTTTAGGGGCACCTGGGTGGCTCAATGGGTTAAGCTTCTGCCTTCGGCTCTGGTCATGATCTCAGGGTCCTAGGATCGAGTCCCACATTAGGCTCCCTGCTCAGCCAGGAGTCTGCTTCTTTCTCTGCCTCTCCCCCTGCTCATGTTTTCTCTCTCCCTCTCTCTCTCAAATAAATAAAATCTAAAAAAAAAAAAAAAAAAGAAAGAAAAGAAAAGAAAGAAAGAAAAAACAGGAACTCTAGACCAGAAGAAGGTGTAAACAACATGAGAGGGGCGGGGAGCACTAATGGTGACATTTCTGTCAATATCCGAGATGTTCTGGTCTTTTACAGATTTCTATTTCATTCTCAATTTTTTTATAATTTCTTTCTTACATACTTTTTCTAAACTATTATTTATTTATTTGATAGAGAGCATGTGCAGAGGCAGAGGGAGAAAAAAAAGGGAGTAGCAGACCCCGTGCTGAGCAGGGAGCCCAATACAGGGCTCCATCCCAGGACCTTGGGATCATGACCTGAGCTGAAGGCAGGTGTTTAATCTGAGCCATTCAGGTGCCCCATCTTCCTTACATACTTTTTAATTCAATCTGTAGTATGTCTTCGTGAAGAATGGCTTCTTTCTATCTGGATTTTAAACACTTGGGTTTAAGAATTTAAGGTCTTAATATTAGAAATCAGTAACAGATTTTTCAAAAAAATTTTTTTTACATTTCCTTTGACTATGGTAAGACTATTTAACATGAGCTCTGCTCATGCAGTATTATTAACTACAGAGCTCTGCTATGCAGTATTATTAACTGCAGGTGCAGTGTCCTACAGACACCCTTCGTTAAGAGTTTCCCATTTTCCTCTCACCCCATCCAGCGTCTGGTAACCAATCTTTCACTCTCTGATTCCGAGTTTGACTGTTTTAGGAACCTCTAGGACAGATTTCAAACGTACTTTCTTTTACCCCCTTACCTCTCCTTTTCTGTTGTCACTTCACTGTTGGCCATAATGCTGGAGTGGAGGGAATGTTGGTGTCTGGCTTTATCGCTTCCTCACAGGCTGCTTGAGCCAAACACCCTGCCTGGTTGGGCCTCACTTTCTCTACTTGGAAAGGGAGTATGTCCAGCCTGCTGAGAGCTAAACTCTTCAAGGTTTAGTTTCTTGATTTCCTGCGAAAGCCACTTGGTTTCCTCACTAACTTTTAAGGTTTCAGAGTACATTAGCATTGGTTAACTTTTTTGGTATAATAATAACACAGGAAAATATCTTTATGTTTATGAATGTTGTGCGATACAATGTTGAAATAGCTTTGTTCACACTAAAACAGCTTTGTCTTTATGAAAGTCATGAATAAAATACCTCTTTAAATGTGTTTTTTAGCAGTTATCCTTGGGACTTACAGGATCGATATACTCAAGATAAGTCAGTAGTAAATAAGATGCAGCAGAAGTATTGGGAAACGAAGCAGGCCTTTATTAAAGCCACAGGGAAGAAGGAAGATGAGCATGTCGTTGCCTCTGATGCGGACCTGGATGCCAAGCTGGAGGTGAGCTGTTCTTGCTGTCAGTCTCAGCGCAGCCCCCTCCCTGGGGTCACAGTCCTAGAGTGCATGAACCTGGACAAGTGTAGGTGTGCTTTATATTTGAAAACAGGCAGACAACTGGTTCATGAGGAGAAAAATCTAAGATGAGTTAAATTCAATCCCAGCACATTTTTTAAAAACCTACAAATTCTTGTGTAACCACCAGCATACCTGAGTTAATTTGTTTTTTAAGCACTTTAATGCATTGCATGTGGTAAACTCTCAATAAATGTTTGTTTGTTGTTGTTTGTTAAAAAAAATTCAAGCAAAGATTAATGCAACACTAGGGTCAAGCAAATGCTTACATTTAAAAAAAGAGGAAAGGATGACAGCACAAGGTCCTGGAAAGTAGGGTCTAAAATAACCTTAGTATTGAACCCTGGAAAATTCTAGAATGAATTAGTTAAGCAGATATTTAGTTAGACTGGTTAATAATACAGTAAGCTGAATTCCTATCTGGTTGATTCCCAAATACTAACATAACTGGTAAAAGTTCCACTAATCACCTGTCTTGCAGGACATTCTGCCAATAGTTTAGATTAAAATTTAAAAAGCATACTCATTGCTTCCACGAGAAATACTGTTACATGACCTGATAAGAATTCAAAATGATCTCTAAGATTAACATCAGCTAAAATTAGTGAACTTGAACATTTTACATATTAAAATAAAAAGCTCAGGGTTTCAAAAAACTTTTCTGAGAAGGGTGGCCAGGATGGTAGAAACCATGGTTATACTGGAACAGAGAGGTTTAAGGGGAGCTATATTAGCTGTTGACGGCATAGAAAGGTCTGTCATTTGGATGAAGGATAATTCATTCTCTGCATTCGAGGGGAGAACAAGACCCAGGGCCCTTATCCATAGTATGTATCTCTCATGGAATTATCTCACATGTTTATGTTTTGGTCTGCTCCCCTTCCACTGAGAGATCCATATCAGCCTTACTCACCATGGTACCCTCAACCAGATACACAGTACAGTGCCCGTGCAGTAAATAGTAACTGAATCAGTGGACAAGTTAGTGCAATTAATATTCATTCCCAACCTTTTCCCTGTCAATGGAATTGTTCAAATTAAAGCTGGCCTTCATAGGGATGTCCTAATGGAGATGGCTACACGGGAGAAGCATGGCACCAGGAGGCGTCTGTTCTGATTTTAGTGTTCTTCATATTGAACACTATTTGAAATGATTATATGGTGCATATGCTTTTCATGTCTTGTACCTTTATTTTTTCCTTTTTTTAAAAAAGATTTTATTTATATATTTATTTGACAGACAGAGATCACAAGTAGGCAGAGAGGAAGGCAGAGAGAGAGGGAGGGGGAAGCAGTTTCCCTGCTGAGCAGAGATCCCAACGCCGGGCTCGATCCCAGGACCCTGGGGTCATGACCTGAGTGAGCCGAAGGCAGAGGCTTTAACCCACTGAGCCACCCAGGCACCCCTATTTTTTCCTTTTTAACAGCGTAGCAAATATAGACATTATTCAGAAAGGAATTTAACACGTAATTATTACTTCATTACACACAATACAGTAATTTTTACTTATACTTCGGCTCTGGCAGCATTTTTCTAAGCCAACTATACTTTAATCAAAGTAGCCACTGTCCTAGGCACATCTCATCTAAAGCACTTAGCTGTGACTCAGAATGTTATATGAACGAGGTTTCGTGTTGATGTTTATAGAGAGCACATAAGTAAATGACATGCAAACCATTTTGATGTGTTCTTACCCTAAGTCATCCATAAAAGGCTAGCAAAACAAGCTTTCTGTGCCAAGTTATGATGGTCAGATTCTACTATAATCTGCTGGGAAGTTAATATAGAAACATTGCACTAATTTAACTCTGTGTCAAAACTTGTTAATAAAATCATTTTCTCAAAAACAGCTCTTAAGTGCAAAAAGAGACAAAGCTAACCAGTGATGACAGGCACGTCTTTTAGGAGGGGTCTTTTGGGAGTCGCTGGTCTGTGGTTTCTTAGTTTGGGTGTAGTTTCTGGAGTGTATGCAGTTGCAAAGCTGCAGAACAGAACATTCCAGAGGTGTGCATTTTATTGCCTTTCATTTACCCCTCAGTTTTTAAAAAAGAACAGTGGCAACAGAACAGCTCTTAAAAAAAAAAAAAAAAAGATTTTATTTATTTGAGAGAGAGAGAGAGCATGAGGGAGGGAAGGTTAGGAGAAGAAGCAGATTCCCCGCTGAACAAGGAGCCCAATGCGGTATTCGATCCTGGGACTCCAGGATCATGACCTGAGCCAAAGATCATGACCTGAGCTTAACCAACTGAGCCACCCAGGTGTCCAATAGAACAACTCCTGAACATAATTGTTGAACTCCCTCGCTCCTATCTTCATGAACTACTATGTGTTGGTGGTTTGTGAGCCAGAATCCTGATATAAACATTTTGCTAAGGAAGAAATTCAAACTGCTGTTTTGTTTTATGGTAAAGGTTTTTTATTTGTTTGTTTGTTTCTGTAGGGGACACAGAGTAATGAAATGAGATTTAGCAAAATTCATATTTTTACTGACCAAGTTTTATCGTATTAAGCATTTCTGAGAATGGTTTTTAACATTTTAAGCATATATGTGTGCATCTAATTTTTAGATAATTGGTCATATTTATTATGAAGCAGATCATCTGTTTTAACTCAAATAGAGAAGTACTTCATAATACAAAGACACAACTATTACATCACCATGGCCACCATAAGCTAAAAGAGAGAGAGGGAAAGGAGGGATAGCCTTACTCTGCCTCATTAGGTGGCTCTTCAGAGGCAGAATGTGTGCCAGGTTTTCTAACTGATACCAGCTGTGGTCTCTAGGTTCGTGGACAGAAGGTGGAGAAAGTGTGAAGTAGCTTTTGATCTTCTCCTGAGCTTATCTGGGTTTTGAAGTAAAGACCAGGACCACTGTTAGTTAAAATCTAGTTTGATTCTTCTCAGTCTAGCCCACCTGCTTTTCCCTTACTTTCTTCTGTTACAGTCTTGGCATTATAGTAAGTGTCTTCTCTGTGTATCTTAGGAAATCATTGGGAAAATAAGGAGTGATAAGGGCTGCTAGCTAAACTTCATTTTACCAGATGTCTTCTAAATGGAACATTCAACTGATTGATTTTTGTTTGCTCTTTATAGAGTTGTTTTAAAATTAAGATTTATATTTATTTGACAGATATAAAGAGAAAGGGAACACAAACACATGGGTGAGAGAGGGAAAAACAGGCTCCTCCCACTGAGCATGGAGCATGATCCCAGGACCCCAGAATCATGACCTGAGCCAAAGGCAGACACTTAATAACTGAGCCTCCCAGTTCTATAGGGATAACAATCCCTATAGAATTGTTTAAGCATGCCATAAAATGCATTAGGGTCACAAAGTAGGAAATGTCATGTTTTAAACATGATTCTTAATTGAGGGATCCCACATTTAAAAAAAGACAGCAAAATGGTAAAAGAAATAAATTATGAATGAATATTGGGTTTCTGGTTTACCAAGTCTTCTAATTGGGCCCTTCATTCAGGATTTCTGTTTTTCAGCTATTATTTCAGTAACTGGAGGAAATAAGTGTTCTGCAGATCTTAATTTAGATCACAGAAATGATCAATTCCAGTACCTATAGATTAATAGGAATGTATTTAAAGACTTTGGTCACATTTCCTGCACCGTACACCATATAACACCAAGCATACTTGGGCTCGTGATCTTATTGTTATTGGGCAAATTAAACACTCTGGTTATGTTCAGATAATTTTATTTCACTGCTGTTTTAACTTAGCATTTTGTTTGTATTTTTATTATAGCTATTTCACTCAATTCAGAGAACCTGTTTGGACTTGTCTAAAGCAATCGTACTCTATCAAAAGAGAATATGTTGTAAGTATGCCCTAAGTATGAATATTGATCAAATAAACAGTAAGAAACAGGATATTTTGCCTTAATGTATCATTCTGTATGTTTAGGAAGTAAGACAAGGAAATTACTATTTAAGAGTGCCTATCTTTTCTCTTTAATTGGTGGGAAGGAGGATCTCTAATAATTTTATCAGAAATCCTTTACATGCGTTGTTATCATTAAATGCAAGTTACTGTAACAAGAACTTTATATTGGGCTTCCTGTGGGTAAGTACGTGCAATTTATTTTCCTAATTATAGAAAAGTTTTCTCAGTTTAATGTGTGGATTTTCTAAAATTTGGGGTTGTTTTTATTTGATTGCCCTTAATCTCATATCTAGTTTTGTTCCTCTTAAAATGGAGAGAGAAAGCACATACAGGTAATTTATTAACTGTATTTTGTTGGCAGCTCTTCTTCATGAGTTTTTTTAAGTTAAAGATTGGATTATTGGGGAATAAGATTCTGCCTAAATTTATTACCAACAGTTGTCTCTGAAATACCAAATTGTGTGTTACTATGTTTTAAAATTTCCTTTTATAGATGATTTAATAGTATAATTTCTGTATTTCCAAGACTATAACATAAGTTTTCCTGTTTCTGACTGCTGTTAAACCTCTTTCCAATAATCACAAAGTAACAATTGGTAATCTTCCTTCATTAGTCTTTGTTAAGACTATTGTGGGGGAAGTGCAAAGTCCTAGGGCTTAAGGGCAGAATTTCATAAATTTTCTATGTTACTGATTACTAAGTCTTGGAGCTAAGACTTCTCCAGGGCTATAACACCATAGTCTTGAGTTCTGAGGAAATTAAGACACATGACACATATCCCTCCACCATTTCTCTGTCCCACATCTAGTCAGTCTTAAATGCTGGTCCATTTTGTCTCCTGAATAGCTTTCAGAGTCTCCATCCTCTCCATGTCTACTGTCACTACCATCACTCTTCTACTTGATTTGCTGTATCAGCTTCCTAAATGATCTCCCTGCCACCCCCAGCCCACTGTCTACCCCACAGAAAGCTTCCAATGATCTAAACTAGGACAAGTTAAGCAACAATAAGTAACAATAGTATCAGATTATAACCCATAAAGTAAAGTAAGCATCCATTAAATCAGTGTGGAAATAGACAAACAAGGGAGAAGAAATTCTTTCTTACAAAATAATTCTGGTTAATAAATCTAGAAAGAATGAGGAAACCATAAAATCTCCATGAGGCAAATGCCACAGTGAGATCTGTGGCAGGCAAGGTTCACAGTCTAATTATGAGAAATAAGACATACTCGAACTGAGGGACATTCTGCCCAATACCCAACCAGTACTCTTAAAAGGCATGAAGGTCATGAAAGTCAAGATAGGTTGAGAAACTGTCACAGATTAAGGAGACAAGGAATTTTGACAAGTTAACATCAGATCCTGGATTCGATCTTAGAATAAAAGTGGCATTAGTGAGAAAACTGATAAAATTCAAATAAGGTTATGTTTAAGAGTACAATACTAATGTTAATTTCCTAGTTTTGATAATTGGACCATGGTTATGTAAGATGCTAATGTTAGGGGAAGCTGAAGAAGAGTATACAGGAACTCTATCCTATTTACAGTTTTTCTATGAGCTTAAAACTATTGCAGAATAAAAAGCTTTAAAAAATGTACATTGGGGGGGACGCCTGGGTGGCTCAGTGTGTTAAGCCTCTGCCTTCGGTTCAGGTCATGATCTCAGGGTCCTGGGATCAAGCCCCACATCAGGCTTTCTGCTCAGCAGGGAGCCTGATTACCCCTCTCTCTCTTCCTGCCTCTCTGCCTACTTGTGATCTCTCTCTCTGTCAAATAAATAAATAAGATCTTTAAAAAAATGTACATTGGATCATGTTGCTTCTCTGCTGTAAACCTTCCAGTAGAACCTAAGGTGAGATCCAGACTTCCATACCACAGTCTATAAATTCCTAAATGATATGGCCCAGCTCATGTCTCCAGCCACTTTTGCCCTCACCCACCATGTCACCTGAGGCCTTTCGCACTCACTATTTCCTTTGTCTGGAATGTCACTGGCCTAATCATCTCATAAGTGGCCCCTTGTTGCCATTCAGAGCGCAGCTTAATGGTCACCTGCTCAGAGAGGCTTTTCCTGACCACTCAGCCCACTCAGCAGCTTCCCTTACTCCCCTTCTCTTATTACTCTATCTGGTATTTTTCTTTTTGTGTTTTGTGTTTATGATTATGGATTTTTTTCTGTCTTTTGTTGTGCAAATAAAAGCTCCATAAAAGCAGGGACTTTGTGTGTCTTGTCCATCTCTATATTCCCAGTGGCAATAATAGTGCCTAGTATATATTAGATCATCCATAAATCTGTGCTGAGTGAATTAATGCTGCCAAGCTAATTGGTTTTATTGTTCTTTGGTTCCCTTTCTAGGATACATCTGAAAATCGAATCAGCAGCTAAAAACGAATAGGATTTTTCTGTGTGTGTCTGAATTCTTAAGTCCCAGTTAAGTTAGACATTTTAAGTGGAAACTGGCAAATCATCTGATATGTGTACTGCACCTGAATTTAAACTTCTATAAATTAATTTCAGTATTTGAATTTTTAAGTGAACATTAAGGAACGAACCTCCCTTCTTGGAAAGTGACAGTCATCACTTAATGGCCCAAGCTGGATTCCACCTCTCTCTGAGCAACACTGCCAATTAATTAGAGTCCAGCTCTTAAAAGGAAACCTATTTCCTACCTCAAGTTTAATCCTCAAGTAATTAAAATAACAAAAAATAATTTTTCAAATGCTTCAACCTACTTAGGCTTATTAAGAGAAGAGTACTTTTCACCAACTCTGTAATCATGAATTGGTTTCTTCCTAGTCTTAAGCTAAATGTGTTCATTTGTATGTGACTTGAGACTTCAAGTTAAAAAAGGTGACAGTAGCCTTCAAGTTAAAAAGTTTAACTTCAAGTTTAAAAAGGTGAACAAAAATGTGAAATTGCTCTCCGTAGGGACATACTCATTGTGGAATTGAGTGAGTCCCATATTAGTTAATAGAAGTTACAGAAAATATTAAAAAACAACAAAACTTCTTATAATTATAGGAGTTTTTTTTTAAATCTATAGAGAATCATGGCATATATATCAAATAGGCATTTAAAGTAAAATAAAGTAGGATAGGAGGTGGTGGGGGAAAATAAAGTATATGAGGACAATAAGGCAAAAATTATAGTTAATTTACTTTAACAAGCACTTTACAGTGCCCTGAATAAGATTTTATGGTCAGCCCATAGTTAGATGAGGTCCCTGTCCTGAGATAGTTAGAGTCTCATGGATAGATAGACACATGACCAACAACGAACACCACTATTATCAGATGCCGAGAGGGCCCTACTGTCCCAGAGAAACAGGGATCAACTACTTCACAGCCTTGGAGCTTTGACTAGTGAACTTGATTCTTGAGGGACAGAGAGAAAGGAGGGCAGTCATTTATTTCTCAGGATGAATGAATTCCAAAAGGCTCATCCTCTGGAAAGTTTAGTGTGAACTATAGTCACAAATTAATAAGGAAGCAGTAGCAATTATTGGATTTGTGGTTCCTGGCTAAGGGTCTCCTTGGAGAGGTTATGTCAGGAATGGGATGCTTTCTGAAGGAATTCTGGATTGTTTATGAATAGAGACAAGAATCCTAGTAGCATTTAAAAAGCATTTTTAGAGAAACATGATATATAAATGCATAAATACAGAAGTGTGAAATAAGAATAGCGTTCAGAGTAAGTCCCTAGAAATGCTGGACTTGGAAAAGAAAGCATTTAGGAAGCTCAGTGTCACTCTTTGCTCAGCTGTTGGTGAATGTAGATTGGGGACCAGTGGCCGTGTAACAGCCCACTGTTCCACTGTTTGGAGACAAACATTTTTATAAACACATTTTTATAAATCAGCCCCAAGTGTAGAGAGAGTGTTTTGCTATTATAAATATTGATGCTATGATTATCTTTCCACATGCAGCTTTGTGTCCATTTTACTAATTTCTTGGAATGTACTCCTAACAGTAGAAGTGCACTGTTGAAAGATACATAGACTTCTGTAACATTTAAAGTTTATGGCCAAAAGACTCTGCAGAAAGCATGTACCTACCAGTCATTAGCTCACCAGCAGTGCCATCTCAGGTTGTCTTTAAAAATAAGGCCAAGAGGGGCACCTGGGTGGCTCAGTGGGTTAAGCCTCTGCCTTCAGCTCAGGTCATGACCTCGGTGTTCGGGGATTGAGCCCCATATCGGGCTCTCTGCTCAGCAGGGAGCCTGCTTCCTCCTCTCTCTCTGCCTGCCTCTCTACCTACTTGTGATCTCTGTCTGTCAAATAAATAAAATCTTTAAAAAAAAAAAAAAAAGGCCAAGATTAGGCATGACCAGTTCACTGTTCCAGCTCTGCATTTAAAAAAAAAAAAAAACCATAAAGCCATGGGGTACCTGGGAGGCTCGGTCAGTTAAGTATCCAACTCTTGATCTCAGCTCAGGTCTTGATCTCAGGGTCATGAGTTCAAGCTCCATGCTGGGTGTGATGCCTATTTAAAAAAAAAAAAAAAAGACCCACGAAGACATCAAGCTGATTACCCCCCACCCTCAATCCCCACTCCCACTTCCAACCAAAAACCCATCTCATGAATAAGGTATTGGAATTGCTTTATTGTCATGTGGAATGTAACTCAGAAAGCAGAGATCAAACAGTGAGAGAGCGAGAATAAGCAGAGAAGACTGCCTCTATGTCATAGGCAGCACAAAAGATTCCCACAGACAAACCCAACTTTTTTATTTCAGCTTGAAGCAGCACATCATTGACTTGCTTTTCAGTGCAGAGGTCATTTTCTGGTTCTGATTACAGGGCACCAAACACACTGACAGATGTGCTCAAGTGAATTTGATCTCTCCTTTTGTAAATGGAGGGGCAGCATGAAAGTTAAATGGTAGGAGGGGGGAGCTTACCTTGTAGCTTGCCACGTGGATTTAATTTCATCCCATCTTGGCCTCTGAAAGAGTGAGGACCTTGGGGTGTGTCTCTCTGCTCTGTAATAAAAATGCTCATTGTTCATGGCTCCATTTGGTTTTTTCTTCATCAGTCTTGTCTCAAGAAGAAAACGAACTGGGAAAATTTCTCCGATCCCAAGGCTTCCAAGATAAAACCAGAGCAGGAAAGATGATGCAAGCAACAGGAAAGGCCCTCTGCTTTTCTTCCCAGCAAAGGTGTGTGGCCTTCAGTGGGGCTCCCATTTGGGGGGAGGGGAGGTCAGCGGAGAATCTGGAATCCACCCAGCGATGGAGGGGACTCTCCAGTTGTTTACTAGAAGGCTCTGTCCTGAGACTGAGAAGCTGCTCTGTTCTCAGTTCTTAGCCTGTTCTTAACTCTCTGATTAAGATAACATGTATGATTTTTTTTTTCCTCCCAATAATTTGTGGTTTTTTTCCATATTTCTCCTGGTCTTTAGGGAGCATGTTATATGCCAATCACTGTGAGTGCTGCCTAGGCTTATGTTTGACCTTGAGCAGTGCTCATAGCAGTAAGTCTGGTCCCCTTCCAGCAGCTGATTAAAGCAGGAGCCTAATGAACCCAGGTGGAAGTGTTCCTTCTCTGCTCTCCATGGGCCAATTAACTTTGGAGAGGTGGTGTTCGTGATGCCCTGAACCATTCCACTCAGACGCTGGGCCAGCAACATCAGCAGCATCCCCTAGAAACTTATTAGAAATGCAGAATCTAGGCCCCATCCCACAACTGCTGAATCCAAATCTGCATCTTAATGAGATCCCCGGATGATTTTGATGCACATTTAAGTTTTAGAAGCTCGGGGAGAAAGGAAATTGTGGCATATGAGTGACATTCTTTTTTTTAAAAAAAACACTCTCATGACTCATTTTTATGGTTGGTGTAGAATAAGCAAGAGCCCCTGCATATAGTTGCATTTTGTGCCTGAGAAAAGTGACACTCTTCTATTCCTCCTCCCCCAATAACTAACAAGCCCAAAAATGTCACTCAGTCATATTGGGCAAGATTATACCTAAATAAGGCATTGTAGGTAGTTTCCAAAAATGTTCAGGCTACGAAAATTTCACTTACTCAAATTACTCAACATTTTCTTCTCGTAATTTCTCCTTCTTTCCTTCCCTGTGGGCCAAGAGCAGGCCATCAGCCTGTTACACACATGTTCCTATGAAATCCTGAGAAATGCAGAGTAGCAGGAAGAGACTGGCTGTGTCAGTTTCCCATGGTCCCACTCCTGGATGTGTTGGTTCTCCTAATAACATTTGGACCCCACTTTGTGGGCAGTGCCAACTTTTGTATTTGAAGAAAACCATTTCCAATAGTTCTGTGTCTATTTCCCAAGAAAAGTGTTGTTTATAATTTTTAATTGTACCTTTTGATCTGTAGTAGTTTTTCCTTGTAAAAATAATACTCACTGAGGAAAAAATTAGAATAGACAAATCAAAAGAAAATTAGAAAGCAATTAAAATTTTACTGATAGAAATGACCCACTTTTAACCCCTTGGTAGGTATTTTCTATGCATATGTACTTACCCCACCCTTGCCAAGATAACTGGTTCTCAGTCTTTCAAAGAGTCAATTCTTATATGTTAAAATGTGTAATTACCACTAATTTTAGTGGGAAAAATTCTTACACATACTCATATGCCAAAATGTATATGCGTTTGTGGGAAACAGAGCCAAATCCCCAGAAATCACTACTAGAGTCACCATTACTGATCAAATATGTTTTATCCTATGTCTCTCTAGTTACATGCTTTCAGAGTTGTATGCCAAATTATCTCCCAGAGAATACATAGAGGACCTTAAGTTTATAGAACCTAACCTTTAGTTACTAACAGAAACAGTAAAAGAAGTTAACAAAAACAATGCAAGTGATACTCCAAAGTATCACCACTATAAACTAGCAAAGTGCATCCTATCCATAATTTAATGCAGCTTGGAGAACTTTAAAATTTGGAAGGTGACCTCCTGCAAAATGGCTCTGGTTTCATATCACTCAGCTGCTGACCACGCACATGACATCCCAACCAGTCCTTTTAAACATAAAGAAGTAGAGGATGACATAAAGCTCTCATGAATTTCAATTTTCAGATCTTGAATGGTTGTAACTTCAGAAATACCAGAATATAATTTTAATATATATAGCATATAGCAAATATATATATATATAATATATAATAAAATATATTTTTAATATAAATAGCATCATGCCATGCAGTTTCTCTATAGCAGTGTTTACTGATTATTTAGCAAATTGATTTTTTGCTCAAATAACTAACACTTTTGCTATCTATGTACACTTTTTTTTTTTAATTTTATTTATTTATTTGACAGAGAGAGAGAGAGAGAGATCGAGATCAGAGGCAGAGGCAGAGAGGCCGGTGGGGGCTGGGGCAGGCTCCCCGCTGAGCAGAGAGCCCCATGCAGGGCTCGATCCTAGGACCCTGAGACCATGATCTGAGCCAAAGGCAGAGGCTCAACTGAGCCACCCAGGCACCCCCTACGAATACATTTTTAAAAACATCTATACCATAGTATTTTAGGGCATGCCACAGTGCATTTAGCTTGAGCCCTTCTATTAGGTCACTTTTGCATTTTCCTGCTAAAGGATAAATGTCTTTGGAGTCGACCTGCAGATACTTTATTAATTTTCCCCTCTGGGTAGATCTTCATCCATGAAAATGTGCACCAGTTTTTCACTGAAGCTTGATACTTCTGGTTTTTCAGTTTTTTCTTGGTCTAGATGCTCTCCCTGGTAGCAGCAGGGAACAGGTTTTCACCTTTCTAACCTTATATGAAGCAAGGTGCAGAAAAAAATGAGGTGATTTTATATGCTTTCTTCTTTTCTTCAAGATCTTAACATCTATCATCATGTCATTACGTTTTCAAAGGTTTCTAACTTTACAACAGTCAAAGAAATCGAGAGTTTTCTATTCACAAGACTCTTATTCAACCAGTTTAGGGAAATTGGTAAGATCCAAGGTAAGAGAAAGAGGAGTCCAGAAATGAACAGGATCCTTAGGGGGACAGCTGAGGCCTCTTTCTCTCTTTAAATAGAAGGTCCCCAGTTTTATAAACCTTCACACTGGCATTTGTTTTTACTGACTTATTTGATAGTCATTGCTACAACTGTGCATTCAGTTTGATGAAAAGTGAGTATTAAATTTAACCCAATGGTGATAAAGCACAAGCTTACTTTATGGCACCATAATGTGTCCGAAAACCCCCTGCAACACTTAGGTAGGATGATGTGATCAAACTGTTTTTAGAGAAATGCCAAGTGTTTAAAAGCAGTGCTTTACAGAAAAGAGGAAAGTGGGAGAAAATAGTAAATGGGTTTTTTTTTCCTTAAACAGTTTATTGCCCCCATCTATAATCTGACAGTGCTGCTGAAACTGCCAAGCACTGACTTCAGCTCACTAACATTACTAGTCTCTTCAGCTTCATAAGTTTGCCTTTAAATTAAAATGTAATTACTCATCTTATTTTCATTTTTTGAATCTATGTCCTGCAACCTCATGAAAACAACTGTATTTTAAGAGTGTAAGTCATATGACATTACTCATTTTGGGTAGGAGAGAGGCAGTATTTCCCTCTGCAAAATGAGTATTTCATCCACAGTTTGATATGCCTCAAACTTTTTTTTTTTTTTTTGATAAATAAATAATGGCATTTTACAGCTAATATAATAATTATTTTATTTCTATCTCTTTGCATAATACACATACATTTATGGTGTAGGATCCTCAAGTTTTGTTTCTCTGTAAGGATCAATCATCTAACCTATCTGAATGTGCCTAACATGTAGTTCTACAGTGCTTCTCTTCCTTTCTAGACCATTTAAACATGTTTCTGTTTGGGTCACCTGGTGGCCTCATCAGTTAAGGGTCTGACTGTTGATTTTGGCTTAGGTCATGGTCTCAGGGTCATGAGATTGAGCTCCACATCAGGTTCCACATTCAGCACAGAATCAGTTTAATTGCTCTACTTCCCTCTGTCCCTCCCCCTGCTCATGTACTCTCTCTCTCCCTCTATCTCTAAAATAGATAGGGGTGCCTAGGTGGCTCAGTGGGTTAAGCTGCTGCCTTTGGCTCAGGTCATGATCTCAGGGTCCTGGGATCGAGTCCCGCATCGGGCTCTCTGCTCAGCAGGGAGCCTGCTTCCCTCTCTCTTTCTCTGCCTGCCTCTCCGTCTACTTGTGATTTCTCTCTGTCAAATAAATAAATAAAATCTTAAAAAAAAAAAAGAGTCTAAAATAGATAGATAGATGAAATCTTTTTTAAAAATTGCTTCCGTTTGTGCTCCATTCTCTGTGACTGTTGGAGCAAGCAGGAGGTTGCCTTAGCATTTGGAGAGTAATCTAAAATGACCTAGTAGGGGAGATCCTAATCGTGCACCAATCCATCCCTCCTTAAAGGGCCAGGCTTCAGAGGAGCAAAGACAGGGATGCCAAGAACAGAAATGGGAAATGGTTATGTCTTGACCTTTCTCCATTAACACGGGGTTGGTACCAACTCCAGACACTCTTTGCTCAGGCATGTTGGAAATACTTCCCAGTGGTCCAGTTAAGTAACAGGGATCCGTACATGGCTAATTTGACTGACTCATCAGTTCATCCATTTCAATCAAATATTTCTGCAGCATTGTCTATATTTCAGGCACTGTTCTAGGCTCATGAGTTTAAGATAGGTAAACTGTCAAGGATGCACACTTCTGGCTTGCTTGGTTTCAAGATTGTGGCTTTATCCTCTTGTCTAGGTTGGCTTTGAGAAATCCTTTGTGTCGATTTCACCAAGAAGTGGAGACTTTTCGGCACCGGGCCATCTCAGACACTTGGCTGACGGTGAATCGCATGGAGCAGTGTCGGACTGAATACAGAGGGGCATTATTATGGATGAAGGATGTGTCACAGGAGCTTGATCCAGACCTCTACAAGCAAATGGAGAAGTTCAGGAAGGTAGGAGATTTTATGAAGGTTACCAAGAGGGGTACCTGCTGGAAGGTAATGAGGTGTGATTTGAATCCCTCTAGTGAAGAAGACATAACTCAAAAGCACCAAGGATGCAATTAATCATTGCCAGTGTCTTTTTATGTGACAGAATACCAATTAATGTGATCTATAATTCTCTAAGGGTAAGATAGAAGAGACAGCTGGAAATTGCTGGGATTTAGTAACTGGTTCTAATTGAAGTCAGATTTTCATATAATGTACACTTTTTTGTAACGTTGTCACTTCAAAATGCTTTTCCATGCATAACTAAAAATCAAGATTAGATCAAATGAAACTGCAAAGTGAGGACATGCTATTGGAGAAATCTTTTTTAATTGCTAATGAATTTTAAAATTAATAGAATAATACTCCTTTGTTTTGTGAAGTGGGTTGAGAAGTGGCAGGGTTTGGTTATGGGATTAACTAATGTTCCATCTGCAACAGACCTCTTCAGAAATTTGTCTGAAGAGAATAGTTAGCTGAGAAGGTGATATGCTCTTAAATTTCCTTGAAACAACTGGTGAGCAGCGGAAGAACAATGTTTCCTTGGTATTTTAATTATCCTGTATCTATTCAGCCATTTGGCTACTTGGCCATACGAGGATACACCACACCACTAGGTGGCAGTCATACACTGAGTATTTATGAAAATGCAGAGACTTGTATACAATCTTGGTAGTTCTTTGTTTGGTTGATTTGATGTATTTCAGGGTGTGAGAGAAGAAAAAAAAGCAAGCAAATGTCAGGTTTGACATAATATTATTTCAATTATCTTACTCATTTCAAATGACCCATTTGTAATTAGTGATGTTGCTTAAAATCCCTAGATTTCTTTGTAGGTATATCATGTGGAATTGTGAATGGGAAACCCTACTACTGATAGATGAAGCGTGTGGGATGGGGGGGAAGGAAGGACCTTCTGTTGCTTGAGAACTGGGTCACCAATTCCTGATGTACTATTAGATTGATACAAATACTTTTAAAAGCCAAATCTTAACTTCATTTGTAATTTGGAGTCCCTCTCTATGAAATCAGAGTTTATTTTATTTCTAATTATAAATAACCTTAATGTGGTAGCAGCATCTAACTTCTTGGCAAGGCAGATTTCTGAATTCATGAGAAATCTGAACTGAACAGTAAAGCTCACTCATTTTATAAAAGAGAAAATTAAGGCCCAGGCTTCATTAGAAATTTCCTGACTTTCTAATCAGGCCAGTAATTTGGTTTGTCTTTGACACTTTATTTGTGGGTTAGAGGAGGACGGAGTAGAGAAGTTAAAACAAAATAAAAAACCTTATCTGCAGAGAATAGTGCCCATCATTTTATATCTACTATCTCCTTTAATCACAGATTTAATTTTATAGGTGGAGAAAATGATACCTATGTTAACTAGCCCAAGGTCAGACAAGGAAATGAAGGTTAGAATCCTAGAAAATATGCATGATTTTTTCCTTAAGAGAAAAAGACTGACCTAAAATTGACATTTTCCTTGTAATACCAGTCCTTTGATTTATTCACTTAACAAACATTTATTTGAGCACCTTTTATGTACCATGTAATAAAAATAAAAATACAGGCACCTGGTTGGCAGCCAGTTAAGCCACCGACTGAGTTTTGGTTCAGGTCATGATATCATGGACCATGAGATGGAGCCCCAGGTTGACATTGGGTTCTGCACTCAGTGAGGAGTCTGCTTGAAGATTCTCTCCCTCTTCCACTCCCCTTGCCCTGTTTATGCTCACTCACTCTCTAAAAGAAATAACTCTTTAAAAAATTTGAAAATACGATTATTCTGGAAGGCTGGACAATATCACGTAGAATTGTGTTGATTTGGTTTTATTTTGGAGCATGGTTACTAGCTGTATAACGATGAATAAAAACCAAGCCCTTGGTCATTTGGTTTGAATGTTGAAATACTACCCACTCTTAAGTGTCATCAATCTGTTGATTTTGGAAAATATGGTTTAAAGGAATCCTTTGCCATGCAGAAGTAGCTGAGAGATGCCTTACTCTACAATCCCTTATGTGCTGGATTTAATTTAATAGCTGAACATGGTGTACTTTGAATTTAGGGAAAGAATTTGTTTTTAAGAAGTCTATATTCAGGGCTCCATCATCCTCTATATTAGGCAGGACTGTCGCTGAGGACAGGGACCAGATTCATCTCTTCACTTTCGTACCCCAGGGTCAGACTAGCACCTGGCCCAGGTTAGCATTCGTAGAGCATGCTCCGATTCCAGCCATGGAGTCTGAGGTCCCAGACCCACTGTTTCTCCAACAGTAGGGCATTCTGGCCCCACACAACTCACCTTGTGACGTTTTGGAATTGACCTAGGGTTTTACAGTTAAGAAAGAGTGTTATCAGTTTGTGACTTGCTGCTTTCTTGGGAATGAATTTCAATTGTGGAGTTTGCTGTTAGCTTGGAGTTTATAACATGAAATTTAACTGTGAGCAAGCTTGAGTGTTTTGTCCCAGCAGGATTCCATTTTGAACAGAGTCTCCATTCATCTCTCAGAAACGTGTTACCAGAAGGAATTTTTGTGTCCTCTGGGAGAGGGATCCGGCTGTGGGTGGCCCCTTAGGAGTCACTGTGGGAGCGAGAATCTCAGTCTCTGCAGAGCCAGCTGCCACCTTCATGGTTCAGCTGATGAAGCCGGAACTAAAGTAGTATTTTGCTATAAATTCAGTTCTTTGGGCTCACACTTTCTGAGGAGATAGATTTCTAATTCATCCTCACAGATATGATCCCATGGTTGCAGTCTTAAGTATGCATTCATTCATTTATTCATCCTCCCAACAAACGATATGGAAGCCCCACTGCGTGCTGGGCCCATGCACAAAGATACAGTAGCAAATAAGCAGGCATGATCCCTGCCTTCCTGTCCTGGGTCGTCAGTTGGGGATGGAGCAAGTAAATGTGATGCGGTAGGATGGATCGTTGTCTGAGGTGACACATGGTGTCACAGGAGCACCTAGGAGGGGCTTCCTTGAGGAAGTCACGTCTAAACAAGACAGGAAAAGATGAGTGGGAAGGACTTGGGTCGAGGGAGAACACACAGCAGAGCAGAGTTCCAGGCTGAGGGGGACACTTAGGCAGTGGCCTTTAGATGAAAGCAAACGGCACCTGGAAGGACCTGAAAGGTTTTTACAACCAGAGTACAAAAGCAGAGCAGGTGTGGGAATGGGGGGACCCGTACTATGGCAGCTGGACAGGTACGCAGGGCCAGACTAGAAGAGGCATCTCTGGGTGGGGGTTGGGGGAATGGAGGGTGTTGAGGCGGGAGGGAGCACCATCACCTTTCTGCTCTCACTCGCTCACCCAGAATGTAAGGTGGAGAAGGGACTGGGAGGACCCAAGCTGTTGGGAAGACATGGGGGAGATATGGGTGCCCCTGATTGAAGGGGCAAGCAGACCAGGGAAGGGTTCTGGTTCTGTTCTGCCCTCTCCCACATTCCGTAATCGCACCATTTAATTACACAGCTCTTCATTCTTCTTAGAAATGAACAGAATAGTATAAATAAATAGCAAGATCAAGTGTACTTTCCCTTCCAACCATTGCTTTTCTCATCATGTTTTCAAAGGGCTAAAAACTTTTAAAATAACACACAGTGAGCATGACCAAAATGATGAATGAAAAACTTAAAATTAAACAAAGCAAATAATCTGTTTTCATTCTGGCACCCTTTGAAGCACATGGGCCTGATGACAGATCTCTCAGCAGCAACACTAATAAGCATTTATTAAGTGCCTATATTTGGTGATGGAAATACAAAGAGGTGGAAAAGCTTGATCCCAGCCTTCTAGAAGGACCCTGCTAGTCATCTGTTCCTTGTCAAAATTACCGTGATAAACAAGACACCTGGAGAGTGTGGCCATATGTAGCTATTCTCTGAAAAACCAAATAATAGGAAATAGATGAATTTCAATGCACAGAGCTGGATGGCGTAGGAGCGGTTGGAAGCCCCCTCCTGACAGCGTGATTCACCCTAGGAGGGAAATGGACAGGAGACGACACCGTGAAGTATTTTACGAGCAGTTACAACGTGTGATATACGTGCCCTTTGAAGGCAGAGTAAAAGCGTATGATTTAAAAATAGAAGTCAGCTTCTTGTAGCAGATTACATCAGCTTAAGTTGTGAGCTCACAGAAGAGCTTTTGCAGCCTGATGCCCTTGAGAGAGTCCTCCTGTGGTCAATTAAATGTCTTGTTTTTCTTGAAAGTCAGAAATGGGATGGAAGGTAATTATTCTAAATGGAATAAAAGCTGCGTTAGGTGTAAGAAAATAGTTCTGAATCCTCTAAAGAGATAATATGGAAATGTATACGTGGGTATTTGTTATGAGTCGCAGTCCTCATAGACAAGGACAAGGGAACCAGCGTTTTAATGAGGGCCATTTATTAAATGGCTTAATCAAATCCTACAGCATTTGTCTAGGGTTTCATCACCATAATTCAAAAGGGTATCTAAAAGATATTGTAGGAAACAATAGGTATTGTAGGAATGATACACACTGGTATTCTTGGGCTTGTGTCTATTTAAAATAGTGTTAGATTTTGGAGAGCTGCTAATTCACTCTAAGTCCTGTTAGCAAGTAATATGTTAGTGTGAGATGGTTTCTTAATAAATGGTGGGGGCTTAATATGTGGGGCCTTATTTGGGTCATCAGTCAGGGGTGTTCCTGTGTCCCACTGAAGGTTTGGGTCTATAGAGCTTGGTCAAGGACTAGTAAACAGCAGTATTGATGTTAGAGGCTTTTTTTTTTTTTTTTTCCTGTGGACAAAGACTTGGGTTAATTAATTTGACAGTATCATTAATTACTGCTGAAATCATTGGTCTTTGTCAGAGGTCGAGCTCTTTTAGCAATTGAGGGCAGGTCCCATGGGAGCTGGAGACGCCAAGTAATGCAGGAATATCACTGCTCAGCCATCTCCTCATTCTGTGTTAAAAGCCTTTCCTTTTTTGCCTGAGCTATCCATCCAGCTTTCTGGCTTGCACGGGTGTTCTGCTTCAGTTCAGTGCCAAGGGCAGGGCTACGACCCCCCAGTAAGTTGTGATGAGTGAGCGTGGAGAATTTCAGGTTTGGGTCCACACAATAGACCAACCTATGAGCCTGTTTAATCAGTGCCTTGACTCCAGGACTCTGCTTTAATTCATACATAAAAGGGGAGGGCGTTTGACCCATTATCTTTTCTGTCTCTTCTAGGGCTGAAATCCTACACACTGGCTTGAGTTCTTTGATGAGTAAAAATTCCTTTTGTAAAGCTAACATACTCTTGAACCTATCTGTTTCATGACCCTCCATCTTCATTTCCTGGGTTTTTTTTTTTTTTTGGTGTGCTTGTTGTTCGTTTTGGTCATTTAACTAGGGAGCCTATTTTTTTGTGGTCTCCAAGAAGATCAAATCAAGTTGTTAACCTTCCCGCTGGGTGGCTTTTTCTTTACCTAAATGCTATAGGAAAGATATGCCATTCTCATATGGCACACGTGGGAAGGGAACAAATAATTATATCCCTGCTTTCATTTTTTAATTTCATGAGATGAGGATTTTGGGGGTCTATGTGTCTTTATTGATTTCCCCCTTGAACTCACTGAATGGTAAAAGTTAGTTTCAGGTTTAAGTCAAGACCATTTGGAAGAGCAGGCATGAAACAGATCACTTGCAGACCTCGTGACCAGCAGGCTACGGCTCCTGTTTGGAAACAGAAAGGAGCATGACTTCAGGGTTGGGGTGGTTCTATGCTCTGTCCCCAGCCCTACCTACACCCGCTGTGACAGCTGGGATAGGTCTAGTGAGCCTATGGTAATTTTCTCATTCACTAAAGGAGAAATAGGTACTAGCTGGTCACCAAGCTCTTTTCCAGTTGTAACATTATTCTTTCTCTAAATTGTTAAACTCTGGAATTCTTAAGCTTATCTGTAGAGAAGAATAGACACTGGAACAGAGCTAACCTGTCCTTTGTCATTGTAGGGTTTTCCTCCTCCTGCAGCTAAGTACTGGTCTTGTTGAGTCTGCTTGATCCTGTTGCTGTTGATGTAATCTCAGACTCTGGAAAAGAAGAATACTTCACTCATAATTCTTGGGTATAGGAGAGTGATATTTTTACAAAATGATTCTAATTATTGTTTTTTTTTTGTTTGTTTGTTTTGTTTTTTGTTTTTTAGATTTCATTTATTTGACAGATCAGAAATAGGCAGAGAGGCAGGCAGAAGGGGGAGGGGGAGAAGGCTCCCCTGCTGAGCAGAGCGCCCGATGCAGGTCTCCATTCCAGGACCCTGAGATCATGACTGAGCCACCCAGGTGTCCCCTAATTATCTTTTTTTTTTTTTAAGATTTTATTTATTTATTTGACAGAGATCACAAATAGATGGAGAGGCAGGCAGGGAGGGGGGGAGCAGGCTTCCCGCTGAGCAGAGAACCCGATGTGGGACTCGATCCCAGGACCCTGAGATCATGACCTGAACCAAAGGCAGTGGCTTAACCCACTGAGCCACCCAGGCGCCCCCCCCCCCAATTATCTTTTATGTAGATAATACTTTTGCAAGGGTTAGAAACCTAATGCACATGGGCCAGCCACCTGTTTTGGTAAGTGACGTTTTATTGTAACATGACCACATGCATTCACTTATATATTATCTCTGTCTGTCTCCATGATATCGTGGAGAGTTGTGTAATTACAACAGAGACTGATCTGCAAAGCCATGATATTTACTTTTTGCCTTTTTACAGAAAAGAGTTTGCTGGCCTCTGATTTATAGGCATTTCTAGTGTGTGCTAAAGTGAGGAAGTTTTAAGAATTTAAAAATGTTTCATTATGATAAAACATATACCATAAAATTTGCCATCTAGCCATTTTAAAGTATCCAGTTTAGTAGTATTAAGTATATGCACATTGTTGTACAACAGATCTCCTAAACTTTTTCATCTTGCAAAACCGAAACTGTGTACCCATTAAGCATCCACTCCCCATTTCCCTCTACTCAGCCTCTGGTAACTATTTTGCTACTCTCTGTTTTTATGAATTTGACTACTTTAGCAACCTAATATATGTGGAATCATGCAGTATATGTCTTTTTGTGACTACATAATGTCTTCACGGTTCATCCATGTTGTCTCATAGGGCAGGATGTCCTTCCTTTTCAAAGAATGATAATAATAATTTTAAGGAATAATAATTTAAGAAATAATATTTATGCTTATACCACCACATTTTATTTATTCATTCACCAACAGACACATTTAGGATACTTCCATCGCTTGGCTAGTGTGCATGTGCTACTTATGAACATGGGTGTGCAAATAACTGTAAGACCTTCCTTTGAACCCCGAATCCATAATGAACAAACATAATAGGCATCTTATAAATGTTTGTATTACTGAATGATATTTAATCCTGCCATTGAATAAAAACAACACTTATGCTATGGAAGTAAGCAGTCATTTGATTTTATCATCCTGGAAGATATTGTGTAAACATACTAATTCATAATTTATATTATCTAATTTCTGTTAGAATAGTAAATATTGCTCTATTAAAAAAAAAAAACCTGTATAATACCATAAAAGCAAATGTTTTGGTTTAAAATAGATTTTTCCATGGGGGAGTGGAAAGAACTATTTCTTTCTTGAGAGAGGTATCAAATCTTTGCATATGGCACTTCTCCAGTTGTTTGAGGAAAAAGCTTACTTAACTCTCAAGTTTCAGAGTAGACTCTGGACAAAAGTGTATTACTGAAGTGTGAACTGATCCCATCCAAGATAGTTTTCCTTTTGCCAAATTGTCTGGCTTTTCTTCCTAAGACTTATATGTATTGGATGACATGTGCAAACCTGGTTTCTAGAATTTTGTGGATGATAATATACAAAACATAAGAACTTCCTGAGTGGAACCAGCAGGTTCCAGATCAAAATTGCCACCATATAATGAGCCCATTTTATAACAAGGCCTTCTCGGTGCCTTCGCAGCTAGAATGTCTTAGATGGATTCATTATTTCCATGTTTCACCATGTTGTACTTTTGGCTGTAGGGTCAGAGGAGTGGCTGGGGCCCATGACACACGCTCCCTCCCTCCCCCCAGCCCGACCACAGACTATTCCATCTGCCTCTGTCTCCTTTTGGTAGCTTCTAAAGAAGGTGTCATTGTAGATTATGCTTAAATGGAAAATACTGTATTCAAGTAGTATGATATACTAGTTACTGTCTCTCTCATTTCTGTCTCCAAGTCTGCCCTATCTGTCTACCCCTCCAGATTACCCTCTTCCTTTTGGTTAACAGCTCAAATATCCTCTTTCAGCTAGTCCTCTTATTCCGTCTTGGCAAACTGGTTGCAAGTCTTACCATCTTCAAGAATTGAGTATGAAAAGACAGTTGTGCCCTCATGGGTTAGCTGAGCACTTTGGTTTTGAATGTTTATGCTTTAGGGATCCATTCCACTATGCTATTATTCTTATTTTATAAAATGGTGGTTTTACTTAGGTACACAAAATAGAGTGCGATTTTATTTAATTTCAAACAGAGGCAATATATCGGCTATCTCCTGAATGCTAATAACTTTACAGTACTGTAAGTTACTTTTATTAGAGTTAAAAATAATTTCCTTCAGATATGCTCTTCTTTATAACCAGACCTTTCAGTGCCGGGGTAGGGGGTGGCAAAATGATTTGATGATTGTCTGAATTGTCACTTTTACATCAGACTGGATTTTTAAATCGGCTATGGAGAATTAGTATTTCAGAAAGAAAACTACTAAATCACAATTGCTTTGAGAAAAACAGGTGTTCTGTGTTGTTTTGTCACCAAGGGATATTGAAAGGTTTTGAGTGGTACTTTTTAAATTATTGGGTTATTTTTTGAGAAACCCCCCCAAGAAAGTGTTTCTAACAAAATTTATCCAAGTAATACTGACTATGTGATGGAGTCACAGACTGTTAGGGTTTTACAGGTTCTCCTGTCGCTCAGTAAAACTCAGAATCTTCTTGCATCCAAGTCCTAAGCCGATCTGTACTTAGCGTTTGAACTATCACAAGAATGAGTTCATAGAAAACTAGTATTTCCATTCACAGTCCTGAGGTTAAAAAAAAAAAAAAAGACATGATTATACTTGATCTTCAGAAAACTGACATAATAGTAATCTCAGAGGGTGATTAGCCACAGAGGCCCACATGTTATCCAGCATATGACCTGGTCCATGGTAGCTCTCTTCACTAAAGCGTGCAGTTTCTCCACCAGTTTCATTTCTCGTGTCTCACAGTGACTTCACTTTGCCTCCTTTAGTGAATTTTTAGTGAACAGAAAACCTTGAACAAAAAGCAACTTTAATGTGTATGTGCTTCCCCTTCTAGCGTAACATTTTCAGGGCAATCCCAGGTATAATAGAAATATCCCAAGGGAAAAAATTCTGTTTCATATTCAACAGTTATCCCACACTTAATCATTACACAGGATGAATGAAATTCATATATGGGAGTCCTAAAATCTTACATTGGCCAATTTCACATGGACTCAGGGAGTCCTAAGAAGAAGCAGGCCCTTGAAAGGCCATTGGTTTAACTTTGACATGAGATTCCCACATGCATTAATCAGGCTTCTGTTGTTCCCATCAAATGAAATATGATTTTAGGGCTTGGTAACACTTCACAGTTGATTGGCTCTTTCTATCCAACTACCCGTCTATCTGTCCATCCATCTATTTAAATTCACTCCCCAGCTGTGATCCTGAGACAACCATTGTCATTTAGATGCTGATTCCTTACTGTGGTTCTTCTGGTGACTGCTGACGTTGGAATAAGGGATACTTCTCAAGATAGATTAATTACATAAACAAATTAAGGGATGGGTTTTTTTTTCCTGCTTTGTTCTTTTAAATAGCGACCCCTTCTCCCCCAGGCCTTCAGAGGTAGGACTCCGCATTCTTATAAGCAAACATAGTTCATGGGTATTAGTTCATGTTCTGAGAGAGGTCCAGGCTGAGAGATTTGGAAAATAACCCACATAGAGGGAAGAAGGGCCATATGAAAAGCCCATAGATTTAAAGCATGGGAAATAAATAAATTTATCAAATAGACAGGGAAGCTGAAAAGAAGCTAACAGAGTAAAATTTATTACATTTAGGGCCTTGTTCCCTTTCACTTTTTTTTTATCTTAAGGGGAAAAAGATACACGAGAACCTGGGAATAGTGATTGCTTCTTTGGCAGGGGACTAGGTTGGGGGATGGGAGGCGGGGGATGAGAATGAGGTTGGCGTTGTACTGTATGCCCTTTGGGTGCTTTTAAAGCTTGTGTCCTATGCATGTATTATCTTTCCAATTACATGTATAAAAATAATGAAAATTAATATTTGAGTGAGAATAAGTAAGATTTGATAGAAGGGAAAATACGGATAGAAAACTCTTAAGTTAATGAAAACAGATGAGAAACCAGGTTTCAAAAGTGATGTCACATGAGCAGCTGAATGAGGAGTTTGGAGGATGAAGTCATTTTCAAGAACCATCTTCAAGGAAGAGCCATGTGAGGTGGTAACGTCACTGAAGAGAAGAAGGATCAAAGGCAAATGCCTGAGGGAAACCCACCAAAATTGAGAAAGAGAAGAATGTTTCTTTTGAAAGCCTTTACTGTTCTAAGAGCAGAGTTATGCCTATCCTGAAGGGTTTGGGGCAAAGGTGAGAAAGTAAACAGATAGCTTTTCCCATCTCTTCTCAACTGCATCCCAGAAGGAAAAAGTTCTCTGATATGCATCAGTCAGAATGTAGAGAAAAATCCTCTCCCAAAAAAGAAAGGGGGAGCTGGGAGCTGTTTCAGAAGGAACAGTCTGCAGAGTTTGGACTCCACATTAGGTCCTTGGAGTTGGGTTGGAGCATCGTATAGGCTGGTATTTGGTCTCTCAACTTGGAGGTTTTCTGCTGGCTTGAATGATGTGTCCTGTGTTCACTGTCCACATCTAACTTTCACACATACTCCATATACTCAGACAAGATCTTGCTGGCACCACTGTATCTCTCTCAGCCCTTTTCTCTAAATCTAGCAGTTTCATTAGTTCCTTTTTATAGGTCACCTTCCAGGTTTTACAAATAAAAACAAAGCATACTTATGTGCCTGTGAGCACCAATTTTGTCTTTAAAACTTCTGGAGAAGTAATCTCCCTTGTCCTAAATTGATCTCTATCTGCTTTAGCTTCCTCATTTTTATTTTTTACTAGTTTATTTTTAATGCTCTTACCAGGGCCTCCTAATGCTCAAGTTTCAAAAGAAACTGAAATACATGCCGATTCTAAACCACGCGTCTTTTTGTGCACACATTATGGATTGGGGGCCCCTTAACTGAGTGTACCTGTCAAAATCAAATATGACTGGGAAGGCATAAGGGCTTCGTAGCTACCACGACTCCCAGAGACTGGAGACTGTACTCGGGTTCCACCAAGATTTTATCATGGTCACCATAAATCAGTGTTTTAACAAGTTGGAAGCATCTTTAAAGATTTCCATATCTTCCTCATCCAGTGTAGGCAAAACTTCCTTACCCTCCTTCCCCAAGCCCTGCCAGGAAAAGCCAATGATTTGTAAATTGAAGCTATGTCAGCTCAAGCTTTTATTGGTACTTATTATCTGAGTCTCCGTCTGCTTTTAATTTTAATTCTTTGCTGAGAGAACTAGCTTGGCCTTTTTTTTTTTTTTTTTTTAATTTTTGCACATCTTTCCACTTTAAAAAGCAATAGCTAAAAGTAGTGATGTGAGCCAGACAATGGTTTCCAAAGTTAGCCTCCCTCTTTCCTATCTTTAGTGTATTTTAGGTTTGGGGCAAACCTCTTGTTTTCAGTGTTGACCTACTTGCCTTTCTCTTCTCCTGTCATGTCCCCATTTCTCCCACCATCCTGCAGTTTCAGCAAATAAATCATGTAAGGAAAACAGACATTAAGAAATTGATGTTAGGAAAGAGGGTTTTGAAAACAAAATGAAGATTTGATCAACTTTTTCACCTATCCTTTGAGAAATGAAGAACGTATTTTCATAGAATGTTAAATATGAGTTGTGCAAAAGTCAAAATACTGCTCATTTTAAAGATATATTTTTCTAGTACAAAAGCACAGCAGATATTTAAGTTCTATGCTGAACAATATGATCAGTTTATTTATATGAGATAATTAACATATTTGAATTTTTTCCCAGCCGAGGGTTTTTCTTAGCATTCTGCCATATAGATAGATGTAGCAGCTACTTAAATATGTACACAATGCAGAATATTTCTGATTAAATATTTGTAAAATGCTCTTCAGTTTAAAAAGCTGTTTCATATTCATCACTTCATTAAAGCTACACAGCAGTCAGCGAGGGCATGAATTCTTCGTCCTGTTTCACAGCTAAGACTGAAAAGGCAAAGTCTGACTGACTTGCTCACAGCCACATACATGAATCAGGATTTGAACCGGAGTCCTCTGAATCCAAACTCAAGGCTCCTCCTACCATTTCTGCCTCAAGTTCTACCTAATCCAATAAATGGATCCCTTGTGTAGTGAAGTTGCTGTGGGAGAAAATGTTTTTTTTGTGGTGGAAGAGACCGGGCCACAATCTTCCAAAACATTCTACACCTTCTGTTCTCATTTTCTCTGACCTCAAAGGCCCATTTTACTTGTACTCTTCAAGAGTACTGGTATTTTTTTCTTTCTTCTCTCTAGGCCAGTTCATCAGTCTGTCTTCTGAACATCTAGTCACATTTCTACATTCAGCATTTTGCACTTTTCTTCTACCTTGCTCTCTGAGTGCCCTTTTGAGGTGGAATGGCTGGTGTTCAGGTGTCCTTAGGGTCAGGTACCCAAGTCCCACAGCAATGTACTTCAAGCTCAGAGCCCCATGTGTGAACAAATGGTATAAGGCTCATGGATGGAAAGTAGACATCACAAAGGCCAGCACTCTGTCCAAGGGTCCTATGCATATTGGCTTGTAGGTTTAAAGCCAGGACACTATGCAAAGACTTTGACTCCTGAGAAGAAAGGAATAGACAGAGGCCCTTCAGGAAATTGGGACAAATAGAGAGCACACCTTCGTGATGTTTTCCCTAAAAGACACACATACAACCAACCTTGAATTAGGGCCTCTATGGTCTGTGTTGAGAATGAGAATTGCCTAAGAAGCAAGCTGGACATGGAGAATCCTGGATTCCACCTGATGATCCTGTTTTAGGAGGCCTGGGGTGGACCCTAGGCATCTCATTTTCAGCGAGCTCCGGAGGTGATTCCCTTGCTGGGGAATCCCCTGACCACATCTTAAGATGTACTTTCTCAGAGCACCATGGTGGCATAGCTGATGCTTACAATGATGACTAATCCATCAAAAAGCAATTTCTCTCTAATGAGATAGACATTCAAAAGGACAGATGTTTAATGGACAAAGATATCTCATTTTTTAAGTTTTAAAAAATAGGGTAGACTTGAATTATATGGAAAAGCCAGTTAAATGAAGCCACTTGATTCTCCCAGGGGTCCTACTATATTAAGCATTATTGTGCTTTTTGGTAATCACCATATATGTTTTCTTAAACCCTAGAACCTGGAGATTTGTATACCACAGACACTCAAATATACTTACTTTGCTCATTAACAATCTGTATTAATCTTGCTAATTAAATCATTTTTCCTATTTCCACTAAACCCTCCTTAGTGTACTCCACACTGACTCAGATAACTTGAAAAAGCTAGAATGGAGTCTCAGGTTAGTTATTATCTAGAACTGATTACTCAAGATCATGCTGCTTTGTGGGTGCACAGCAAACAATTCTGAGAATTAATTTATACATGTTCAACACAGGGAATTTTCCAGGCAATCTGGCACTAACATGCATATATCCTAATACGCATGTTAAAAATGACCGCAGCATTACAAATAAATCCCACCCCCCCACCCCCGCATCCTTCCTGGTTCTTGTGGTTTGTCTACCGCCTGTCACTGGTCCATCCACTTAGGACTAGATCAGTCTCAGACTGAGAAGCCTTTACCACCAGGTCCTGCAAAACTGCCGTCATTGTACTGTGTGGCTTGTTATGGCCAACATTATTCAAAAGAAATAATGTCCTGACTGACGTACTTTCTGTAGTGAGTACCAAGGTTGAGGAAGAGTCACAGATATGAAAACAGTACTGCTCATTTGTTGCAGAATGACATTTCTGTTCTTGTGGGGATAGATGAGAGTCTGTGAAATCATAAATGAAGAATGCCAAGAATATAGTACTTTGGCATTTCTTGACAAATGTCAGCCATTCTTGAGTAAGACAAATAAGACTTTGAAGCTGAATGTAATAGTAGAAATGATAACAGAATTAATAAACACATTACTAAATATTTCTCTTGTGCCAGCATTTTACATAAATAAGCTCATTAAAATTCTTCAGAGGATAGATATCATTATCCCCTCTTGACAGATGAGGATTTTGAAGCTTGAAGAGGTTAAATAACTTTATCACCACACAGAACATGGACCAGATGGGAAGGGGTTATAAATGTACTCAGGTCACCTCTACATACATAAGTCCTTATTTTCTAGACCAGAAGTGTTTTCTTTATGAGAATGCATGGTGGGGACTTAAAAGATTTATCAGTTAAAGGAGGGTAAATATTCTCCCTTGTTTCAGTTTAAATACTGAATCTACTCCAAATGTGTCTTCCTACTAGCACTAGTTTTAGTCTCTTTGGAATGCTCTTTCACAATTCCATCCTATTTCTCCCCAGGAGGGCATTGGGCTGACTACATCCTAGAATTGGGCAGGGAGGATGGTATTCTTGAAACCACCCTAAATCCCCTGGCTCTTTTCCTTGTCTTTGCTGCAATATGGCTAGTCTGTGCTTGCATGGTATGTCCCTGAAGCCTATGGCTAAGATAAGCCCTGGTCTCTTCCTTGGCTCTGGTAATGTTCTAGGAGCTTCAGCCACCTTTCCTTGACAAATCACCCTAATGGCAACTCAGACTACTTTAGACTCCAGTTTGGCCTTCAACCCGGGGCCCCTCCCTATCAAGTTCACCACCTGGACCCTCAGCCACCTTCTACTTCCTTCTGCAGGTCAGGTGAAATCTTCTGGATTTCTTCCTCTCCATACCCAAGAGCCCAAGGAGATCCTGGGGAGCTAAATTATGCCCTCTGTCATCAGCTGCACTGCTCTATTTGGATGCAGCTGATCCTGTTTGGAGCCAAGATAGGCTTGAGAGGCAATCCCCTTGCAAACCCCCAGCCAGGTAGTGAGGCAGACTACATTTTGCCTTTAATGTTTCCCTCCATGCTGGAAGAGAGGCAGACACGTATATGATAACACCAGTGCCATGAGCTATTCCCAAAGTCCTGGGAGGAGAGAGGAAGTGATTTCTCAGCTATTCACTAATCTGCTTCTTCTGGAAAATATCCTTTCTCCGTCCTTTCATTTCACCAACAGGCTCCTTTTCTTTCTCAAGCTGACTAGAAGGCATCCCTCAAAAATCGTCATCAGATCCTCTGTCTTTCACTATCCTCAAACTCGGTAAGTGACCTAATACATTGTCACAGCTACAACTATGTTCTCGGTATCGGTCACTGGATCTCATCCACTAAGCCTAGTTTTTGACTTAAGCTAACGAGACCCCATAGGAAACACTGGTCTCTTCACAATCTGCTTGACATGATACTGTCCTCTCCCCATGTTCAGTCTCCTCCTCAGATAAGCCTTTTGTTCTTACAATTTACCTGGCTTTGTTGATGGCCCTACCAGTCTCGAGACTCCAGACTCAAACCTGACACATTCCTTATCTTCACCCCCTTTATCCAGTCAGCCATCATATAGCCCACTGAGACTTCCTTCAGAATACTCCTTGTCCTGGTCCCTTCCTCTTGAGTCTCATGCAGCAACACCAGTCTTGGATTTTTATCACCTGGGGCTTTAATCAAAGATTTCTAACAGATAAACCCTCCCCCTGTCTTTCTTGCCCCTTGCATAGTCTTCTCCTTCCCCCTCCAACCACCATATACAGACACATACGAAATAGTACCTTCTCTAATGGTCTTGATGGTCTTGTCATGCTGCATCTCTGCTCAGAGATCTACTGTGCTTATCTGTTAACCATGTTCCCTGTGACTTGCCCACTTTATCCATCCAGTGCTGGCCCACACTTCAGTTTAACTGGACCATGTTATCATCAGAACAGGTTGCAGCACTGTTTGGCAGTAGAGATACTAAAGGAATAACTATTAATGTGGGGAGAGTCCTAAGGAAACTGAAAACATCCTGTTTTCTATAGATTTTATAGCAGTAGGAGGTAGACTCATTTGGATGTTTTAGATGCAGGTCCCAGTAGATGATCTTGTGTCCTCTTCAGATGTGTATATCTGTCCACATGACAGTTGCACCTGGTGAACGGATCTGGGAAGACTTTTGCTTTTAACCAAAGAGGGAAGTATGCTATCAACCTTACCTGACTGTTGTTTCTACCTTACTAATGAACTGTGCAAGCTTCCTCTAGGTAGAGACCTCATATACCTTTTGAAGAACTTTAAGACCATGCTTTGTGACTCCCTTTGGTACCTTTTATTATTTTTTCCCCTCAGCTTCAGTCAGAAATCTTGTTTCTTTTATGTTTGTTCTGTCAAGCATTTTTATATGCCTGTTTGTGCATTAATTGAGAATCCCTTGTCACCTAGAGAATGATTCTTGTTTTCAAAAGCACTTGTTTTCAAAAGCAACATTGTTGCTCCTCTTCGTCTTCCTGCGAATTGAATAAGAAAGATCTGCCTTGTCCTTTTTGCATCTTATGTTGTACCTTCTGTAAAGGCAGAGTTTTTCCTTAAAGCACGGGTCAGGATTCCGGCTTCCCTGAGACTCCTTGAAAGAGGTTCCCAGGGGTGCCTGGGTGGCTCGGTGGGCTAAAGCCTCTGCCTTCGGCTTAGGTCATGATCCAAGAGTCCTGGGATCAAGCCCTGACTTGGGCTCTATGCTCAGCAGGGAGCCTGCTCCCCACTCTCTCTCTGCCTGCCTCTGCCTACTTGTGATCTCTCTCTGTCAAATAAATAAAATCTTTTAAAAAAAAAAGAAGAAAAGAAAAAAGAAAGAAAGGGGTTCCCAGAGAGGCAGACTGACCCTTCTATGAGGGACAGAAGCTTGGAAAGTTAATGGGAATGTTGATCAAGGAGAGAATTGGATTTTTAAAAAGGAGATGTGAATTCCTAAGTGCCTTCTCTATGGCAGTATTTGTGGGTTTTGTTTTGTTTCTTGTGTGTGTGTGTGTGTGTGTGTGTGTGTGTGTGTTTTTACCATTTCACTTTGATTTAGGAGCAAAAAGTTAACATTTGCAAAAAGAACATTCACTTCAAAGATAAATCGACTGTCCACAGAAACTCCAGGCTTCTTTTCCATTCTTTGAACTTCCCTCAGTGGC
The DNA here is from genome assembly GCF_022355385.1 of Mustela nigripes. Lineage (NCBI taxonomy): Eukaryota > Metazoa > Chordata > Mammalia > Carnivora > Mustelidae > Mustela > Mustela nigripes. The sequence goes on from NC_081560.1 coordinate 65,385,972, forward strand.
TTCAGTGACCAGTTATTGAATGTGCCTGCTGTGTTGGATACCATGGAAAATAAAACAGATATATAAAATAGTTTCCTCCTCAATTTTACAGTTTGGTTGGGTGGATAAGACATACACCTTTAAGAGAGACTGCTTGGTTGCTTGGTATTCACATGAATACTGTGGTCCATGTATGGAATTTCCTTAGATTCCTGTCCCTTTAGAACTTCAGGAGGGGACATGAAGTCCCACCTAAGTTGGGTGAACTTGCCACTTTAAACTAAACATATCTATTCAAATTAAAATTCACAATGCCAAGGAGGGAATAATCTCTAATAATAACTATTCACACTCAGAGTGTTCCACTTTTTTTCATCTTTCATTTTATAAGTCATAGTTCCTGTGCCATGACAGCGACATCATAAGGAGCAAAGTAGAGGCTCCCAGAATGTGATTCACACATGGTCTCGTTGGAGAACCGGATAGAACTGGCACAGACACTTTCCTGGCTGACTGCAGATGGAATGCCCCTTTCAGCCAGAGCATGACTTGGTTGAGAGCTGGTTATGAGACTGCATTTACCAGTCAGGATTTCTGCCTGAGAAATAGTAGGAAAGAAGCTTGAAGTTACTTCTGGATTCTAAGGCTCTGCTTATTTGGTGGAAAGAGAACAAGTTAAAAAAGAATCGTGATGACTACCTTTATATGGGATGCCTAGAGGCAATACCAGGTTTTGGAGAAGTGTGTGTGTGAGAGAGAGAGAGCGTGTGCGCTGGAGAATGAGGGTGCACAAGTGTGGGAGTGTGAGAACACACATGCACCCTGAGAATTAGCAATGTAGCTGCTTCCAGCATTTTTCCTGCCTGTCTTTACATGATTATACCATAGTTGGAAACAGGGAGCTATGTTTTAATCCAGCAACTCTCCTCACCAGTCAGCACCTCTGTATCCCATGGCATTTGGCCTGTTTCCTGCATTTTCTTCATTTTTCCAAAACAATCCTGGGGTTTCTCTGTGCTCTGCTTCTGGTGCTTTGGCAGTTTCCATCCTCAGCTTGGTGTAACTCATTCTCCAAACATGTGTCAGTTTCCTCCCATTGAGCACACATGTTGTTAGGCAAACTTGAGGGCACAGAGCTTAATGGGAGACAGCAATTTAAGGAAAACAAATCCTATATGAATATAAGTGATAGATATAAGTGTGTAGATACCAACATGTAGCATTCCCCAAGGCATTTCCTGGCTATCAAACCATCTCTTTACTAGGTGCTATTTTATATAAATTGGACAAGCTAGCTACCTTAAACTAGCTACTCCCATTAATATAGTTTTCAACCCATTGAAATAATGGAAGAAGAAGAGCAGTACTAAGTTCACAGGTGCAATTAAGTGTTAGCATTCACTCATTTAACAAATGTTTCATGCCCCTACTATGCACAGCACCAGGAATACAGTGCTCAGCAGAACAGGCATGATCTCTGCCCTCAGGGAACTAATAGACATACAATAAATATTTCATACTGAAGAAAACATAACTCAAAAGAAAATTATTACACTCTGGAATTATGTGACTGGAACCTCGTTTAGACAGGAAAAGCAGAGTTCTATGTTTGGTCACTGATTTTAGCTTAGAGCTTGAGGATGCAGTGGTGACAGCCAAGTTTCAAGGGTGAGCTCTGTGTGGAAGTTACAGAATATGTGAAAGTCCTGGGGTGGGAAAGGGCTGGGAGGAAAGAGACCCAGCTTGTGGGAGCAGAGTCAGTGAAGGGCAAGAGCCAGGTCATGGAGGACTTTGTAGAATGGGTAAAGGTCTTAGAATTTAGGTCTAGGTATCCTGAGAAGCTATTAAGAAAAGGAGTGAAATGATCAGATTTGTGTTTTTAAATGGTTATTCTGTCATATTTTTGGATGTGTACTAAGAAATGGGTGAGGAAGGGAGTGGAGAACAGGCATGGATTGTGGGAAAATATTAATGTAGCATTAAGGTGACTAATGATGGTGGCTTGGACAAGAGTAGCAGTAATCAGTGTGAAGGAAGGTTGAGGCACCTGAGATCTGCTTTGAGGTTAACATGTATGGAAATTGGTGAAGGCTTGCCAATGGGGAGAGAAAGAAGAGTTGAGGGTGGACTCCAGGTATCTGGCATAGTGGAGAGAGAGGTAGCATTTACTGAGCCATGGAAGACAGGATGAAAGGCAAATTGGAGCGTAAGAACACTAACTCATTCTTCGAGTACATTATGTAGGAGTTGAGTATGAGATACTCCCAAGTGGGTTTGTATATTTCATTTTGGAGCTCCACAAAGAGGGCTAGATAAGATATTTATATTTAGGATTTGTTGGTATCTGTGACTGATAATGCATGAGAAAAGATGTGATCCCCTAGGAGAGGGTTTGGAATACAAAGACAAAAATGACCAGAATTTCAGCATTTAAGGGTTAGGTATGGGAGAAACCAATGAAATGAAGAGAAAGCAAGATTATTTGGTGTCATGGCAACCAAAAAAAAAAAAAGAAGTTATTTCAAAGGAAGAATATGTCAACTATGAATTTCCCCACTGTTATGTAAAGTATGAATACGAATAAAAGGTCTTTCTGGATTTAGCATTAGACAAATCCACTTTACAGAATTATTGAATAAATGTGCATATGTGGAAAGAAAAATGGGGAGACATTAGGAAAAGGGTTTATGGATGTGGGAACATCTCTTTGAGAAGCTTGGATGGGAAGTAGAGTACATGGAGGACAGAAGCCTAAACCTGATTTTTCCTGATAGGGGACACTAAAACATGTTTGACTGCAGGTGGGAAACGGGAGGGAGGCAGAGTACAAAGTTAACAAAGAGAAAGGGCTGTCATGGTGCTAGTGGGTCCTTGTGTAGAAGACTGGAAGGATTGAAATATAGAGCCCACACAAAGAGAGTAGTCTTTAGTAGGAAGAGGAAAGAACAGGAGGGTGAGGGGAGCAGGCAATGAAGAAATAGTGCAAAGATTGTGGATCTGGTGGTAGGAAAATTAGGGAATTCTCATACAATGGCTACAGTTTTTTCCTTGAAGGATCAGAAATAGCCATCCCCTGAGAATAAAGTGTGTGTGGGCGGGGGAGAGTTGGGTTTAAGAATGTAGGACAAAGGCCCTCTCCTCTCCCCGCGATGGCGTGTGCTCGCCCATTGATATCTGTGTACTCCGAAAAGGGGGAATCATCTGGCAAAAATGTTACTTTGCCTGCTGTGTTCAAGGCTCCCATTCGCCCGGATATTGTCAACTTTGTTCACACCAACTTGCGCAAAAACAACAGACAGCCATATGCTGTCAGTGAATTAGCAGGTCATCAAACCAGTGCTGAGTCTTGGGGTACTGGCAGAGCTGTGGCTCGAATTCCCAGAGTTCGAGGTGGTGGGACTCACCGGTCTGGCCAGGGTGCCTTTGGAAATATGTGTCGTGGGGGCCGCATGTTTGCACCCACCAAAACCTGGCGCCGTTGGCATCGCAGAGTGAACACGACACAGAAGCGATACGCCATTTGCTCTGCCCTGGCTGCCTCGGCCTTACCAGCGCTGGTCATGTCTAAAGGTCATCGTATTGAGGAAGTTCCTGAACTTCCTTTGGTGGTGGAAGATAAAGTTGAAGGCTACAAGAAGACCAAGGAGGCTGTTTTGCTTCTTAAAAAACTTAAAGCCTGGAATGATATCAAAAAGGTCTATGCCTCTCAGCGAATGAGAGCTGGCAAGGGCAAAATGAGAAACCGCCGTCGAATCCAGCGCAGGGGACCCTGCATCATCTACAATGAAGACAATGGTATCATCAAGGCCTTCAGAAACATTCCTGGAATTACTTTACTTAATGTAAGCAAACTGAACATTTTGAAACTTGCTCCTGGTGGGCATGTGGGACGTTTCTGCATTTGGACTGAAAGTGCTTTCCGCAAGTTAGACGATCTTTATGGCACTTGGCGTAAGGCTGCCTCCCTCAAGAGTAACTACAACCTTCCCATGCATAAGATGCTTAATACAGACCTTAGCAGAATCTTGAAAAGTCCAGAGATCCAAAGAGCCCTCCGAGCACCACGCAAGAAGATTCATCGCAGGGTCCTGAAGAAGAATCCACTGAAGAACCTGAGAATCATGTTGAAGCTAAACCCCTATGCAAAGACCATGCGCCGGAACACCATTCTTCGCCAGGCCAAGAATCACAAACTCCGGATGGATAAGGCGGCAGCAGCCTTAGAAGCCAAATCAGGTGAGAAGGGAGTTCCAGGCAAGAAGCCTCTGGTAGGGAAGAAAGGAAAGAAGGCTGTTAGTGTGAAGAAGCAGAAGAAACCTGTGGTGGGGAAAAAGGCTGCAGCTACCAAGAAACCAGCAGCTGATAAGAAGCCTGCAGAAAAGAAACCCACTGCAGAGAAGCCTGCTGCCTAAAAACTTAACGTTTATTCATAAAAGTCAAATAATTTTGGACAGCTAATTTTGAATAAAGACATGATCAAAGCCATTGAAAAACGAAAAACAAAAAAAAAAAAAAAAGAATGTAGGACAAAGCATGACATATTTGACTAAAGGAACATTTAGTGGCTTGAGGCCCTAGTTGGAGGTAGTCATTAGGGCCAATGTGTATAGCTGTGCCGGTTGTGTATTGCACAAGCTTGACATACCTAAGAGGGATGCTGTTCACATCATAAGCATAGATTAGTATATGTTTTATGACAGGTTAGTGGCAGAGAGCAATAAAGTATCTTATTCTTACAGAACCAGAATACTTCCCAACAGAGAAGTGTTTTGAGGAAGGGACTGCTTCTTTTAATTCACACACAGGCACCGTAATGAGATTCTAATATTGGCACTCATGCAGTTATAGGATAACTACACTCAGTCCATGGGTGACTTTTCCTCAGCAGCATGCAAGTTACTGCAGGCACAGACATGAGAAAGTGGGTGATTCGATTCATCCATCCTAGAGTTTTCTAGGCAGTTATGACACGAGTAGAAACAAGAAATGCTGTGATAGGAGCCAAAGAGTGATGCTCGTATAATATGAGGAGGAAAATGAGGCAGGAGATCAGTGGATCTGAAGGATCAATGAGAATGAAGCTCTGGCTACGACACTGGGGATTCCTGAGAAAGTGAGCCCCAACGGTAAGAAGCTGTAATCTGAGAGTATGCTATTTAATGGGTGATTATGGAGGTAGGAGGTTTCTGGGGAAGTCAAGGTCATTGTAAAGGAAGAGAAATTATGCTGATATACTTAGTATTTAGTCAATGGTATAAAAAAATACCTGTGTGTTTTCCTTTAACTGACAGTATACTCAGTCTAAAGTAGAAAATAATGTACCCCAAATTAAAACATGATTATCTCAATTTTCTGCATGTAAGCTCCAAAATATTAAAATAGAAATTAAGTAGAAACCATGGTCAGTGTTTTAAAATACAGTTTTATGTACATGTGCTTTCTCAGATGTTGCTTAGCCATTTCTTGGAAATTGCTAAGATGATTTTAATTATATTGCTCTTTAATGATCTGAAAAATATTTCAGCTCTGTTATATTTTGACATATTAGTAAGGCTTGTTTTAAAAATAAGACCTGTATGGGTGTGTCTAAGTTAATGCCCAAGGATAGGAAAAGGTAGTATAGAGGCTCAATAGATTATTTTTGAAAGTAGACTAGCACACTGGAAAGCTACTTAGATGGAATAAAATACCAATTACCATGAATACAAAAATAGCAAAATAAAAACAGAAACAAAAAACAAAACCTTCAGAGTTCACAAAGTATTTTAAATAAAGGCCACTTTAGCAATAAAGTTATGGCTTAGAATAGACATTTAGGGTACATTTAAGCTGAAGTCTGGGAAGTGTGTAAAAATATTGTCTTGCATTCAAGAGGGATCAGAATAGTAACCTCCAATAGGTCTTGTGACTGTATCTGGGATACAGACATATCTTGTTTCTCCCTAATATTCATGTTCACTTGAATGGATATTTGGATGCTGTTTCAGTTACTATGGCTGAGTAAATTACTCCAAAACTTAGTAGCATGGAATGGCCATTTATCATGCTCACAGATTCTGTAGGTCAGGAATTCAGACAGGGCACAGAAATGACCCTTGTGACTTCCAAAGCAAAGGACAATACAGCTTCAGACTGGCTCCTTTTTTGGGGGGATGCTTGCCCTTAGAACCTAGCCAACAACCAGCATCAGCCACTAGACATGTGGGCAATTTGGGCTTCCTCACAGCATGGTAGCATGCTCACATAAAGAACAAGTTGAAAACTGCATTGCCTTTTGCCTTGGAAGTCACATAGCATCCTTTCTGCATTCTATTCATTAAGGCAGTTAGTTACAAAGTCCCTCCCATGTGGGCTTGGAAATACTGCTGTGGCCATTCTTACAAAATACATTCTGCCATATACCTATCTATTCCTTTAGGAATTTTTCAAAGATATTTCCTAACATCTATTGGCATGCCCCTTTAAAAATATATCATTTGCTGAATTTGGTTGCAAAAGCTCTGCAAAATGAAAGAACCTCAGGTGCAGACAGGGTCAACCCTCTGAGAACACCCAAAGAACAGCTACCTCTCCTGACTAATCCCAAACCTTCATAACCCCTCTCCACTTAATCCTTTACTCTCACTCTGAGCTCGTAACCTTGCCCTCTACCTCAGTGAGTACTACTTGCTTGCTTTCCATGCCCTTCTCATCAAAACTTAAAAAAAAAAAAAAAGTCTCCACTTACCTCTTATAGTTCAACTCAGATGCCCAGATACTCCCCTGGAATGTATATGCCTTCCCAAAGTCCAAATTCTGTCAAGTTGTTCCCCCCACCCCCCAAGCTTTATCTTAAGGAACTTCTTCTGTACAATACTTATGACATTGACCACTCCCTCCTGCTTCAAACTCTGTGACCTTGAACCTGATAATCTATACCTTAGTCTTCTTCCTATCTTTGCTGTCTTTGACTGCCACCTCTTCCTTTGCCTGCCATATTAATATTGGACTTTCCCAGGGCCCCATCCTTAGCTAAAAGCCTTTGTAACTTTCATGCTTTTCCTGGGTGATCTAATCATGCTCCTGATTTAACTATGGTTGACTCTAAAATCTCTCCTTATTGCTAGTGTAGCCTCTTCCTCAAACCTACCCAAATATGCCTGACTTTCATGCACAGAGGGACCAGCACTTTAAATACAGGGCATCGAAAACTGATCTCATCTCCCTGTGTCCCTGTTTTACCACACCCATCCCCACACCCATGACAGCTCACTTCTTTATTCTCACTGAAAGTAAAAACTTCAGAAATACCTGGATACCTTACTTTCTTGTACCTTGTACATCTAAGAGATCATCAGATTTGTAGATTTTGACCTCCTGAATATTTCCCAGATCTCTATCTTCTGTAAGCCTACTATCTCTGCTCTCCTTCAGGCCTTGTGACACTTGTCTGGACTACCAGTCTCTGAGGGCCTCTCTGTTTCAAGCCTGCCTTCCACACAACCAGTGTGATCTAAATGAAACCAAATTCTAACCACATCATGTCTCTGCACAGTGGCTGCTAAGGCCACAGGATTGAGTTCAAGCTCCTCAACATCCCACAAAGCCCTCTGTGGTTTTGCTTTTGTCCAAATCTAGGGCCTTACCTTACACCACTTCCAGCCTCATATTTTATGCTGCAAAAACTTCAAGCTGCTTGGCTTAGTTTCCTCCAAACAATGAGCTGTTTCTTACACTCGTATTGTCTCCTCTGCCAAGAGACAAGGCTGAGGTCAATACCACTTCAGCAGGTAGGCGGTTGAAACTGCCTAGGCCTTGAAACAGAGAATAGAAATATGCAAAGGAAGGGGCATGGAGTAGCACAGTGTGTAGGGCAGGATGGGTGGATGTTTGTGACAATGGGTGACATTTACTCAAACCACTTTTTCTGCCCTGGGCCATTAGCTTGAATTCTACTTCCATATTTTGGCTTGCGGTATACCACAATCAGTATTGTTTGTCACATGCACAACTTACAGAAACTTTAAATTTCAAAAAGAAAACTCATAGAAATATGCCATTCCAGAACAGTACTCTCCTGATAAAGTTACATCTTCCAGCAGACATTTTTGGTGACTGCTCCTGTTCTCCAGCTGCGGATACTCAACCAGCTGCATTAGCATCACCTAGGAACTTGTTAGAAATGCAAATTCTTGAGCCCCACCTTACACCTATTGAACCAGAAACTGGGGGAGTAGGATTCAGCAACCTGTGTTTTAGGTACTTTAGTAAGAGCCTCCAGGTGACACTGGTCTAAGTACAAGTTGGAGAACCCATAGGTCTAAGACAATCTTGATTATTCCATCCTCTCTGTCACTACATCTAGTTGTAGACATCTAGACATCTATACATTCTAGTTCTAATAGGTAACCACATTCAGGTTTGTGAGAGGTAAAAGGAAGTCAGGTAGCTGGGAGTCTTCTGGGAAAAGTGTCCTTGCTCCTGAGAAGGATACTCAGAAAAAGATCACTTCTGTACTTCTCTGGATATTATCACGTCTGGATGTAACTCTTGTAAGTGCCTCAGCCTTCTTGGGAGCACGAAGGGTGCCAACTAATGTTAAAGCCAGCATGCTAAGAATGGCCAACCAGGAAATTGGAAAGAACTTCAAAGAACCATTGAATTAACTGACTTTCTTAATTATTTTGTTCTGCTTGAATCAGTTGTCTGATGCTTATTTAACGCAATAATAAAGGGACACCTGAGTGGCTCAGTGGGTTAAGCTGCTGCCTTTGGCTCAAGTCATGATGCTGGGGTCCTGGGATTGAGTCCCCCATAGGGCTCCTTGCTCAGTGGGGAGCCTGCTTCTCTTTCTGCCTCAGCCTGCCACTCTGGCCTGCTTGTATGTGCTGTCTCTCTCTGACAAATAAAATCTTAAAAAAATAATAAAACAGTATTAAAAAAATATATGCAGATACTTAATCTTTTTTTATGTGTCTGATATGTTCACCCATAGACATCATCTCTGCTACAGGCATTTTAGCCACAAACATTTTCACCACATAAAATCATGAAAAATAAAAGAGGGGCATAATGAAAATGTATATATACAAGGTTCTAGGCATATTTGCTCTAAGTATCTTGGCAGTAGACATCTTTACCATAAACATTAATCTTTTTATATATATTACTTAAAAGGATATTAATAAGACATAATGAAACATGAAAATGAATAATAAAAAGATTTCATCATGAAACAAGATATTTGAATACATTCAAAGTGTATAGTGTAGATTCATGGCAATACTGCACAAATGTCTGATTTTCTTTTGTGGATTCGTACCTAAGCACTTATCTTCAGTCTTTTATTCATCGTATTTTATACATATTTTTCTTGTTGGTTTGTTTATTGATTTGCCTCCTCACTCAGCATCTCACTTTTTTTTTTCTAAAATCTCTTCCTTCATTAAAAGAGGTATCAGTTTACAAATATAGGATGTGTGCTTTGTATTGTGTTGTGAAAGACTTCTGTGCCACTCTTCTTGGCATCTTGTCATATGCCCATTGATAGACATTCCAAAGTTTGTGGGAAATGTGTCCTTGCTCCTGAGAAGGATACTCAGAAAAAGATCACTTCTGTACTTCTCTGCTCTGCTTTACAGATCATCATGAGGGCTAAGATTTATATAATACAAAAATGGGAGTACTGCATCAATGGAGAGGTAAATCAAACTGTCAACCAGTTATTTTTTATCTTTTATGGCAAATTACCTATAGCCAATTAGCTGTGCAGCGAACAAGTTTACTGCAAACATTTTGCTGCAAAAATGTTTACAGCAAAGATGTCTATGGCAAAGATGATTATGGCAAAAGTACCTAGAACCCTTTATATATACATGTATTTATTCACACCTAAAGTTCTTCCTTTGTTTCTGTAGGTGACAAGAGATGGTAATTACTTACTATGCTAATGAGGTTTTTTGAAATTAATGAAACCTGGGTGTCCCACTCACTTCCAGAATTCAGTGGTTATGCTTCACTGTAACAATAAAATAATCATGTTCCAAGTCCTCTCCTATTTTTTCTAGAGATAGAGGACATTCTCAGGAGACCCTGCTCAGGCACTCAACAATCCCTCAAGAGTGCTGTGTTTCTCAGTTCTCTTGTGACTATTACTTGTGTCCTCAGTCAGCTGTCAGCCCCCAATCTGCCAGGCCGCTTTCCGCATCCCTTATCATCCTGTAATGGAAGAAAATTACAGTGCAGATGCATGAGTCCTCGAATCTTTCAGTATTTCATTAGCTGAGTATTTTCAGAGTCCACTTCTGGAGGATGACTCTCTCCTCCATACTCAGCAGGTCCCCATGTCACAGGAGACAGCTTCACTCTGTCACCCAGGAGTGCCAGTGGCCCTGTCTTGTGCAGAAGTAAGGTTCATGGAGAAGATGAAAGTCTTCCTGGTCTACAAGGGAACAGCCTTAGAGAGGCAGTTCAGGCACTAGGAATTCACTTCACGGGCTTGCCAGCTGGGGAGCCACGGAAGAGATGGCTCTGCTGTTTCTCCAGGAAAGCTGAATCCAGACATGGTTGATAATGGTGCTCACTTTAGCAGACAGCATCCATAATGTGAAATTCTTGCAGTTTGCAGTTTCTAGGTGGGCCCTTTCTTGAGTTTGCCCATAATTGGGAGAGGTATTTTGGCCTTCAAGAAGACTGAATTTTGCCAATTACTGAAATCCAAAAAAATATCCAGCTTTCTAAACAACTGAAAAAAATTGTTACTTTTTTACCCTTTATACTTTACAAGTTGTGTACTTTATAAGGCAGGGTTCTGTGGCTCCACCTTCTCTCTCACTTTTGCCTCCTTTTCAGAATATGTTCTTGCTTTGCTTCTGTATAATCAAAGACCTATTAAAGTTCTTTTCCTGAAAACAAAGAAGCAATGTCTCCTCAAAGATGAAATCAGACCTTACTTTCAAGGTTGTTTCCCTTCTTTTTGCTATCAAGGCTTTCAAAAACATGGAATTGAGTTCTTGCTGATAAGTACTTTACGCAAGGACAGAACGCTGTCTGAAGAGTGGTAGTCATGGGGATAGGAATACAGAGGAACTTGGAAATGAGACAGCTATTGGAGCTACCATGCCAGGCCTTTCAGGGAGAACAATGCAACTAGACCTCAGAGATTCTAGAGCTAGAGGGTACTCAGGGTTTGAAAACTGGCTAATCTCATCTCTTCTTTGGCAGACAGAACTCCTAGATTCTTAGTTGAATGCACGGCCGTTCTCTGAGTCGGTGTCTTACTTAGTTCGCCACTGCTTAATAATTTCTTTCCGTGTTCCCTAGTTCACATTTCCAGGAGAGACAATTTGATTGGGCTAGTTCATCAATGTCTTTTGTGTTTGAGCAGAGCTCTTTATACCAGATGACCTCACAGGTCATTGACCCCGATGGAATGACTCCCTTGGGTCAGGTGACAACCCAGGGTCTAATCAGCTGTGTTGACGGAATGGAGGTAGGGGTGAGGGACAGGGTCACAGGGTAAACTACAAAGCTACTCCTCAGGGAATTGGCGAGGGCTGCTCCTTTAGCAGAGGTTGTGGGTGGGGCACATGGCCTCAGAAGAAGCCTGTGGGCCTGCCAAAGGCGGTGATTGCAGGATAATCAAGTAGTACAATGCAGTCTTTCCTACTGGGAACATAAGGGAAGTCTGACTTTTTAAAAAAAATTTTTTCTTAAGATTTTATTTATTTATTTATTTGTCAGAGAGAGATTGAGAGAGAGCATGGCAGAGGGAGAGGGAGAAGCAGACTCTCTGCTAAACAAAGAGCCGTATGTGAGACTTGATCCCAGGATCCTGGGATCATGACCCAAACCAAAGGCAGACGCTTACCGTGTGAGCCACCCAGGCATCCTGGGAAGTCAGACTTCTAATTCATAATAAACATCCACATTTTGACCTCAGCATGTTTTCCTTTGAGGGGCTCAGTTTCTTCATCTGTAAAATCAGACAGTCCATCTTCATGATTTCTCAGGACCTTCTATTCAGGGCAGATGCAAGTTTTACAAGCTTAGGTTTACATGTTTGGAACTCTCTTTAGAAAAAAAAAATACAAAATTAGGTACAAGGTCTTAGAAGGGGTCATAAAACTCAAGCTTTCTTAGTTTCATATGTAAATCCACCTTTGCTTCTATTCTTAAATTCTGTGGTTTCTTTCTGGTCATTGTTTTGAATTCTGCCTACCTCTGGTCCTCACAGCCTGAGGCCCTACTGATGAACCACACACAGGCTGGTTTTTAGCTTAATTCCCAAAGAACATGTGTTCCCCAGAGTCCTTTAAATAAACTGTAGGCAATTGGTAGTTTAAGAGGGCAAAAAAAATTGGTCCACAAGCATCTTAGAAGTATGAAGTATAGTGGTATTATGATACTGAAATTAATTTGCATGATTTTTATAGAAATCTTGTTACTTTCTAAATATTCATTCTTCAAGGTGCATCCATGCCTTAAAGATAGAGGTGGTTTATCTCAGCTAATGTACTTTCAGGCTCTGGAATTGTTGCTTCATGTATTATTGAATTTGCATGGGTTATTATCATTGCGTGCACTATAATTGCCTGTTCACACATAGGGATTAATAACGCCAAAGAGATGACAGGGTAATGTAAAATTTGAGGTGAAAATATTGATGTATTAACTCAGAATAAGTTATAAATGTTAACAGTAAACAATACTCCAGTAGCGGGCAGGGGTGGGGAGTGGGGTTTATAAATGTATATTTGCTGAGCTTGGATTTCACACAAGTAACCAAAAAGGAAAAGTTCTAAAAAGAAGTATGGCCTTATTGAAAAGCTGTGTTTCGTTGACTCATTAATGCCTTGTCACTAATGACAAAGATGAAACCTTGTCAGGTGGGAGCAAGAAAAGTTGGTTTTCTTTCATGACATTTTCCACAAAGTGTCCAATGACATCATGAAACACCATGATGCTTTCTTTCTAGTATACAGTTAATTGATTTTATTAGCAAAAAAAACCCAGAAGAATAAGGAAATGAGAGAGGTAGCATTGTGAGTTGCTTTCAGAATATTAGTTGCTGAAAGAGTACAACTTCTCATTTCTGGACCAACAAGGTAGGGACCAGGTTTGCTCAAGAAGCCTGGACAGTGGTGCAAATGCCTTTGTTATTTGGGCTCATTCTTTGCCAACACCTGATGATCCATTATTTGGAACAACTTAAAACCATATGTAAATACTTCATTTGACTATAAGGGAATGTATTCCAGAGTCCATTGTAGCAAAAGACCGTATTGGAATTCACTTGCCATCATCCCCCAAGCAGGCACAGCTTGCCAGGTTTTCAGTGGAAATGCCAGTCAGTCAGCCGGTCAGCTAACCATGGTCTTCAGTCACAAATTTTGATAGTGTTGGTTTACGCTCAGTCTGAATAGGAAGACTCCATTGTCTTAGCTCCTCCTTCTGTTCCTCCTATTCACTCTTTTTTACTGTGGTTGTAAAATAGTAGACATAATTTTTTAAAGAATCTAAAACAGTTTGTATTATTCTTCTTTCTTCTTTATCATCTCTATTTTTTCCACCCTTCCATTAGGTACCCATACTATAGGTTCATAGTAAAATTGAGCCCAAAGTACAGAGCAGTCCCACACGCCTCCTCCCTCTACCACACACACACTTCCCCACCATCAGTATACCACATCAGTGTGGTACATTTGCCATAGTTGCTGAGCCACCCTAGATGCATTATCAGCCAAAGTCTGTAGTTTACGTTAGGGTTCACTCTTTGTGTTACTGATTCTGTGGGATTTAACAAATGTATAATATCATGGATATACCATTACAGTATCAGGTAGAATAGTTTCACTAAGCTAAAAAAAATCAAACTAAAGAACTAATACACAATAGAAAAAAATAAAGCATAAAATGTAATATAATTTTCATACTGATTATGAGCCAAAATATGACAGAGTTGAGACCCAAATATGTCAGTCTTATCAATAAATGTAAATGGGCTTAACCCTTCCTTTTATTTTTATTTATTTATTTATTAACTTATAATGTATTATTTGTTTCAAGGGTACAGGTCTGTGATCCTTCAGTCTTACACAATTCACAGCACTCTCCATAGCACATACCCTCCCTAATGTCCATCACCAAACCACCCCATCCCCTCCATCCCCCTCCACTCCACCAACCCTCAGTTTGTTTCCTGAGATTAAGAGTCTGTTATTGTTTGTCTCCCTCTCTGGTTTCATCTTGTTTCATTTTTTCCCTCCCTTCCCCTATAATCCTCTGTCTTGTTTTTCAAATTCCTCATATCAGTGACATCATATGATAATTGTCTTTCTCTGATTGACTTATTGCACTTAGCATAATAGTTCTGTCCGCATCACTGCAAATGGCAAGATTTCTTTTTTGATGGCTACATAATATTCTACTGTGTGTGTGTGTGTGTGTGTGTGTGTGTGTGTCTACCACACCTTCTTTATCCATTCATCTGTTGATGGCCCATCTAGGCTTTTTCCATAGTTTGGCTATTCTGGACATTGCTGTCATAAACATTAGGGTGCATGTGTCCCTTCAGATCACTACATTTGTATCTTTGGGGTAAATACCCAGTAGTGCAATTGCTGGGTTGTAGGGTAGTTCTATTTTAACTTTTTGAGGAACCTCCATACTGTTTTTTAGAGTGTCTACACCAGCTTGCATTCCCACCAATAGTGTGTAGGAGTTAACCCCCCCTTTTAAAAGGAGACATTTTTAGCTGGACTCAACAAGCAAGATTCAACTATAGGATGTATCCAAAATAAAATTACGAAAGGCTAAAAATAAAGGGATAAACAAAGATGGACCAAGCAAATGGAAATAATAAAAAACAGATGTAGCAATATTGATACCAGAGAAATAGGATTTTTAAGAACATTAAAGATGACAAAAATACTTTTCAGTGCTAAAACCCACAATTTAAAATGAAGATATAACATTTATGGATTCTATGCCTAAATTATACCATAGAAACTTTCATAAAGCAAAAGTACAAGAGATGCAAGAGAGAGACACAAACACCTACTAATAGAAGAATTTAATCTCCTACTCTCGATGTAATACAAGTCACATAGACAAAATATAACTAAAGATATTGAAGATCTAGACAGCATAATCATTAAGGGTATATATCATCTTTATACGCAGATAATAGGAAATACACCTTCTTTTTAAGTGCACATGAAGGATTCACTAAAAAAATGATCCTATGTAAATTGAAATTAGAGAATTTCTTAAAAAAAATAATGAAAAATAACACATACTAGAATCAGGAATATATATAAAGCAATGATCAAAGAAATATTCAGAGTCTTAAAGACTTAATAAAAAAGATAGCAATAAATGAATTAAAATCTCAACTCTAATTTCTAGAAAAGAAATAAGAAATAAGCCAGAATAAAATGAAAGAAAAAATAATGATAACAAATAAATTGAGTGAGAAAACAAAAAAATAATAAGTATAATGAATGAATTAATTAGCTAACTCAGGGAAAAAGGGGGAAAAGTACACAAACAAATGACAAGGGAAACAACTATTGAATCAGAATAATTTGGAAATATCATAGAAATCTAATTGTAGATCTTTGCAAATTTGAAAACCTAAATAAAATAGATAATTTCTGAGGAAAATAGTTCATCAAAGTTCATCTCATTAAGAGTGGAAAACTGACACAGAAAATTATTCCTTGGAAAAATAGAGAAAGTTATCCAGGAACTACCTCACAAGAAAAGCACCAGACCCATAACGTTATACGGGGAAATCCTGCCACACCTTCAAAGACCAAATAAGTCCCAGTGCTCCATAAGTTGTTCAACAGTATTATGAGGGAAGGAAATTTCCTGAATTGTTTTTATCAGGCAACTATATATCCATACCTAAATCTGATGGAATTAGTACCAAAAACTATAGACCAGTATCACTTTTGATTATTGGTGTAAATTTTCTAAGTAAAATATTAGAGAATAGAACCTGATACTACATGAAGAAAATAGTACTTCACGACCAGATGGGATTTATCTCAGGGATGCAAGGATGATGGCTCAATATGAGGAAATCCAATAATTGAATATATCTTATTAATCTGAAGAAGAAAATAATTTTATTATCTTCATAGATTCTAAAAACCCTTTATAATACTCATCACTCATCTCTGATAAAGTTACTCAAAGAAAAGGAATTGATGAATATTTTCTTTTTTTTTTTTTAAGATTTTATTTACTTATTTGTCAGAGAGAGAGAGAGAGTATACAAGCAGGGAAGAGTGGCAGGCAGTAGGAGAAGTAGGCTCCCTGCTGAGCAAGGAGCTTGATGTGGGACTTGATCCCAGGACCCTGAGATCATGACCTGAGCCAAAAGCAGACACTTAACCAACTGAGCCAACTGGGACTGAGCCAACAGTCCCAGTTGATGAATATTTTCTGAAAATATATAGAAATATGGTCAAATATAAAATGTAGCTTAGTCTGAAAGCCAGCTTAATAGAGAAACACTAGTAAATACTACTAAGCAAAACGAGATTGCCCACTATCTCCCTAACATTCAATATTGGACTAGAGGTATTAGCCAATGTAAGTAGACAAGATAAACCAATTAGAAGCATAAAATTGGAAAAGAAGTAAAACTATCTCTATTTGTAGGTGATATCCTCATGGACTTAGAGAGTTTTAAAGACTCAATGGCAAAATCAAGTCAAATAATGAGTAAAGTAGCAGGAGGCTATAAAAGTCGTACAAAGATAAGGAAAACTCTTCATAGTAACAAAGAAGATGAAATACTTAAGAATAAATGTAACATGAAATATTATAAAATTGTTATAAGGAGAATTGTAAAACATCCCTGAAAGACATAAAAGTAGACTTGACCAAACAGAGGCTACCCTTTAATTTTGGATAATAAAGATTTCAATTATCCACAAGTTAATTTATCATTTAAAACAACCCAATGGAAATACTAAGTTCGTAGTAAATTTCATATGGGAAAAATACACATGTAAGAATAGCCGAGCAAAACTAAAAAAGAAATGCTACAAGGGGGGAACACAGAACTAGCCTACCAGATGTGTTTACTAAAGTTTCTTTTTAAAAAGTGTTGTACTGGCACATGAATGGGCAGACAGACCAGTGGAATAGAATAGAAAATAAGAATAAAATAAACCCAAGTACATATGGGACTTTAGCATTATGATAAAGATAGTATCTCAAATCACTGGTGCGAAAATGAACTTCTTAACAAATGATACTGGGACAACTGAATAGCCATTTGGCAAAGATAAAATTAGTTCCATATCTCACACCATGCACAAGAATAAATTTCAAATAAATTAGGGGTCTAAAGTAAAAAATGAAACTATGCAAGTTTCTCTTTAATTTGGGTATATACAAATAATTTCAAATTATGTCTCAAAATCCACATGTAATTAAAGAAATGATTGATAAATCCAATTAAATAAAAATAAAAAGTTCTATGCAGCAAAACAACACAAAGTCCAATGGTAACTAAAAAACAGAAAATGTTTGCAATATATATTGCAGATAAAGGGATAGTACCAATAATATATGAACTTTTTTAAGTTAATGGAATAAGGTAAAAAAAAATCACAGAATAGTGGGAAAAGACATGTACAAATAATTTATAGGAAGGTATAAAAATGGCCTTTAACATATGAAAAAAGTATTTAATCTCACTCATAACAAAAGAGTTGCAAATTAAAACCACTTTAAGATACCATTATTCACCTGTTTTACTAGAAAATTTTAAAAGCATAACATATGACCTCTAGACAAGACTGTAAGGAAATGGTAACTCCCAGAGATAGCTGGTGGGGATACAACTGATACAGCTCTAGTGGAGGGGAATTTAGCCATGTCTAACAAAAATACCTGTGTTTTTATCTTTTGACCCAGCAATACCACTTCTAGAAATTACCTCAAAGATATATTCCCAAATATACACAAATATTACAGATAAGGTTATCTAGTACAATACTGCATTGTTTGTAATTGCAAATTATTGGAACTAACCTGACTGTCCATTCAGAGGAAAATAACTAACTTGCTCTGTAGCACTCAGTGGAGTAGTATATGGCTGTGAAAGAGAATGAGGACACCTCTGTGAGATGAAGAGATTTCCAGGATTTATAAAATGAAAAAAGGGGGCGCCTGGGTGGCTCAGTGGGTTAAGCCGCTGCCTTCGGCTCAGGTCATGATCTCAGGGTCCTGGGATCGAGTCCCGCATCGGGCTCTCTGCTCAGCAGGGATCCTGCTTCCTCCTCTCTCTCTCTGCCTGCCTCTCTGCCTACTTGTGATCTCTCTCTGTCAAATAAATAAATAAAATCTTTAAAAAAAAAATAAATAAAATAAAATGAATAAAGGCCAAGCGCAAAGAGTATATTACCTTCTGTGTAACAAAAAAGGAGAAATGAGAAAATACATATTTACTCCCTCATTTAAGGAAAAAAAAACAACACAGAAATGAAACAAACAAAGACCAATAAGATCAGTTACCTACAAGATATGTTTGGGTGGCAGTGGGGTGGAAAGGAGCAGGAACAGGGGAGGGATAAAACTTCTCATTATACCAGTTTATACAGGACCTACCTTGTAGAATTGTGTTGGTATTTCACATATTTTTTAAATGAAAGACTGAATAGAAAAATAAATAAGACCTATACGTTGGTAAGACTCTCAAATTGGATACAAACAAATGAAAACAAATTGTGTTTCAAATAAGTAATATAACCCTAAGAAGATGGTGTCCCAGGCAGGGAGGCAGTGAACCCACAAAGCTTGGGAAGGCAGTAAGTACTATCACTATATGCTCTCGGGCTAAAAATGAAAATAACTCTGAAGAATAAATCTGAACTCTTGTTAGTAGACCTTCCTTTCTGTAGAATCTTTTTTTTTTTTTTTTAATTTGTATGTTCTTGGGTTGAACAAATAAGTTGTGGATAATGCAAGTCAGGTTTTGAACTTCAGGAGAAAGAAGTTGCAATTATGGTAAAAGGGAAAAATAGAATGAACCCTGCTGGATTACATTGTACTGGATTATATTGGTACTGGATTACATTGGAGATAGAGGTGTAAATTCATGGGTTCTACTACACACATACACACACACGTACTCATGTATGCACTTGTATACATATATATGTAAATGGATATAAGTGTACATTGATCTATGTATTTGTGTTTTGTGTGTGTGAATACATATGCACACATTTGTTTATGTGTACGTATAAGCATTTCATGAAGCAAACTGCCAAGATCTTTGTTTCTATATATCCCACCCACTGAAAGGAACTAGAGCCCATGAAGAAGTGCTTGAATTCAAGATTAGGGCAGGGAAAGAATTCAAACAGCTTGTTATGCCAAAAAGTAAGAAAATGCTTAAAGAATGATAATGACATGTCAAAACAACACAGGAGGAGCCAGCTTGAAGGGATTCCATTAATAAACTGGGATAATGTAATCATTAAAATAAATTAGTAATGTAAGTAAATAATGATAGTAAATTTAATACTACTGAATAAAGTAAGGAGCTATGGGCTACACTGATATAAACAAAGTAAAAAATAAATAAATAAGGGAGAAGGGAAAATAAATGTCCTACATTTATTATTCCACTAATAATTCTATTTATTATTCCACTAATAAATGTAAGACAGGGAAATTTGAAAATCACCTCTTATAAGCCTTCATAAAAATAAATGATACAGGCAAGAATTATACATGAATGCTGAAAATAATTAAATAAAAGTTTGAGAAGAAATAGGATATTTACATTTTCTCAGATATATCTATATATATTTTTATTTAGCTACTTTTTATTTACAAAAGGTAAAATAGTACCTGTAAGTGAAGAAACCTAGCAAACACCTCCACCAAAAGATTAAAGTTAACATTGCTACTAAGGGGACTAATCAACAGTATGTGCTTCCTAATATGTTGCACAGAGAAAAAGCCAGAATCACTTTTTCCATATGCTGCCAGAAGCATCCAACATTAACCTAATCATGAGGACACGTAGGATAATTCAAGATGTGAACATTCTGTAAAATACCTGGCCTGTACAAAAACCCAGGAACTGTCCCAGATTAAAGGAGACTGAAAAATCACAACTAAATGCAATGCATGCTTTTAGAATTTCTTTTGCTATAAAAGGTGTTATTGAGACAATTGATAACATCTCAGTAAGGTTTTATAGATTAGATAATATTTTAATATTGATTTTCTACAATTGTAAAAAGATTCCTTGTTTTTAGGAAATATACATTGAAATATTTAAGAATAAAGCAGCATCATATCCACAATTTACTTTTAAAAAGATCAGAAAAGAGGCACCAGAGTGGCTCAGGGGTTTAGCCTTCACCACATGGTTTCAGCTTAGGTCATGATCTCATGGGTCCTGAGATTAAGTCCCACTTTGTGGAGCCCTGTGGCAGGTTCTGTGCTCAGCAGAGTTTACTCAAAGATTCTCCCCATTTGCTCCGCCCCCTGCTCACTCACAAGTTTTCGCTCTCAAATAAATAAATAAATAAAAATCAGGAAAAAAATAAATGTGTGTATTTAGAAAAAGAAAAGACAAAAGTAGTAAATGTTAAAACTTTGGGAATCTGGGTGAAGGTATCTAGGAATATGAAGAATTCTTGCACCTTTTCTCAAAGTCTGAAGTTATGTTTGATAACTTCATGGTTTAAACTTTAGTATGCTCTTTTATAATAATAATGGTATCCAAGTTAAGAAATTCACATTCAGTATATGATGGAATGGCACTGAAAAAAACTTGGCAGCAGTTGAAGTTTATATTAATTCTACATATAATGTTATATATATTGTAACTATTATAAGAATAGTTGCAACAATGCAACAATAGTTACAATATTTAAATGATAAGTTAAAATAATAATATACAATAGTTTAAATAATAACAATAGTTACAATAATAATAGTTACAATAATATACCAATATGAGTCTTTACAAATTTAGTGAAACTTTGTCTGTGTCTTTTAGATGTGGTGATCTAAGGCTGGAATATCAGTCATGTTATGCACCAAGAAAGTGATTTCAGTCATTCTCATATAAATTAGGGGGGTGGGGCATATGGAAAACTATAATCCTATTACATTGTTGAAGTTTATTATGATTGGAGTTTGCTGGTCAAACAATTGTTCCTCACAGCTGCTAACTGTTCTGTGACTACAGAATAAACAAGTCTGATGGCCATTTAGTCATCATCATACTGGAGTCATGTCTCTGAGGAATGTCAGGGCAGTAAAATTTTAGAAGCTAAATGTTTAACTTCCCAGAATGTCTGTGCAAGACAAAGCGAGGTTCACAGAAGCAAACTTCCTTGTTCATTAAACAATCAGCCCAGAAAAACTGAGAGATTGTGCATGTAACTGTGAACTTTGCACTGCTGGGTTTACAAACTTTAAAAACCAAAAATAGATTCTGTCAGTGATCCAAAAACTTACATTCTAACAATAAACTTACGGTGGGTAAAACATTTTAAGTGTTAGATTTAGTTCCTGCTCTTTGCTTCTGCATGTGATTGAGTCAGGTTAAGTTGATTTGAGCTTTGAAGAAGAAACACATTGTTTCTGTAGGGTTTTCTGACATCTAATGAAAGGTACTAAATAACCTGTTCCATTAGGTTTTTAGAATCCTCCAGGGGGCACCAGAACATTCCAGAGTAGTTGACCATATTTCATTAAGTCCAGAAAGACTAACTGTATTACTTTGTTATAATTGATTCACCTACTGTAATTTTTTCATTTCCATTAACACTGGGGTTTTTTGGGTACACTTGGGCCTTTTTTTTTTTTTTGTACATTTGGTTTTACAACATTTATGAGTTTATGGAATATTTCTGCCTCTGAGGAGGTGGAGGAAGGAAAGAGATCATCTTTTGGATGAGCCCTTAAGAACTGGAGCCATGTCTCCTCAGGGTAAATATGAAAGCTTTCAGCCCACTCTGAAAGTAAGGACTTTCCAAATGTTCCTAATCTGGCTGAGGAAAAAATTTTTTTGATGAAACTGAGAATTCATTCACTTTCTCAGTTTAGGGCTGTGTATAAGCCACTCTGTTATTATCATTATTAATAATAAACACAGTGAATGTCAGACAGGCACTTCATGGTAGATTTTTATATGAATTTTATGCAAAAGTAAGGGGTTGCCAGGCTACTGCATAATATTACTCAGTTCTGGTCCAGGAGTACAAAATTCCAACAGGCCTCCTGAGCCCGTCCCTCCAATTAGTGGCTACTTCATTACGAATAAAGAACCCTCATTACCGTGGGCCTTCAAGTGAAATAGGATCCCCTACCTCTTGAAATCCGCCTTTCTAAGTACAGACAGTTCCCAACTTACAAACAATCCACTTAAGAACCACCAAGGCATTCAGAGGCTGCCTAGCCTCCTGCAGCTGCTGCCCGGGCCCCCTGCCCAGCCCCCACCCCACGCTCCTGGTCTGCTCAAGGGAGCTCTGCCCTCCCCCCTGCAGAGCCAGCTGCCCACCTGCCCCCCAGACTGCCTGCTCTGAGCTAGGGGTTCAGTGAGGCCTCAGAGCTACCGCTGGTTTTATAGTTGAGCTCAGCTATGGGGTAAATAGGCTTTTGTGGCCCGGCCTGGGAACCGAACCACCATTTAAAAAAAAAAAAAAAAGAAAAAACCTGTCTCCATGGGAAAATGTATTCTGCATTCCCAACAACCAGCCAACAAACATTAGAATGATTGTGGGAGCTGTCTTCATGCTCCTAGCAGGGTGAGGACGAGAAAGGATGGCCCATGTGTTCTGGGTTCCCAGTCCAACTCTAGCACTAACCACCCCCCGCCACCCCAGTGGGGCCATTAACCTCTTTGGGTCTCTCATCATCTGTCAAACAGTAGGACTGGACTAAATGAGTTATAAGCTGCCTCCCAGTATAATAACTCCAGTTAATCAAAGCTCTACCTCATCTCATTCATTCTTCATTCATTCATTTATTTGTTTATTTGCTCATTTGTTCATTCACAGGCATTTTACTCAGGGCATCTGCCTTGTGTAATACCCAGGGCTAAGTGTTGGGGATATAATCAAATAATACAGACCCCAGTTTTCCAGGGGCTCCGTGATTTGTGGTGGAGGAAAATATGTAGACAAATGCTTATAATCTAAGCAGGTGCTGTGCTTGAGGTGAGCACCGGGTATGGCCAAAGTTCAGGAGGGTTGTATCTCAGTCAGATGAAGGCTTTCTCAAAGAGAGGATACCTCCCTCATTTGCTCCTGTCTTGGTTTCTTTTCATTCTCCCCTATTCTCCAGTATCAAGATTGGTTCACTAGGAAGCATGGCTCTGCATCTGCTGTTCTAACAATTCAGCTTAGTCCCTTGGAGTCTCTGGGGGGAATCTTGCCCTCTTCTTGCATCATTGAGGGATGGAATGCAGTGGATGCTCCTGCCAAAACTATAGGCTTCATTCCCATGAGTGCTGCCCTGACTGCTGCCGCCTTTCCTGTACTGTGATCCACAGGGTAAAAGACTCTGCTTCCCTCTTCCTGCGCCTCCCTGCTCTTACACCTCTTGGACTGCCAACAACTGGTATTCCCAGGTTTAAAAAAAAAAAATTCCTCACCCCCCAAATTTTTTTAAAGGTCTAGCCACCAATTTCTCACCTTTATTTGTAATCCCCGAACTTTCACCAAAACTGCCTGCCAGGCTACCACACTTACATTGTTATAAAATAGTAACAATAAAGGTGTTTCTGAAAGGTCATCTTTTATTTGGAAGGTGATATAACATAGTGGTTCACGTTTGAAGCTTGATTCTGACTTGGTATCTGACAGTATGAAATTTTGCCATTATGAAGGGTCTCAAGTGACTATGGAAGAGTAGTGTTGGGGAAGTTCAGTTGCTGCAACAAGAGTGGAAAGAAGGGAATAGAAGAGAGATTTCTGGAGTAGAAATGATGAGGCTTAAACCAAATAAATGTGTCATTATGTGTCATGAAATTGTGACAGTGTTTTTAAAATAATCTTTTGTATGTGTATTCCTCAAAAGTACTAAAAAATTGTTCTATTTATTTCACACGTGTGAAAGCAGTTTGATAATTATAACTAGAAATATTACCTCAAAAGCACACCAGGAAAGTTTTAGATAATAGTTTCCAATTGCAATTCCATCAGGTTCTTTTAGGATGTCTGTAGCATAAGGAACCTCCTGGTGTCACGGTAAGGAATCCAGTCTCTACAATTAGATGTTCCTTGGTTCAGTTTAGATATCCACCACTTTATAGTATTATAATCTTGGGCAGGACACTTAACTTCTCTGTGTCTTCATCTGAACAATGGAAATGATAATATTAATGACATAGTGGCACCTGGGGGGCTCAGTCGGTTAAGCGTCTGCCTATAGCTCAGGTCATGATGCCAGGGTCCTAGGATCAAGCCAGCATCAAGCTCCCTGCTAAGGGGGGCGTCTCCTTCTCTGTCCTCCTCTGCCCTTCCCCCCACTTGTGCATGCCTATTCTCTCTCTCTCAAATAAAATCTTTAAAAAATATTAATCATATTACCTCATAAGGTTCTTATGAAGAGTAAATCTGTATATTTGTAAAATACTTAGAACAGAGGGTGATACATGCTAAGCACAATAGAAACATTTGCTGTTTCCCAGTTTTAAGTGTTCATTAAAAAAGAAATAAAATAAAGAGCTTAGAATAGCTATATCAAGATATTGAATGGCTTGTCTTTTGAGAGATGAAGAGAACATTAGTGAAGTAAGAACTCAACTCTTACTAGTTATCGTATTCCCCCTCAGTGGCACGTTAGAAGCCAGTCACGTGTTTACGGAACAGAGCCCGTCAAACTGAACACATCTGTATCTGAAAGTGAATTCATGATACTTCCTCCCCAACCTGCCTTTTCTCCTGACCTCCTTGTTTTTGTTGACATGGGCTTGTTCGACTTTTCCTTCTCTTTGTCTGACAACATTTATTTGGTCTCAAAACCTCATCATTTCTGGGACGCCTGGGTGACTCAGTGGGTTAAGCTGCTGCCTTCAGCTCAGGTCATGATCCTAGGTCCTGGAATCGAGTCCTGCATTGGGCTCCTTGCTTGGCAGGGAGCCCGCTTCTCTCTCTGCCTCTGCCTGCCACTCTGCTTGCTTCTGAGCAATCTCTCTCTCTCTCTTTCTCTCTCTCTCTCTCTGGCAAATAAATAAAATCCTTAAAAAAAAAAAAATCTCATCATTTCTGGAAATCTCTTTTATCTATTCCCTCCTCTCCATTTTTGTAGCAACCTATACAGTGCTGCCAAACTAATATTCTCAAGTACCTACCACCCCAAGTGAGGTCACTTCCCTGCTCAGGACCTGTAGTAACTCCCATGACTTAAAAAAACAGAGCCCTCAGCCTGTCGTTAGGGTTGCTGTGCTGCACAATCCATCCTACTCTCTGCCCCCTTTTTTGGTACTCATTCCCAACAGCCTGTCCTCCAGGGTGACCACATGCATGGTCCCCTTTAAATCTGTTGTCCTGACTTAACTGTTAATGATGCCCCTTTCACTTGCAAAGTGCCCCTGTGTGGACAATAAATTATATGGTCACCTTCTGTTACCCCTTTGGCCAAATTGTATATCCCATGATTCCCTGCCCTTTTCCTTTCATCTGGAATGTCCTTCCCTTCATCTGTGCTTATCAAAAACTTCCTCTTTAAAAACAAAAACAAAAAAAAAACATATGTTGCTTCTTCCACTCTTCCGATTTCTCAGGGCACTTTATACACCACTCTCTTGCCATCTAACACTTTTGACTTTCTATCATGATTATTTATATGCTAGCGTAGCTCCTCTTCCAGACTGAGATCCCTAAAGAAAGAAACCATGTCTGATGAACACAGTGCTTCTTGCAGCATAGAACAGAGGATCTTCCATGCCTGGAAAAATAACAGACATCAATTACTGAGTGCTTATTAGGCACTAAGCACTGTTGGTACAGTGTATAGACATTATAGACCATGTCAAAATATATTTCTTTATTTAATCCTAACAATTGCCCTGAAAAGTGCAGTGTCTTTGCTTACTAATTTGGAAACTAAGGCTTGAGCTAAATGGCTTGTTCCAGGTAACAGAGACAGTACATCTGGGTACAAATATTTGAACCCAAATTTCTCTGACTTCAAATAACATTCTCTTAACCTTTTCACTCCAGGACGCTGGTTCTCAGATCTCAGCATGCACTGAAATCACCTGGTGGGCTTGTTAAAACTTGTGCTGAGCCCCATCCTGCTTTCTGACTTAGTAGGCTGGGGTGGGGCCTGAGAATTACACTTCTAACAAGCTCCCAGGTGATGTTGATGTTGCTAGCCCAGGAAGTACCTTTTGAGAACCACTATATAAGCATAGTCTTTGTCAGTGAGTAAATGGATGGATGATAGATCATTAGATTTAAAGTTCTGTAAGTCAGCTCCGTTCTTTATACACTAGGCACATTCATATATTCAGTTATTCTTAAAAGGTCAGGGTTAAAATTGAGTTTTATTTTAAATACCACTTTAATCTGTCCCATAGTATTGTTTAAAATTTTTTTAACCAAAAAGATAGAACTCTTTTCATTTATCTTTTTCATTTTCTTCTGTATCTTAAAAATGATTAGTTCTAAGTAATTTTAAAGATGATTTATAGATCATCTTTCCCCTCTCTCTCTGAGGTAACTTTATCTTCTCTGTACTCCAGGGTACATGTTTAACACACAACAGGTTTTTAAATCACAGTAGATTATTAGGTATGTATGAATTATTTCTCCAAAAGAATGTGTATTCTGAAGGAATTCTTTGTAAGTAGCCTGGGAAGAAAGCGATCTTGTGATTTTGTGACATATTCCCCAAGGATCACGATTAAAGCAAATTTCTGCTCTGTACCACCTCTTAACAAAGCAAACCATGATATGAATTGCTGTTATTTCAGAGTAAAGAGCGGAGCCCTTTCAATGTTGAGCATGCTGCGTCTTACTGATGACAGGTACAACTGGAGTAGAGGCAGTGTACTTACCTTCTTGCTCATATTGTATTTTCCCAGCCATTTGAAATTTCCTTGCATGGGGCTCATGCCTTATGCATCATTTAAAACTGTTTATATCTCATTTTACCCTCACAAACACCCTTTCATGGAGGCATAATTGTGCTAACCACAGGACCTTGCAGGTAACTCCTAATAATAGCCTTAAGCATTACAATTTTTTCAAAGATTTTATTTTATTTTATTTTATTTTATTGACAGAGAGAGAGACGGCGAGAGAGGGAACACAAGCGGGGAGAGTGGGAGAGGGAGAGCAAGCTTCCCGTGGAGCAGGGAGATTGACTTGGGGCTTGATCCCAGGACCCTGGGATCATGACCTGAGTCAAAGGCAAACGCTTAACAACTGAGCCATCCAGTCACCCCAAGCATTACAAATTTTTAAAAAGCTTCTGATATACATTCTCTCTCCTGTTTATCTCATGCTTATTTTCTAAATCTAATGGCAGAAACTCAGAGAAGTTAAATACTTGTTATACTTGCTCAGTATAACAAAGCTAAGAAGTTTCTGATCCATACCTATAACTCAGGCCTTTTAGTCCTGGACTGGATGTCCTCTCCACTCCGCCACACTGCTAGAGGTTTTAGTAACTGCTTGTTGACTGATGACGTGAAATTGTACCAAAACTGCCACCCTCTACAAACCCCACCCTCCAACAATCACACCATCAGTACGTGCCTATGTCTTATTGGATTAGATTGGCTTCTGCTATGGCTGCACTGTTCAAGCTGTAGGCCAGGACCACAGATGACATAGGAGTAAAAATAGCCTTACAGGAACAAAGATTTGGGGAAGATACAGCCTTCACTTTCATAGATAAAGATTTTTAGAAATGTAGGGAAATTCTGGTATGTCTCTGCTTGATGGTTGCTAAGCTGATCTCCTCCTTCCCCCATAGGAGACCAAGAGCTGAAAAATGCAAACTCGGTCTTATAAGTCAGTCTCTTTAAGTTCCTTCTCTTATCTCTGTTTCACCTTTATTATTCTCAAGTCTTTAAGAAAGTTGTGGTTAGAAGGTCTAGTCTCATCTCCAATTATGCAGTGAAAAATTAGGGAAATGTCTTTGCAAGTCCCTGCATATCCAGTGTGGTTAGTGGAGAGCTGTTTCCTGACAGCACTGGTGATGGAGGCAGCAAGTTCAGAAATATAGGGGCAGTAAGTTCAGGAATATGCCACCTAGGCATCTAATTTCCTCATGTGGTGATTCTCATATACATTGGGGTGACAGTGGGTTTTTTTTCCAAAAGAACTATGTAACACAAAAATGAAACAGAAAGCTGTAATATACAAAAATAAAATTTTTAAAAATGAAACATTTTCAAAAATAGGATAAATCCTGAAGGTTAGATCTGGTGGCTATTCTAGAAGAATGGTGTTCATTCAAAAATAATCTTTTAATTCATTTTTCTTTATTTTTTATCAACAATAAAAATTAGTAAGAAATATAGCACAGCACCCTTACTTAAGACAACCACCAGGATTCCAAAGATCATGGACATCCTTTTAATTGATTCCACTTTGGGACAGCCCAGTGGTTGATCTCTACTGACTCTGGTTTTCATGAGGGAAAAGAAAAGAATCCCTTCTTCTCCTCTGTTCAAATTCCATAGTAAATCCGTCAAGTATTTATTGAGTAATTAAAATGTGTTGGATACTGTGCAAGGCTCTGGAGTTGAAATTGTGAATAAGGCCATCACAGCCCCTGCTATCTTAGAACTCATAGTGTAGTAGGGGAGATACACATTAATCAAGCCATCAAAAGTCTAGTGCTAGGATAGAGGGTCTAAAGGATTTTGTTGAGGCACATAGTACAAATGGTTAATTCTGTCCTGTGGATCAGGATAGGCCTTTCAGAGATAATAAGTTTTAAGCTGAAGAGTGTGAGTGCTTAGTTAGTAGCTAGTAAAAGGGAAAGGGGAGGGCAGGAGTTTTTCCAGCCCAGAAAAGGGTGACAGAGAGAAGGATACAAAGAAATGAAATTAACTGGAACATTTATGTTTTTCTACCATAAGCTGTGAAAATAATTAGGCATAACATTAATTACATAATAGAGAAATAGGTTTAAAGAACATTGTTTCAGTAATAATACATGCTCAAGTATGTTCAACTCTTAGTAAGAAGACTTTACGATTCAGATAATCTTCTAGATAGTTTTCATTGTATCTATATTATATATTTATTTTGTTTGTGGGTTGTGTTGCTTTTATCTTTTAAGGAATATAATGCAAATACTAGTCATGTCTCACGTTTTTAAATTAAGAATTGGCTTATTTTCTTAACCAAATTTAAAACTGAAAATAACAGGTACTTAAGAATACATCTAACCAAAGACATGCAAGACATCTATACCAAAACTACAAAATATTGCTTAGAAAAATTAAAGCAGATATAAGGAGTGATATACCATGTTTATGGATTAGAAGACTCCATTTTGTTAAGATGTCAGTACTCTCCAAATTGATCTGTAGGTTAATTGCAATATCAATCCCAGTCCCAATGGGAAATTCACAGGATAATTATGATCTTATATTTCCAAAGGACATGGAATACCCAAGTTTATCATTAAAAAATAAGAACAAAGTGGAAGACTTCCTGGATATTAAGACTTACTAGAAAACTACAGTAATTAAGGTAGTGTGGAACTGACTAATGAATCATCTGGTAGACCAATGGAACAGACTAGTAGTCCATAAACACAAAAACACAGAGTTACCTGGTTTGTGTTAAAAGCATTACTGTGATTCATTGGAAGAAATAACAGTCTTTTTAATAAATGATACTGAGTCAATTGGATATCCATATAGAAAACAATGAACTTGACCTTTATTTCATACTATACACAAAAACTAATGAGAGATAGATCATAGACTTGAAGTCCAAAGGTAAAACAGTAAATCTTTCAGAACAAAACATAGGTGAATATCTGAATGACCTTGGGACAAAGAATTCTTAAACAGGACACAAAAAACACTAACCATAAAAGAAAATAATCAATTTTATCTTCAAAATTAAGAAAGTCTGTTCATTAAAAGAATACCGAAGCTGGGACACCTGGGTGGCTCAGTTGGTTAAGCATCTGCCTTCAGCTCAGGTCATGATCCCAGCGTCCTGGGATCGAGTCCCACATTGGGCTCCTTGCTTGGCAGGGAGCCTGCTTCTCCCTCTGACCCTGCCTGCCACTCTGCCTGTGTTCGCTCTCATTCTCTCTCTCTCTGACAAATAAATAAAATAAATAAAATATTTAAAAAAAAAAGAATACCGAGGAAAGATAAAGAAAAATTATAGTGGAAGACGTTTGCCATGTATATATTCAATAAGGAACTTGTATTCAGAACATCTAAAGAAGTCCTACAAAAGAAAAATACTGACCACCTAGTTAAAAAATGGAGAAAATATATGAACAAACACTTGACAAAAGATCTCAAAATTGTCAATATGAATATGCAAAGGTATTTATTAGCCATAGGGAATGGTAATTAAAACCTACCAAAATGGTTAAAGTTAAGTAAGACTGACAATCATAAATGTTTGTGAGATACAGAACATCTAAAACTATTATATGTTGCTGGTGGGAGTAAAAACAAAGTGAAAAACTGAAAGAATTCTGTGGAAAACTGTTTGACATGATCTACTAAAAATACTTCTAGGGATATATCCAAGGAAATGAGTGTTCATGTAAAATGCATGTACAAAAATATTCATAATGGCATTACTTTTAATAGCCCCAAAGTCAGAACTAACCAGATGTCTATCAACAATAGCATGGATAAATTAATCCAATAGGATACTATACAACAATGAAAAATAATTAACTGTTAATATAGGGCAGTAATATGGATGAATCTTGTGAACATGGTGTTGAGTGAAAGAAACCAGACATCACAGAATATGTAGTGTATAATTTCATTGATATGAAGTTCAAAATCGGGCACAATGAATCAATGGTGATAGAGGTCAGAATATATAGAATAGTGGTTCTATTTTTGAGGAGATATTGATGGAGTGAAACACAAAGGAGTCTACTGGAATGCTGAAAATGTTCTATATATTAATCCAGGTAGTGGCTAGGAATACAGTATAAACATATATTAAAGCATATTGAGCTATACTTTAATGTACTTTAATATAAGCTGTACCTTAATAGAACAGTAACAAAAATACAAAGTAGTGAGGAGAGAAAGGGAGGAATAGAGGTACAGAGCATATACAAAAAAGGCACAGACTAAAATGAGTTTTAGTGGTATAATTATTTAGAAGCACTTTAAGAAGAGTAGGACTGTCTTGTTTGTTTACATCTTCAACTTTCTGATTACGTCAACATTTCAAGCATATATCTTCTAGCCCTGAATATCAAGAGATCTCTTCTATGCAAAAATATAAAAAATGACTTTCTCCTTTTCCAAGAAAAGTATAATTAGCATTTGGAAGTGTAGGGAACTTGGGCGAAGAACAGTTCACCAGAGAATTATCTAGGACTTCTCATTCTAATGGTTTAAAAACAAACAAACAACAACAAAAAAACAGAGTTTTTCACCCATTTCACTCTTTTCAGATTCACCCACCACACTTATCTTCTCTACTCTTGCTGTACAGCATTTCTTTTAAAATTCAGTAGCATTAAAGTGAATTTTTGAACACCATATTAATCACCTGGTATTATTAACAACTTTCTTGTTGAAGATCAAAATCATAATGGGGTGGGAGGGGGGTGGGGTTATGGACATGGGGGAGGGTCTGTGCTATGGTGAGTGCTGTGAACTGTGTAAACCTGGCGATTCATAGACCTGTACTCCTAGGGCTAATAATACATTATATGTTAACAAAAAATAAATTTTTTTTAATTGTAATGGAAATATCAAATTTTTGGATAGCTGATAATTATCTGTGGAAGTGTTAGACTTGAACCTACTTCCAACATTATGTCTAGCATCCTGTCATTTAACTCTTCCTAATCCCTGTATTAGGTAGAATATTCTTAGGTTAGGCTGTGTTACAGGGAGGCACCCAAAATTCCATAATCCCATGGCATAAACCTACAGAAGTGTTGTTTTGTTTTGTTGTTTTTGCTCACCAAATAGTCCTGGGCAGGTGTCCAGGTTGATGAAATGGCTCTCTTCCAAGAAATTATTCAGAGACCCGGACTAACAACAGCTTTGTAATCTTTAAAACATGCTTCCCAGTGTTCCCTCGATGTAGACATCCCAGTTATCCTGAAAGGAAACAGAGCATGCAGGAACATGTGTAGAAAGGCTTTATGGGCCAAGCCTGGAAATGGTGTAGGTTACTCCTGCTCACATTCCATTGGAAAGAACTTTGTCTCATGGCCACACCTATTTTCAAGGGAGTCTGGAAAATACAGAAGGGCAAATGGATTTTGGTAGATAGCACAGCCTCACTCACAACAGCACTTGGTCATCATACTGAAAATTTGAAATGTTCTTAGGCCTGTAATGACAAAAGGAATTACCATTGACACAAAACGTTAATGGATTGGGTGTGTACAAAGAATACAAAACCCACATTTTCCAGAACAGCAGTTCCAGAGCAAATTGGAATGAGTTGATTTCCAGCAGGAAGGAGCACAGAAATGTTACAGAAATATGTTGAATCTGTACATGTAAAAAATGTTTTAAAGATTTAGACTAATGGGAAACCGAGGAGTTGGAACAGCTTCCTTATTGGCATACAATTACTGTGAGTGTCTTCTAAAAAAAAAGATACCAAGTGACAGAATGTCCATCTATAAAAGTAAACTATAAAAATAGAAGCTATGGACCCAAAGTGATGGTGTGTATTCCTAGGCTCCAGGTTAAAAACTAGCATTTTTAGCTCTCACTGTCAATATCGGGATGATG
The DNA here is from genome assembly GCF_022355385.1 of Mustela nigripes. Lineage (NCBI taxonomy): Eukaryota > Metazoa > Chordata > Mammalia > Carnivora > Mustelidae > Mustela > Mustela nigripes. Next base: position 65,418,871 of record NC_081560.1, read on the forward strand.
CATACGCTATGGCCTGTCCCACAAGCTCCCTGAATTTAATAGAAGAAAGTCAATTAAAGTAACAGTGACTAGAGCTCCTGGGTAGCTCAGTTGGTTAAGCATCTGACTCTTGATTTCAGCTCAGGTCGTGATTTCAGAGTTGTGAGATTGAGCCCTGTGTTGAGACCTGCAGTGGGCTCTGCATTGGCATGGAGCCTGTGAGATTCTCTATCCCACTCCCTCTGCCCTTTTGTGGGCAGAGGGAGAGGGAATATAATAATAATAATAATAATAATAATAATAATAATAATAATAAAGTAACAATGACTGTGCAACGTGATAAGTGTGAGATAATAGAGGTGCATAACAAAGTGATGTAGGGACCCAGAGGAGGAGCATCTAAAGTCAGACTTGGGGATTGAAGTGTGCTTCCTGGAAGAGGTAATACAAGCTGAGGTTGGGTTTGTTTTTGTTTTTGTTTTTTGTTTTATTTGACAGACAGAGATCACAAGCAGGCAGAGAGGCAGGCAGAGAGAGAGGAAGAAGCAGGCTCCCTGCAGAGCCTCCATCCCAAGACCCTGAGATCATGACCTGAGCTGAAGGCAGAAGCTTTAACCCACTGAGCCACATAGGTGCCCCACAAGCTGAGTTTTGAAGGGACAACAAAGCAGGAGAAATACGATATCAATGGGTATAACACGTGCAAAGGAAGAAGATGGAACCCCTTTATGATTTGGGAGATTGCACTGGGAGAAAAGAATGAAAGAGAGGCAGAGAGAGGCCAAAAATGAAAGTGAAGTGTTCCAGGGCCAGATCATGGGGGGAGTGTGTGCAGGTTACAGAGTCTGGATTCGATGTCAGTGTTTTGGGGAACCAGGGAAGACATTGTTCATGCTTCAGTCTTTTTAGATTTTCTTGAATATCCAGATCCCACCACACTTTGGAAGTCAAGGATAGCAAAATGAATCCATAAAGGGAGAGGCCTGAACTTTTCCCTTTCGCTCTATTCAGGACCCACTGCTGAGTAAATACATACAGCACTTCAAAAAAGATAATTTTTAGCCAATCAGTTCACCTGTTAATTTATCAGTTGATTTGTATTTGTGAGTTATGATTATTTACAGTGAACGGGCATCAATCAGTAAGCATAATAAAAATATATTGTAATATAAAGGACAAACAGGTGTAGCTTGGGCAGCCAAGAGACAAGCAAATTCCCCAGCCTTTCACATGGTGCATAAACATGAATAAGTATTCAAAAAAGAACAAAAAGAAAAGGAATAATGGCATATTTTTTAAACCACAATAAAGTACAAGAAAATACCAATAGATAAAAAGGACAGTATTGTAGCCTTTTGCTATTCTGAAATGTGTGTTTCTCAGATAAGAAAGAAATTGATAAAGTGGGTACCCTGGGCTCAGTCTTGTGACCTGAGTTAATACTTCCACTAATGACCTGAAAGAGGAAGTGAAACCAGTCAGTTACATTTTCTGATGACAGCATTGCTTTCTTAAGTTAAAAACAGAAAGCAGGGGAAAAAAGAAAAAACAAACCCACCAGCTGAGCAAACATTAAGGATGTTGGGACAGTGTGATAGCCAGCTAAATTAATCTGGAATGTATCTACATATTATCAACTACATGGTTATGAATAATTTTAACCATGTTTCAACCAAGGGCTTGAAAACAGATGACCTTTTACTCTTTGATATACATCAATAGATATATTGTTATTGTGAGTAATGGTTTGACTTTTAAAATAAGAAGCCAGGATCATAAACTTTTAACATATTAGAACGTTTTAATGTAATGAGTGACAGGTCACGAAGAGAAAGCCCAATAGAGGAAGTGCCAACACTTCCATTTTGGGTAATGTACGGCTGCTGGACAGGTTTGAGATTTGTTATAATTGGGAAAGCAAAGTAATTGAGTGAAATGAACATGGACTTTCACATCCTGCCCTCCCCTGCTGGTCAGGTTGGCTTGGGTAAGTTACCTAATGGCTCTGAAACCCAGTTTCCTTCACTGTGAAATAGAAACAGAATTAGGGTTTAGGAGTATTGCAAAAATCAATTGACAGTACGTGCATGTATGTAGTTCACCTACTCAGGAAATGGTGCGGTCCTGGTGAGGATGAAGGATAGTGTCTGTGTAAGTCTAACAGGAATTTATCAAACAGCATGCTGTGCTTTCTTGAAGAGCACTATTAGATAGTAGGAAAGTAGGGTCTGATTTGTTCACTCCTGGTATCCTCTCTACATTTAGTGTTTTGCATACTGGCTATCTGGAGGCATATAGCCATAGTCACATGAAATTAAATAGTGAGTAGCTTTCACCCTTCGGAAGCTGAATAGTTCAGAAGGTAACTGGGCGTACTTGGGAGCAGGTAGCATACACCACAGTTCTCTGACATAAGGGTGTTTGCAAAGAGACTGACTGCAGAGAGGGGAAACTGCTAACTTAGCTGAGGAGCCTTACAGGAAAAGTTTCTCTGAGGGAAAACATTTGAGCAGAAGTTGTAAAGGTTGAGTAAGAGTTAGCATGTGGACCGTGAGGGGAGGGCTTTCCAGGCAAAGGAATTTTGCAGAAGTGTGGAAGGAGGTTTGGCATGGTCTGGCTGGAGAAGGAAAACTCAGTAGGCCTAGAACATATGGGGCCTGGGAGGTGATTGGGATGGGTCAAGGGCAGGCTGCAGGGTATGGGTGCAGAGTTTGTATGTCACCCAAGAGAAGAGAACATCCAACTCAGGCCAAGTGCTGGCCTTTCTACTTACCTGCTGGTTGGTTTTAGGCAAATTGTGTTGTACCTCTGTTTTCTCTTCTCTTCCAAGGTGGGTAATTTACCTACCTTGAAGAACTGTGGTATGAAACAGTTGTTTAAAAAACACTGCCCTCTAAGAGGGTGTACTTTTTCCCTCTCCTCACCCCAGTGTGGAACACACAATTAAGTGTAATAAAGGAGAGTTAAAACTCTCTTACCTGGAAACTCAAAAGAGAGTGGACTGTGGGATGGACTCCCACTTCCTCTGAATCATCATTGAACTCATTATCCTAAGGTATTCATCTGCTGCAATATTTTATATATTCCTAAAACATTACCCTGATACTTTCTTTGGTATGTTCCCCTCTCCTACTTGACTTTTCCACTCATGATCAGAACATGTTATAAACCTGAACTTCTAAAGTACAGAGTAGGGAAGAAATTTGGAGTGATTTCCATTAGTATCTGAAAATGAGCATCTGAATGAAGGTTGCCTACCATGCTTGTGTAAATGAATTGAGATTATGTCAGCTGTATGTGTGCCTTGTCCTGATTATACAGATGGATCCAAAACTCTTGTCTTAAACAGTTTTCATTCAGCTAAAGGGAATGCTAGCTGAAAGATTCAATTCAGTCTATAAATTCAGCAGTGACATAGCTGGAAAACCCTCAGAATCAATGTTGTGCATTTTTTATTGCTGAATTGCTAAAGTTCAAAATGCATGTTTAGGAGGAAATGAAGTAAAATGACACATATTTTCCTTGTTTTTGGCAAAATCCTGACAAGTAGCCATCATAGCCACAGCATTAAACCTGTATAAATTCTTCTTTCTCTTTCCTCTTTTTTCTTCTTTGTTTCTTTGACGGCAACTTGCCTTTCTCTCAAATCTACCTACTCCCCCACCCTCCTTGAAATAGGTCGAAAAGTTTGAACAACCCATTCCATTCCCTTCCCCAGTTTGCCACCACACCCCACACAGTTTTTCTAGCCTCTTCCTCCTGCCCCACCTGGTTCATTAGCTGCGGTGCTGAGTCTGGCAAGACCAGGAGTTGATCCCTCCCTTCTTTTGTCTTCCAGGCTGTAGAAGTGCTTTCCCCAACGCCATGTTGAACTACCTTGTCCCTCTATTTCCTCATATCAGTGGAACATGCCTCTTTTTCTGGACTTATTCGAAAATCAATTTCTCTCTCTCTCTCCCTATTCACTATCTTTCTCCTGGTATTTAGAGGTAATTCTCTGAAGTGTAGTGTTAGAATGATGCTGTTAAGTGTGAAAGTGTTTGTTTCCTGCACTATAGAGGGGAAGTTTTTCTGGTTGTTGTATTTTTTTCTTGCTGTCTTGAGGGAAAATCCCAAACTACTATGTGTGTGCCTCCATGTGTGTATATGTTTGTGTGTGTAGTGGGGTAGTAGGAATGTGTGAACTTTATATGTACATCTAAATATCATTCAATTCCAGTGGACTAGATTCATTATGAAAGCATCAAGGAAAAAATGCACATAAAATGAGTTTTCTCCAGAAAGTATAGAAACATAATTATTAAAACTATTCATACTATCATACGTTGATTTTTTAAAAACAGAACTTTCTAAATCACCCACCAGTTGATTAAGAACATCGTTTTATCTATTTGTTAATAAACTTACATTTTAATAGGGCATGAACCAGATGTGAAAAGCATATAACTGAAGACAATGATTATAGTTCCTTGAGTAAGCCAAGCATGCTCCAGCCTCAGAGCTTTTCCACTCTTCATTCTTTCTGCTCAGAGGGCTTCTCCCTGCTGTCTGCACGATTTGCTTCCCCTAGGTCCCTGTTCCAAGATCACCTTCTCAGAAAGCTTTTACGAGACTATTCCATGTTAAACAGAATCCTCCACCATTCCTCCCAAACCCTACAAATCTGTCTTTCCTATGCTGCTTTATTTTTGTCATCTAAAAAAACATAGATTTACTTTAGCTGTTTATTGTTCCTCTTCACCCGCTAGAATGTAACCATCATGAAAACAGAGATGTTGCTTTATTCCTGTTTCTCTGCAGTACCTAGAACTATAGGTGCTCAATAACATTTCTTGAGAGAAGAGAAGGAATTCAAGAAGCAAGAATGGCACCAAGTGGAGCTAAAATCTGGAATGCTTTGAGGCTTATGAAACATTCTAGTAACAACAGCACTGCTATGAGTGTGGAAATAGGCCTACTATTAGGAACAGATGGCTTAATAAATTACATATTCCTTCTCTGTTAATAAATTTGAATGGCTCAATAATGAGTAACTTTTCCCTCATCAACTATCAGGTCAACCTACTACAGCACATATGGACAGGGAAGTCAGTATAAATGTTTGGTACTTTGTCAAAATTCTGAGTTGATCCACTTGGCATTTTCAACAGGTGCCCACTGAGGTCTTTTGGTTTTCATTTAGTTTGTTCATTTCCTTCTTTTTAAGTATCATTATGAATTCATAGACTTGAATATGTTTGATGGGTCTTCACTGTTGTCTATAACTCTTTATTGATGTTCAAATTGTCTTAACTTTGGCTAGTGAGAGCCTCTTCAGGTTGACTCTTGGGTCCTTTTGGCATAATCCTGGTAGTGGTCTAACTTGCTTTCTTATACAACTAAATATTTAGGATCATCTTATATATCTTGCACTAGCCCTAGAATCAGTCATTTTGACAAGGATCCCTTTTAAAAAAGAGAGAGGTGTTAGGGGCACCTGGGTGGCTTAATTGGTGAAGTGTCTTCCTTTGGCTCAGGTCATGATCCCAGGGTCCTGGGATTGAGCACCTCATCGAGCTCCCTGTTTTTCAGGAAACCTGCTTCTTCTCTCCCTCTGCCTGCCGCTCCCGCTGCTTGTGTGCTCACTCTCTCTCTCCTCTCTCTCTGTCAAATAAACAAAATCTTAAAAAAGAGAAAGAGAGAGAGAGAGAGACATGGTAGTTAGAGACCATAGTCTGGGTGCTAAGGATCCTCATTACTTCTAAGTTAGCCATCACTTTTGACCTTTACTGTGGACAGAACTAGAAAATATATTTTTGGATAGTTTAATGTTAATGATGAAGGCAAAGAAAGCAGAACTACTAAATTTCTATTGTATTTTCATTGCCATTAAGGGAAGTGGTGTTAAAACAGGAAAGGATAGAAAGTCACTCTTAAGGAAAAGTTGAAGCTCAGTCTGTAAAAGTGGCTAATACATATTAAATGTATTTAAATACACTTAGATGGATTATATCACAGAAAGAACTTATGCATCCAAGTTTAGAAATACTGCTAGTAAGCTTTGGGAAATCAGAGATGGCTGAAATTACACAATAAGAAAGGATATCCTATTTGTAAAAGAGAATACTAAAAACTCAAAAATTTCACTCTGATTCTTCATCAGATTTAGATCTGATTACACTATAAATGGATTTAAGGACTTAGAAAAAATTGGAATTGTTCTGAAGCTGAATGGATTCACTTGAACACCAGATTAACACCATTTTGTCTTATTTATAATAATTTAAGTTTCATATCATGCTTTATTAGATAAAATGGATAAAAATGAGTTAAGATATTAGATTTAGAAAAAAAAATTAAGCTAGGTCTAGTCTCAGGACTCTTTTTTAAAAAAATATTTTATTTATTTATTTGACAGAAGATCACAAGTAGGCAGAGAGAGAAGGAAACAGGCTCCCTGCTGAGCAGAGAGCCCGATGCAGGACTCAATCCCAGGACCCTGAGATCATGATCTGAACCAAAGGCAGAAGCTTTAACCCACTGAGCCACCTAGGCACCCAAAGGACTCACCCAAAGGACTCACGTATCTTTACAGATACGTTAAGAGTAAAAAAGTTTTTTTTTTTTAAGTAAAAAGATTAATATATCACCTGTAAATCTTAATCAAAGGAATTTTGAAATGGCTATATTAATTTAGACAAAATGGACTTCAGAATAAGGACTTTTACCAGAAAGTAATATAATCTTGATGAAATATGGTAATCCAAGGAATGGAGATCAATTTAAAATAATTAAATGTAATTTGCTATGTGAAAAGATCAAAACCACACTATATGATTATTACAGTGGGACTAGAAAAAGCATTTGATAAAATCCAATATCTCTTTCTTGTAAAAATTGTCAACAAACTAAAATTAGAAGAGAACATCTTCAATTTGTCATTGGACATGTATGAAAAATGTACAGCTAATATCATACTTAATTATGAAAGACTAAACCCTCCTCCCACCCCCAACCCAAGATCAGGAGCAAGGCAAGTATGCTTGCTCACACCAGCTTCTTTTCAGCATTATCAAAACTGTACAATAAGGCAAGAAAAGTAAATAAAGACATATAAAGTGGAAAGGAAGAAGGAAAACTGCCTATAACCTTAGATAACGTGATACATTACACAGATCCATAATTCCATCAATCAATCCATATATCTATTTATCTAGAGACAATATCCCAAGGAACCTCCAAAAGAAAAAAGCTTTTAAAACTAATAATTGAATTTTAAAAGATCATAAAATGCAAGATTAGGTTATAAAAATTAATTATATATATATATTTTTTAAGATTTTATTTATTTATTTGACAGACAGAGATCACAAGCAGGCAGAGAGAGAAGAGGAAGCAGACTCCATGCAGAGCAGAGAGCCCTATGTGGGGCTCCATCCCAGGACCCTGGGATCATGACCCGAGCAAAGGCAGAGGCTTTAACCCACTGAGCCACGCAGGTGCCCAAAAATTAACTATACTTTTAAATTTAACTCTAAATTTATGTTTTTATAGCATCAAAAATATGAAATATTTTACAATAAATTTAATAAAATGTCAAGGCCTAACATCAACCAAACACTAACATCAACCAAACAAAATGCTAGGAGATTTTAAAAGACTCAGTAAACATAAAGATAAACCATTTCCTCAGTCTAAAGATACTGTTAATATGTCAATTCCAAGTAAATCTGTAGCTTCAGTGTAATCCTATCAATAGCATGAAGGCTTCTTTGAAGAAATGAATAAGCTGTCCCAAAGATATGTATAGAAATATGAAGAACTCCGAACAATCAAAACAAGAAGAAAAAAGAAAATGTCATTGGGTTTATACTACTTGACTTAAAGACTCATTATAAAACTACAGTAATCAAGACAGTGTGGTGTTGATTAAGAAGAAGCCCAAAAATGGATCCACACTTTAATAAAGGCTTGTTGATTTTTGCCAAAAATGTAGAGACAATGTAATGGACAATTGGATAATTTTTCAACAAATGGTCCTGAAACAACTGGTTATCCACTTCTGGGGAAAACAAAATGAACCTGCCTCACATCATCTACAGAGATTAACTTGAACTGGATCATAGAACTAAATGTAATAGCTAAAAATATTAAATTTCCAGGAGAAAAAGCACAGGAAAAATATCTTTATGATTTTAGGTTAGGGAATGGTTTGATAAGACACAAAAACTGGAAAATATAAAACCAATTAGATATAATCAAAATTTAAAACTTTTCTCTATAAAAGGCACTATTAAGCTAATGAAAGGGTTATTGTAGGAATCAGTTTGTAATGTACAAAAATATTGAATCACTCTGATGTGTACCTCAAACTAATAGGATATTGTGTATCTATTACATGTCAATAAAAACAAATTTTAAAAAAACTTGAAGACAAAAAAGAAACAAAAAGTGAAAAGCAAGTTAAAGATTTAAAGAAGATATTTTCAAGTTTATGCCTGATAATGGATTTATATTTAGAACATGAGGAACTCATAACTCAGTAATAAAAAGGCAAACCTAATTTTTAAAGAAGTGGAAAGATTTGAATAAGCACATTACTAAAGATATGCAAGTGGCAAATAAGACATAAAAAGAATTTCAACATCTTTAGTCATTAGAGAAATGCAAATTAAAATCATAATGACTATGACTACACATTCATTAGAACGGCTAGAATTTAAAAGACTGAAAATACCAAGTGTTAATGAGGATGTGGAACAAATGGAACTTGGATTCATTATTGGCGGGAATGTAAAAATGATAGTTACTTTGGAAAACAGTTTGGCAATTTTTTATAAAATTAAATACACAGTTACTAAAAGACCTAACATTCCTACTCCTAGATATTTGCCCAAGAGAAATGAAAAACATGTCCATACAAAGACGTGTGCTCAAATGTTTACAGCAGCTTTATTCAAAATAGCCAAACCCAAATGAATATACAAATTACACTGTATCCATGCAATTAAATACTAGTCAGAAATAAGAAAGAACACAATGCTAACATATGCAACAACACTGATCTCAAAGGGATTATGCTGAGTGAAAGAATCCAGCCACAAAAAGACTAGACTAAATTGTATTATTCCATTGATATGAAACTCTTGTTCCAAGTTCAAAAATCCTTTAAAAAGGGCTCTGATTCATCCAGCTGGAATCAGATGCCTTTCCCTGAATCAGGCAACCATGATGTGTTATGATTGACTCAACTTGGGTTAAGATGGCCTTCTCTGGGCCAGTCAGTGGGAGTGGAGAAATGCCCTATAAAAGAATATACCCGCTCCCATTTAAACCACGTGATTAGAATAAAGGGAAGGAATATTTTTTCAAAAATGGTGGGAGGATTTTGTTGAGGGAAGACCAAAAAACAGATTGCTTCTAAGTCAACGGTTGGCTGCCTACACACATGCATGGTGCACACAGTCTCTTAGACATACTTCCATGCATAATACAGTGTCAAAATTGCTCCTCTCACCAATGGCTAAGTGTATGATGCAATCAAGTGATACAGTAAAGTGATTCAAGAAGGTGTTTGGTTCTCTTACTCTCAAGAGGTCTTGGTTCATTGGCCAGAAAAAAAGATCTTTAAACGAAACCAAATATCTGACCTTTTGTTCTCCAAGTGACTTCAGATGGGCTAGACTTTCTCTTGTGGCATCTTATAACCAAAAGCCAAAAGAAATAATTGGTATATTCTCTGATCTTGAAATTTTTCTCTGGATGTAGGATCCAGAGAAAAATCCATTTTAATGAGGGAGGAGTATTGAGAGCTGGTTGGGAAAGAAACCAAGAATTTTGATGTGGTGTGAGGTATCTGTGAGAAGTTGATATGAGTAGAAAAACATCTGGTGAAAAAGCAAGTTAGATGATGATCGTGGATTTGGAGTGGTTAGATCCAAAGGAGTCATCCTCCATACCCTCAACATCTAACCCCTCACTAAGTCCTGCCTGTCTTATCCCCTAATTATCTCTGGAATCAGGGCACTTTTTTTTTTCTGTATATCAGTATCACTACCCAACTCTCAAGTCACCGTCATCTCTCCCCTTGACTCCATCCTACATCCTACACTCATCTCCTTTCTCCAATCCATCTTCATACTATAATGAGTGGACTTTTTAAACTGAAAATAAAATTCTGTCTCTCCCATGCTTAAAGGCCTCCATTGTCTTTCTGCCACTTTTAGGATAAAAATAAAATCCTAACCATATGCCTCCAAGGACTTTGCTCTAAGATGTGCCCCAGCCCACCTCTCTTGCCTCATTTCCTACCATCCTTCTGCTACACTGCTTTCAGGGATCTACATTATTGCCCTCACCCCAGAGCCTTTGCATATACTCCTTCCTCTGCTGGCGTATTCTTGCATAGTTAATCATGTTCAGTCCTGAATAGAATTTGAGCACTGCTTTCTTGGAGAATGTTCTCTTGGTCAGATACCTTAGTAAATCATTCTTGTGGGGCAGTATGGCTTTCCTTCATTCAGTTTGATATTATGCCCTCACTGATGTGAAAACCCCCATTGGACTGTCAGCTCCATGAGGGCAGAGACCACCTCTGTTTTACTCACTACTACCAGCATGTAGAATGTACTTGGTGAATCATTTCCTCAGATGATTGGATGGATGGATGGTGGGAGGCAGAGCCATTTCCTGGAAGAAAATGTAAAAGAGTAGGACTGTAGTTTTGCTTTATTTATTTTTTTTTAAGATTTTATTTATTTATTTGACAGAGAAAGATCACAAGTAGGCATAGAGGCAGGCAGAGAGAGAGAGAGAGGAGGAAGCAGGCTCCCCGCTGAGCAGAGAGCCCGACGCGGGACTCGATCCCAGGACCCTGAGATCATGACCCGAGCCGAAGGCAGCGGCTTAACCCACTA
>NC_081560.1:65429844-65435093 GCF_022355385.1 Mustela nigripes
GACGCGGGACTCGATCCCAGGACCCTGAGATCATGACCCGAGCCGAAGGCAGCGGCTTAACCCACTGAGCCACCCAGGCGCCCCTATTTTTTTTTTTTTTAATGAAAGAAAGCAGACACAAAAAAATTTAAAAACCACTCTCAGATTATTTGGTTATGGAGTAGTATGAAGACCTTTCCCAATGGATGGGGCAGTCAGATTGAAATAAGAGGATAAATAGCTTTGAGTTCACCATACGTAGTTCAAGTTGAGGCTAAGAGGTAGAATTTCAGGTTAGGAGAAATAAGTACAGAGAAATGCCCTGTAGTTTTGGCACTGAAGACATTGCTCCCTTCTCTGGTAAATTGAATTTCTGCAGCCTGGGGAAGGCAGGACTCACACGAAAGGGAGTTTAATATGCGTGATCATTTCCTAGAGCTTAGAGAATAAAAGGAGAAAGGTGGGGCAACAAATAAAACTAAGAAATAGACAAAGGGTACATTTATTTGAAGATATTTTTAAAGAACCTTGAGACCCACAGGAGTGCCTCAAGATTTTTATGTAATTGAATATAATTTATCTGGGGTTGAAAGAATAATAATCAAAACATTTTTACTTAAATGCATCTGGAGGCAAATGAAATTAGACTCTTGATGGTGGCCTATGATTGACTGTGTTCTCAGTGCTTTGTCCTCGGGCTGCAGACTGGAAATGTGTTTTAGAGGGTAGACATGGAGCACAAAATATTAAATGAACTCTACTATATTCGAAATGCCCAACAGTGTGACATCCTCCTTGTTTGGCAGGGAAAGGACTCAACATTTGGAAACTCAGCAGTGCATTAAGTATTTTAATAATCATTGTTGACACACAAAACATATGGCCTTTCAGAACTTATTGGGTCAAGTGTTGAAGTCTTCTTCTAGGTTTCTAAAATTACTTTACAAAATTTAAACGAAATAAGGCACATTTCAAAGTATATGAATTCACGAGCTTTATGTTCTAGGCAACTGAAGTAAGTTTTCTTATAGGATGAAAGAATATCTACGTAAAGGAAAAAACAAAATCTACAGCCCCCCCAATTAATTTACATTTAATTAGAAGATCTCAAGCCTCATTAGCAGGCCAGTGTTGTGGATATCTTGTATTTATTGTTTTTACTCCTATTCCTGCTCAGATATTCCCCCCCATCTCAGAAGCCTTTATTGTTCACCTGTTTATCAGTTATATCAGTTATCTGTGGCCACAGAATGCTGTGAAATAAGCAACTCTAACATTCAGTATCTTTTTTTAATTAACACATAATGTATTATTTGCCGCAGGGGTACAGGTCTGTGAATCATCAGGCTTACACACTTCACAGCACTCACCATAGCACATACCCTCCCCAATGTCCATAACCTAGTCATCCTATCCCTACCCCCCCCACCCAGCAACCCTCAGTTTGTTTCGTGAGATTGAGTCTCTTATGGTTTGTCTCCCTCCTGATCTCATCTTAACATTCAATATCTTAAGACAATAAGCATTTCTTATCACTCACTAGTCTGTGGGTTAGCAGAGCAATTCTGATTTCTGCTAGGCTCACTCCTGAGTATATGGTCAGCTACGGGGTAGGAAGGGCTTCTGCTCATTATGAGTGGCCTTCCTCACATGTCTGTGGGTCAGCTGGCCAACGGCTAATCTGTTGGGACAACTGGGCTCCCCTCCTTGTGTCTCTTGCATGCACAAGACTCTCATAGCCCTCCAGCTGGCCAGCCCAGGCATATTCTCAGGATGGCCTGGGCATGTTCTCATGACCATCTCACAGAAGCAAGAAAGTGGAAACATGCTAGCTTTTCTTCCATGCTTCCAGTTTCATCACATTTGTTAAAATCTCACTGGCCAAAGCATGTCACATGCCAAGCCCCGAGTCAGCACAGTGGGAGGAGCCTACAAGGTAAAGGGCAAAGGGTGGGGATACTGGGAGGCCAGTATTAGGGGCTTTAATGACATCAACCTACCCTCGTGCCCTACACCACCCCCAGCTTTAATCAGTCCCTTCACTGTACTAGCTCTGTTCTGCAGTCTTAGTTTTATTGTATTTTTCCCATTGTATTATAATATAGTTGCTAATCTGTCTGTCTTCTCTAGAAGACTAGAGGGTCTTTATTCCTAAGTGCATTCATGCATAAGTATTTACTGACCCATTGCTTCATTCATTCATTCACTCATTCATTATTAGTTAATTTATTTACTGACCCAAGACTTACTCCTTTATAGAGGCCCCAGTGCCTAGTAGTAATGCTGACACCATAATAAGTGCTCACCAAATATGTGCTGAATGAATGCATATGTGAAAGTTCATACCCATATTCATCTTCCCCTTCAGAAGAAAAGGGTGGAGACAGATGCCTCTCAGGATCCCAGCCGAGGAAGTCTTCCTGGTTTGAGCAACTGGTGAACCAGTGGAGGCTTGCAGTGAGGATCTCAAATGCTTTGAGACATCTTTTTCTTCACACTTCCCCATGTCTTCCCTCTAGAACTTGGGTCTTCAATTAGCAATAACCAAGCCTCAGATAAACCTCATTGGCTATGATACTGCCATTGCACAAAGCTGGACCTTGGGTCTTCTTTTTTGTGTCTCCTTAGTCCTCTCAAAGGAAGATAGAAAATCACTACTTTTAACTAATTCTAAATTCATTTTATAGTCTGTGCTCCCAAGCATCTTTGCCTCTAGTTTCTCCACTTTACAGTGGGAAATGGTTGAGCTCTGGGATTTATTTAAGCTTATGGTGTGTAGTCAGTTTGGGAGCACCTAGATGGCTTCTATGCTCTGATTTTCCTGGCCATGTAGACCAGAAATTCAGAGGAATTCTAAGGAAATGTTTTATATAGCTACAGATATAAGACCTTATTAATATAGGATATTAATCCTATCAAAATGGTGTTAAATGCATTGGCTCATTGTTTTCCAATTCTATAGAATTGGGTTTCTGAGTAGAACATAATTTTGAGCTTCTTGATTTTCCAGTGACCAGTGTAAGTTGCTTGAGAGGCAGAATAGTATGGCTTTGGAGTTAGGCAGGCTAATCTAGAATGGCAGCCTTGCTCATTAGTTACTTCCAGAGATGAATCCTCTTACCCTCAGCAGTCAGAGATGGTAATAACAAAGGCTAAAAAAAAAATGACTGGCATGTGGTGAGTGAATTGTATTAATTATTCAGTTGTATCAATTATATTAATTGTGAATTGTATCTATTGTTAAATTGCTTCAATTGTTAAATTGTTACAAATGGTAACAACTATATCATTTGTCACTATTATTATATAATGCCCCATAATCTTGTAAACTGAATATTAGTAGTATTATCAGTTTTATATCATATAAAAACTATTTTATATCAAATAATCTTCATGTTTATTTTTATTACAAAAATAAAATCTTTTCTAAAACAACTTTAAAGGTTATACTTAAAATGGTACTTGGGCATTTTACCTTTTGAAATGCCCTGGAAAATTTCTTCATTCAGTCACCAAATATATATTCAGCACCTGCTCTGTACCAGGTCACCAGGTGCCAATCATGCATTGGTGATTGAGGTAGACATCATCCTTGCCTCCTGGTAAAGAACTATCACTAATGAGTCAACATTATTCCTTGCAGTTACCTACCTGGTAACTACAACTGCATGAATTGTCTGAGATAAAATGGTATTTGGCTGGCTTTCCCTGGTTGAAATACAGTGTGGTGATGCTTGTGACTTTACCCTTTTTAATATAGCTATATTATTTTTAAGAGCTATTTTTAAAAGATGTATTTATTTTAGAGAGAGCGTGCACAAGCATGATGGGGGAAGGGAGGAAGAAGGGAGAGGAACAAGCAGACTGCACTGAACGGCTTCTTGGAGCAAGCCGATGATGAGCCCAATGAGGGGCTCGATCCCACAATCCTGAGACCATGACCTGAAATGGAATCAAGAGTCCGAGGCTTAACTGACTGGGCCACCCAGGCGCCCCTTAAAATCTTTCATTTTATTATCAAATAATGTATAGAATTGACATTTTTGAATCTTTTACTGACCTCACTCCATTTTGAACTATTGCATGGGATGGGGGGAGAATTGCTTGTATACATACTCAGTAATAAAAAGTTGAAAGTTGACCAGCTTTTTAGGCTGTGTTACATTTCTCTTATGTGGTATCCTCAGTTGGATCTTGGAACAGAAAAGACATCAGTGGAAAAGCTTGTCAAATATAAATAGAAGTCTGTTGTTTAGATAATAGGAGTGTGTCAGTGTTGCTTTCTTATTTTTAACAAATGTACCGTGTTATGTAAGATGCTAGCATTAGTGAAGCTGTTTGAAGAATATATGGGAAGTCAGCTTCAAAGAAATATAGGGAAACAACAATAGGGTGAAGGTTATTCCCTTGCCACCGTGCATGTTTCCAGACTTCTGTCCACTGCGATCACTTAGTGAATGCTCTGAGAAGAGAGGAATTTTAATTTTCGACTGACAAAAATAGGATGGCAAATCTACTGTAATATCATCCTTTGCAGAGCTGTTGTTTAAGTCCTTTGGTGGTAAAGAACGGATGTTGTAGGATCCTCTCACTTGCCTGAAATTTTTGAAGGTGTTTTCTTGTATGAGAGAGAGAAGCCCACTATGGGTCTTCTCTCACTGGCAATTTTAACCACTTAACGAGTCTAAGTGGCTCAAAAGTCCCCTTTTACTTTCATAGGTACAAACACAAGTACGCCTTGCCAAAAAAAGCTTTGACAAGTTGAAGATGGATGTATGTCAGAAAGTGGATCTTCTTGGAGCAAGCCGATGCAATCTGTTGTCTCATATGCTAGCAACGTACCAGGTAAAAAAAAAAAAAAAAAAAAACGTGATGTTGGTTACAACAAACCAAGAATGTTATGAGGTTTAGGGGGACAGAAAGATGGTGTTGGAGCTAAAAGTATGGTTTCGGCATTAGGAAGTTCTGAATGTCTTGCCCCCAATTTACTTTCCACACTTCTCCCTTCTATTAGACCTACAAGTGCTCAAACTGAATATTAGCTCTTTACTGTGCACACACTGCACTTTCTCACTTTCCTGCACTTGCTTAGGTGGTTCCGTCTGCCTGAGTGCCTTTCCCTTCCATTATACCTTTCCATAGTTCCCTCTGTTTGATGTTATCATTCTGAAAAAATTCAGAGGAGGCTTCAGAAAGCCTCCTCTGAATTAACTCTATCAGAAAGCCTCCTCTGAATTAACTCTATCAGAAAGCCTCCTCTGAATTAACTC
>NC_081560.1:65435103-65615164 GCF_022355385.1 Mustela nigripes
CATGTGTGGCTTCTATTTCCTGTGGCACCATCACTTACTCATGAAGTTGTCATAATTCAAGGAACTATTAATTTTTGTCTCCTTTTAGCTTGAGTTCCATTATGATTGTTCTCATATCCAACAACAGGGCTATTGGGTACCAGCTGAGTATGGGAGGCTAGATCCTGGGTGTTGTAGGGAATGTAAAAAGTAATAAGATCAGATTCCCTGTCCTCAAGGAATTTAAAGTTTCAGAAGAAAATTAGAGGTAGGGATATACAGTCTGACTATATTGTTTCTGTATTTTAAGGAAAAAGCAGGTGTGAGTGCTAAGTGAAATAAGTTCTACACAATCCAGTTAGGGTTTGAAGAGGGACAAATTGAATCAGTGGAGGGATCACAAAAGCAGATTGGTCATGATCCCTGAGTTTTGGGGGATGAATCACACAGGACAAGTAAAAAAAAAAAAAAAAAAAAAAAACCAGAACAATGTCCCTAAATGGTGGAGCATTATTAGCCATGGGAGGCAGTCCTGGGAGACCTGGGAAGCATTTAGTTTGGCTGAAATACAAGGTATAAGAAGGGGCATAATAGAAAACAAGGCTGCAGAGATGAGCTGGAATCCTGTTTGGGAGGGCCTCAAAAGCCACAGATGGGCACCCTTCTCCAGAAGCCTATAGCTTAGAACTGGGTGTTTGAAACATTACTAACTGTACTGTCTTTCCTTACAGACCACTCTGCTTCATTTTTGGGAGAAAACTTCTCATACTATGGCAGCCATCCACGAGAGCTTCAAAGGTTACCAGCCATATGAATTCACTACACTAAAGGTATGAAAGCTAGAGAGGCCATTAGAAAATCTTATGAAAACCAATATTTTGTTTACATCACAGAGACATGGCAGCCATCATCATTATTGCAACAGACTCCCAATGTCAAAGAAGAAACCATACCCCCAGTATAGTCTTTTACTGCATCCGTATTCATCACAGCAATACAAAAACACAGCTGGAACCTTGGGGTACATATTACTGGAAGGTCAATTGTGGGAACTGGTCCTGCTTCTTTAAATGACTTATATTGGGCTCTCTGCTCAGCAGGAAGCTGGCTCCCCCCCCCCATGCCTGCCTCTCTGCCTACTTGTGATCTCTCTCTCTCTCTCTGTCAAATAAATAATTTTTTTAAAAAAATCTTTAAATGACTTATATGATGCTGTTAAAAGGAAGTTTATACAAGTCTAGTATACTCTATTACTTTTTAATTATTAAATTCACATATGTTCACTTGGAAAAGGTATTTTCCTTTCCTCTGTTACTTCTGACAAATGTCATTTTATTCTGTGAGTATCAGCTAATGCAGAATTAGATTTTTCCCATAGGACGACTGGAATATTTTCCAGTTGAAAAAGCAATGTTAAACTCAGTGATTTCTCAGCTCAAAGGGGATATAAGCAAAATATCTGATTCTTAGGATTGCCGCTGAATGTGGAATCATTTTCATTGCTGAGGGAGAATGCATGTCAAGAAGAAAGTGACTTGGGTTCCCAAAGGATTTTGAGAATGAGAGAAAACTAAGTACTTTGTTGCTAGATCATATTTTTGGGGAAAAAAGACCAGGAAAGAACTTGTTAAAGATCACCTTGAAATTACCTTCCTTCTAATTTTTCAGGCAATTTGTAAATAAATCATCACCTTGCTTGAGAAAGCATTAAAAAGGTTTTATTTGTTTGTTTTTGCTTTTTGGTTGCTTTTTGTTTATTTGCTTGCTCAAAACATCTCTCTGATTTTGAGATGTTTATAATGTCACTGCATCTATAAACTACTAAGACAGAAATTTTAAGACCCTGGCGCTTTAAATGAAAGTCCCAAGAGGAACCCAAACTAGTTCACTCACCTTGAGATGCACCTGCCCTAACTCCAGGCAGGACATCTGGCCAGTGAGGTTTGTTCTTCATAATCCTCCTGTCAGCTGGTCATTTGCTCATTTATTGGCACTCGCTGACATGCTGCATGGTAACCAGATTCAGAATGTGCCCCTTTTTGCTGTCAGCTGGACTGTAAGCACTTGAAGGGAGGGACCTTTTCTTTTTTACGTATCCTCCTTTGTCAAGCCAAATGTTCTGTATCCAGTGAACGCAAAGCTTTTCTTTTCCCATCAGCAATATTACCATTGTTGGTAGGACTGTATTCCTTTACCATAATTTAGTACCACTTTCAGCACCTTAGGAAGCAGCTATCCTGACCAAGCCAGGTTGATTAAAATGACTCTTCACATCTTATACAGGCCTGAACAGAATCCCGTCACTCTTTGATAAGGTAGAGAGTTTTAAGTTTTAAGGTGGGTATTTGCATTCAGATTTTATCTTATAATAAATACAATTTCAAAATTTGTCTTTTGAAAGACAACTGTACGTAACTCAAAGAGTTAGGAGGAAGATGGCTTGACACCTTCTGCAAATATGATTTAAAAGAAGTTCAGGTTTGAGTTAATTGCATATAAAGTACAGTATGAAATTGAAGTTGTGCCACAAGCATGGAAGAATCCTTATGTGTCTCCCTAGCCTCCTGTGCCGAGGAAAATATGGCTCTTTAATTGTTGCCATGATATTTATCCTGCAGAGAGGATCAAGCTGATTATGTTAGAGGATTTCTGGGCAGAGCAGTTAGTGAAAGTTCGATGGCAATGGTTCAGGACATAATTACAAATATTTTGGGCACATGACTATCCATTGCCTTTTACATCCCCAGAGTCTTCCTTAAATTATGGTTTAAATAACAGTTTATGGTTTAATTGTAATATAAACTCAGTAGAAATAATATATCTATTAAAGTATAATATAATTATAGTAATATTAAGAATGTTAAGTGTCCAGTAATCAACCAACTAGACGAGGCTGTTATTACTTTTCTAGTAGAATGCTAGTCATCTAGGCTTTTCAATGATGTTATATTAGAACCACAAGCTAGTCACTAATTATTTTCTTTATATGGACCTAGACCTATATAATAGAATCCTGTTATCACACAGCTCATTGTTGCATACATAGAGACATATTGTGTGTCATGAAACACAAAACTGAAAACCACTAATACTTTATCTATTGCCATCAAGCATGAAGATATTAAATGACTTAGCAACCTTTTGCACTAATATTTTTTAAACATGCCCTGTTTTTAAGAGATTTTGATTTGAGAGTCATTTTCAATAGATGTCATTTTCTTCTGAATAACACTATACATATATTGACAATGGATATTTTGAAATTTAGATGTTTCACAATTTATTTGTTCTCTGGATTTACCTAAGCAAATCATCCCCAAAATGCTTCTGTGACTCCGGCTGGAAAGAAAACATTGTCTTTGGAGAGGTTGGCCAAGCTCTGTTAATGAAAAGCAACCCATTTGTTTTCTTTGCTGCAGGGTGTATTCTGAGTGTTGGTAATTGTGCCACTGCAGCTGGATTTCCTGACTGTTAGTTTTATGCTTGATGAAGGATGATAATTAATGTGTTAAACACTAGATGTTTGGAGGGAAGAGTCTTTTGCGGCAGAATTACAGGGATATATAACTCATGCCCCAGAAGTTTAAAGTTTTATTTCTAATGAAGCTTTCTGTAGAAAATGTGTCACTCTTTCCCAAAATAATTTTATTGTAAAAATGAATTGAGTCTCCACCTCTTACAACTTGAAAAATACCCAAGTGACTGTGTTGACATTTTGCGAATATTTTGTGGTAATGTTTTATGTGATTGCTATTGCTTTTTTACTCAGGCTTGAGGTAGTTCTATAAATTGTACCTTTATTGACATAATCCTTCATCATTGAAGTTTTATGATTAATAGATTTTTGTAGCATCTTACCTTTATGGGAAATTTAGCATTGAAATTTAATATTACAAATTTTTTAATATTACCATTTTTTTATCTGAATGCAGCAAAGCTCAGATTTAAAGTGTAGAGAACCATCTTTTTAAAGTGGTTCCTAATAAAAGAAGCAATGTTCTAATCTCATATTTTCAAACAGTAAAATATTTTCATTCAAATGCTATTAAACATAGGTATTTTGCACGGGTTATTATTAATATGTTAATTTTAGACTGATTCCACATCATCTGAGAATGACTTTCACATGATAGAAATAGTCATGGAGATAGGAATGGAATATTTCTAGTCATATCTCAAAAGTACTGTCACTTTTTTAAAGAAAGTAATTTAGACTATGAGTTTAAAGCATTTTTTTTTTTGAAAGCTAAATGAAATGCTGTCTGGAGGAAAACAGTGCCCTGTCTTGAATTACCAGCCCTCAGATGTGGTCATGTTTACCTCATCCTTCTATGATGCCGTTTACTTACACACTTCCCCAGAGATCCAAAACAGGCTTCAGAGAAAGCAAAACAAAAACAAAAAAAGCAAAAGCAAAAGCAAAAAGAAAAGAAACCCCTCCAGAGTGGAGTTGGCTTTTCCCTGAAAAATCTAAAGTTCTGTTTGTATGAGTGCTCTTTTCTCCCCGATTATGTGGGTTGAGTTACTTATCTTTCTAGAGAAGTGAGCCCTGGGGGCCCTTTGAAGAAATGGACACACCCACTGGGAGCTGCTTGAGGGGAAGGCATGTCCGCCTGTGTTTTTTTTAAAGAGATCAGAGCGCCTATATATAATGAAAACAGCCAGTAGTAAAATGGATTTCTGTGATGTGCCCCCATTCTAGTATTTTTAGCAGGAAAGAGAGGTAGGTGTTTGACTCTGGATGCAAGATAAAGCAAAGTACGTAAGGTCAGAAGCCCTGCAGACAGCCAGACCTGGCTTAAACTTTGACTCATCACTTGCCAGCTCTGTGGCCGTGCTGGTGGCACCAGTGGTCCCACAGAGGGATGGGTTTATCAAGAATTCTGTAGTGGATCCAGAAGATAGCCATTGCCAGTGTCGATACAGATAGAGAGTTTTGTTGAGGTTGCCAGGTTCTGTAGCCTAGTATAAGTTACTTTCTTACTTCTGTTTTCACCCTGGATGATTAGTTTTGCAGTGAATTTCATAGGCAAGGCTGTGAATGGCAATGGGAGAGGCGTCACAGACCTCGCTCAGGATAACCTATTCCCTTCCTGACTGCCACCAATGCTCTGGCAGCCCCATTTTCAAAACTGTGCTTTGGCCCAGCAGGCCCAGGTCTGGGCTGAGAAAATTCCCCCAAGGATAGAAGAGGGCAGGGCAGGCCTGCAAGCAAGAAAGGCAGGGAGGCTTCCCACCCTGCAACAGGGCTAATTCTTAAAAAATGCACTTGGGCTTTGCAACTGGCTTTTGCCCTGTGCCAGGATTTTAACTAAGGAAACCCGAATTTGAAAACCTAACTCTGGGCATGTTCAAAAATAACCATTGAAACAGATGTGCCAGTGTTCCCTCTCCTCTCTCTTGGGGTCTAGGACTTAGCACTGTTATAAGGAACATCATTCTGGAGACCAAAATGCTTTTAGTTTTCACAATTCAAAAACATCCATCTCTAAATTTTGTTTTTCTCCAATTTGTATGCTTAACAGCCTTCTTCCACCCACCTCCACATTTCTCAGTTAATCACTTGAACATTTACCGACAAGCCACACTGCTCTGTAGTTACTTGCTTTGAAAATAAAGCCATAATAGTTTTTATGAAAATTGGGTAAATATCTCTGCAATGCTATTTTAGTTGCCAGTCCCAACATGGCAATTATTCATGGCAAGCATCCAGAATATCCTTGTAGACTTTCAAGTTTTCTCAGTGTCATTACTTTACACAGCATTTAGCAGAATGTTTTTTCCCCCTAAGCTGCTCCAGGCCAGATCATTGCGAAACTGAAATGCATCTAAGTCTATGGGAGAGGATGGGGTAGGGGGGCTGACCATGACCATGGCCACCACTGACGTCTGAGGGGGGCGAGCCAGAATGTGGCTGATCATCTGTTCATCCATCCCTTGTGATGACTGGCCTTGGTTCTTCCAGGCAGCTGGGAGCTCAGGCTCTCCTCGTAACGGTAAGGTTCCTCTCCATCCTCCACTTCTTCTCATTCCATTACTTTTACTTGAGTGGAAAGGAAAAATATTATCATTATGTGGGTAGTGACTTAATGCCAGAGACTCTGCTAAACGTGAGGTGAAGTAACGTCTCAGAGAATTTGTCCTGGTATGCGTGACTCTAATGTGCCAAGGTTGGATAATATAATTAATAATACTGCCAGGTTCAGCACGAACATATAGAAAGTACATGTATTTTATCCTCAAATAATCTTGAGAAGTTGAGTCTACTTGGGTAACCCCCACACACCATGTTTCAAATGAAGAGACCGAAGCTCAGAAAGATCTAGAGGTCTGCCCAAGACCACATGCCCAGCATGTGATAGTCTGGGAACAGAGGTGCTCATGCCTTTCCCACTCTGAGACATGTCATTTCTTCTAGGGGGGGGTACTTCCAGCTGAGAGACAAGGAGGGCAGGAGAAGGCACAAGTGCCACCTTTAAAAAAGTCCAGTTGTAAACTTTCATTTGAAAGGTTTGCACATAGGTGAAAAACATTATCTATATGTCAGTCCCTCAGATACCTAGGAACCTAGGACCCTTCTTTTAGAGTTTGGAATGGAGTCTCCTTGATCTCCTTGGGCACTTCCTACGAAGGAGTTCAGTTCTTGGCTCGGCTATTCGATACTATTTCTTAACTAGTTGTAGAATTTTGAAGACCTGGAATCAAATATTGCTTCTGCCTCTTCATGGTTGAATGACCTTAAGCAAGTTACTTCGCCTGAGTCTCCATTTCGTATCAGGAAACCAGGAATTGTGAGATGTGTAAACATGGAGTGCAGTACCTAACACAAGAGGAGACCTTAAAGACATCTAATTCCTTTTAGGCCTTTAAAAATTGTTGTTAAGAAAGCAGTTTGATTGCTCACTATGAACTTGATACTGTGCAGAAGTATTATCTCCGTTAATCCTCAGCATTCCAAGGAAGGTATACTTGTCACTAACTCCATTGTTCTAAAGGGTGAACAGAAGCCCCCAAGGGGTG
Source organism: Mustela nigripes (assembly GCF_022355385.1). Lineage (NCBI taxonomy): Eukaryota > Metazoa > Chordata > Mammalia > Carnivora > Mustelidae > Mustela > Mustela nigripes. The sequence continues at coordinate 65,442,103 of NC_081560.1, forward strand.
AAGAACCTTTTCCATGTCACAGCACTACTTGATCTATTTTCCTAGTGCATCTCTTTCCAGGACACCATGATGCCTTCCCAGTAACAATTTTCCATCGTATTTTAAAGAACAAGATAATATATCATATTTATGATTGTGTTTATTTTTCTCTAATCTTTTGTTCTACGGTACAATTCTGGTCCTAGATTAGCAATGCTCCTTGCATAGTATCTTTAGAGATACATAACTGTGTGGGTGGGGAGGTCGGGGACATGCTAAATGGCCATGAATTGTGTGTGTCATACACATCATCACGGCCTCTGCTTTTTATTCCTCATGTGCTACCAATTATATAAACACAAACATACACACACCCAACTGACTTCACCGTCTTTTAACCATGCCTCGCTATTTTCAGCACTTCCATTTCCTTTTATAGACAATCATTTGGCACCTTCATATGCATACAACATAATTAATGGAAAGTAGCCTAAGAAAATTAAATGTCGTAATTAAAGATTAGAAAAAATGTTACTTGATCGTCAAGGCTAAACTTTAACTTAGGTCATTGTATTAGGGTTGGCTGCTAGCCTTTTGTCTGTAAAATTTGTTTTGCTGAGTAGTTTTGCTTTCATTCAGATGAATGTTGCTGTTGCTTTTATTTTCCTAATACAGGAAGTAGTAACTCCCATTATTATATTAAGCTGTTTCCTTTCTAAGACACTTTTGCAAGCTCCGTCTGCGCATTTCCTCTGTCACGCTGATCTTATATATTGTGTGTGTGCTTCCTGAAACCATTTAAGCATTGATGGAAACTATTAGCATGTCAGTGCAGCCTTAAACAGAGAAAGGTTACTTAGTCTAAAGACATTCTTTCCTCTGTTCAAAACCTTTCAGTCTTGTATGATGCTGTATTGCTGCTAATATGTAGTGATTTTCACAAGCAGTTTTAATGAAGAACCTGGTGGGTTTGGGATTTAGAAACCGTATTTTGATGTTTCGTTTCTGGACATGAATTTGAATGTGGCTGCCATCAGCCACTGATTCAAAATAGTTCCATCTGATGCCTGTCCTGTCTGTGCAGTCAGCCGGGCCTCTTAGGTTCATTTTGCCTGAGCAGGTGTTCGTGTCACACAGAAAATGCTGTCACCCCTGCCTTTGGCAGATGCTGTAGGGTTAAGTGTTTTCAGCTGAGTTGTGGACTTTAAAATACTATGAAGAATTCACCTCCACCATGACTCCCACTTGGACGTTTTCTCCAAACTTTGGAGAAAGCACTGGTTCACCGTGTAGAATATCCTGTATCAGACAGTCACACCCAGGAACGATTGTTGAAAGAGAAAAGTGGACATGATTTATCTTCTATGGTGATTCTAAGTGCCTCTAAATTTATTATCTGTATCATTTGACATCTTTGTAAGAAACAAATTTCATATATATTGTGAGTTTTTTTCCCCCTTACTGAATAGAGGAGTATTCAGTTTGATCTAAAACTCTTTCTTGCTTCAAAAGATGCCACTTGAAAATGTCCTAAAATTGACTGTGGTGATGGTTGCACAACTCTGTGTCTATACCAAAAACCACTGAATCATATACTTTAGATGGGTGAATTCTATGGTACACGAATTATATCTCAATAAAGCTAATGATAGAGTCCCCACATAAGATTTCCCTTAGCTCAGAATTCTAGCATTTCATAAATAAGCACTCTGGTGCTCAGGATTAATTTTGCTTGTGGTTCTTTAAGCCTTTTCCTATTGTTCCCCTGAGATTTTGACTTCCTAGCTAAAGAGCTATAATTTTTAACCTTAAAGTTTAACCCTAGGTACATTAATTTATCAATCAACAAGAACATATTTAGCACCTTTCTTGAGTAGCAATAGCCACATTGTTATAGGGACAATGGTAATAGGCAGAGAGGAGAAAATGTAACAGGAATTATTAATAATAAAGTAGCAATTGGAACTGTAGCCATTCTCTTGGTGAAGCACAATAGTGACTTAACTGTGATTGTGGTGACAGGGAGCCAACAATTGAGTCCCTGCTAATGGCCCAACAGGGAAGGGGTTGAAAAGAAGGAAGGAGTGGTTTACATTACAAAGGGATTGTCTGAGAGCTGCTGGAGTGTGGTTATGAGGGGAGGTCGGGCTGGAGACAGAAGGGATGATAACCATGGAGCTGTCAAGGGCATCTCAGGGGCTTAGGCAAGCGCTATGGCAGCTAGACACAGCCGGCCGAGAGCAGACATGTCCCAGCCCTGCCTAGTGCTGACTGAGAAAAAGGAAATGTAATGAGAAGATAATTGAGCAAACCAGGAGGCCTGGACAAAGCGTCACAGAATTGAAAAGTACATCTTGGGGCCATCAGAACCTCAGCCGAAAATACTCCCGGCTTCACTTTGAGCAGGGTTGGACCACTCTTTGGGGAAAGAGCTACTGGAAGGGGTGTGTGTGCGTGTGTGTGTGTGTGTGTGTGTATGTGTGTGTGTGAATAAAATGCTGTGATTGGCAGATCTATTGAAAAGAGTAAGTCTTTGACATCTGTTGAACTTCTTCTTTGTATATTTCCAAAATACACATGCCCAGCTTTTACCAGATGCTTTGGGGTGTATGATTTTAAAAAAGCACCTCTAGACTACATATTCCAGTTGCCTTGTTTGTTGTTCCAGTACTGTCCTTTATCACATTCCCCCCTCCAGCTGATAATCATGGGTCCCATTTAGTGGTCATGTGTTGGAGAAATGTAAAGGGCAAAATAATATGATGAAGGCAGTGGGGCATCATGTCAAATATTGATGAAGGTGAGTCAAGAAATGTTGTCCCTGTGTGACCCCTGCTGACCTCTGTATCTTGATCTACTAAGACTTGTACTCTTACCCACTACATTATAATTTTGTTCCTCGACCAAGTCAAGCTATTCCTTCCTTCAGGCCTTTGTCTGCAGGCCTCCATTTCTCCCTGAGCCGCACATGGATGGCTCCTGCATGTCATCTGACTTCAGCTGAAATGTCACTTCCAAGAAAGGATGTTCTTGCTAACTGAAGTAGTGACCCAGTCACTTTGCATCCCACATATTAATTCCCTGCCTAGATTCATCACGAACTAGTAATTCTGTCTGTCTTGTTCACTATGGTATCTCCAGCACCCAAAACAGCACCTGGCTCCTGGCAAATGCTCTCAAACTATTTGTCAACTGAGTATACTAATCTAAATGTCCAGAAATAGTCATTACTAATGGCAATGCTTTTGGGATGTTCTTTATGCAAGAAAAAGCTTCAGAACTCCAATCATAGCACATATATTCAGTGAAAAAACCTTGGCCCTATGTTAGAAAAATGGTGAATGAATGTATATTTAATTCGATATTAAATGTTTATGATATATAAAATCTTTTTTATATTCTTTACTCTGATGAGGAATGTTTTTTATTATGAAATACCGACACATATTGCTTAAGAAGACATCTATATGCAATGATTCCAATTATATATTAGTAGTATGAATATGAAAAACCAGAAAGGAAATATATATAAATAATAACTAATTTGGGGGGGGGAATCAAATTACGAATAGTTTTTTTCTTTTTAGTTTTCCAAGCATTCTACAAGTGGTTCTATTATTTTTCTAATGTAAAAAATATTTTTTAAGAAGGAAAACATAATTCAGAATAGATATCATCAAATATGAATAAGACTGTAAATGCACTTTGAAGATGGAAGGACTTTCTTGAATTTGGTGTGCGTAGTGAGTGAAGCTGTAAGGAAGATACCAGTAATGGAGCTGAGCTTTGCAAAGACTGATCACAATTTTGAGGGTGGACACATAGACCTTTTTTGGGTAAAGAAACAGAATGAACAAAGGTGGAAGGGAGCAATTAGCACATAGAAGGTGATGAGGAGATAGGTCTATGTGAATGGAAAGCTCCCATTTGGAAGCCAGTGGGAGGCAATCTGGGAGAGTAAGATAGGATCACATTTTAGAAGACCTTTCAAACCAGGCAGACAGGTTTAGACTAGAAGTGGAAAAAAATAAGGAACTACTACGGGTTCTCGAGAAAAATGGTAACATGATTACTTAGGTGTTCTAGGGAACTTACTCTGTAGAAGGAGTGAGACAGAGCATAACACCAGGGTCCACCTGGCATCCATAACCGGCGCCACCATCCATCCTAGCAAAAGCTCTGCAAAGACTCTGTCTCCACATTATCTCCACCCTGCCTGCATCTAGACATCATGAATCTGTCAGAGTTGGTGTAGGAAACGTGCTTGTCCCCTTCTGTGTGGGGGTCACATGAGAGAAGAGAAGCATGGGGACGGGCAAGCAGGATGAGCCAGGAAGGCCCCAAGGACACACTCAAAGGTTACGGTTATAAGCAGTATGAGTGTCTGAGATGTTTCTTGTGTCATTTGTAGGTTTGTGGCTTAATTAGGGCCACAAGTAGAGGTCTCTTTTTATAACTCATTATTCAGTTATAATGGAAACTTTTGCTCTTTCAGGCTTTGCCATTGGTGTGCAGGTTTTAGGCACTGGATTTTTAAAAAGTCTTTCCTTAAATATTTGATAAAACTTGAGGACAGTAACTCCAAGAAATTATGTTCCAGAAACAGATTCCCACCCATTTTTAATCTACATGATTCGGATGCACCTGCTGTGTCCACTCGTGGGAGTTAACTTGTCAGAATCTGTTAAGCCACTATTTTGTGTTTTTTTTTTTCCTTAAAAAAAGGGTGTTGTTTTCTCTTATTTTTTCAGAAGCTGTTTTTAGATTATAAAATCGCAAACAAAATTAAAAATAAAATGAAATTGTCTCATCTTTGGGGGAGAAAAGCTTCTACTCTGTCAGTGTGTGGGCTGTAAGCAGAACAGAATGTTTATCTTGCTACATGTTGAAGATGGAAAATAAAGTTAGCAATAGCCAAAAGGCCTTCTTCTGAATAACTTACCATGAAGCGGAAAGCATAAATCTAGTGGCAAAACAATTCTCCTTTATAGGCTAGTATTTCTTGGACAGGTCTGAGAACATTTAAATTTTCTGTCTACTTGATAGGATCAAGATAACCTCCCCTAACCTTAACTTCAAGGTTTGGTTTCTGGACCACAGGCAATTGAGTTTTTTAAATTGATCTTTTTTTTTTCCTTTTTTTCTTTTTCATTATCATGATCAAGAGCTTACAAGACCCTATGAAAAAACTGATTGAGAAAGAAGAAAGGAAGAAGATCACCCAGCAGGAAAGTGCAGAGGCCACCGTGGAGGAACCCAGGCAGTAAGTCCCGGCGGCTTCTCTATGCAAAATCTTTATTTCCAGGTCAAGAGCAGCACAGTCCTCACTGACCAGATCTGCTAGGGTCTCAAACACAAGCAAATTGCTTTATTTCTCACTTCTCTGGGTTGATGTATTAAGATGAAGCCCAGGCTTGTCCTGTACATATTCCTGCTTGGCCAGGACTCATCCCAATAGGAGACCGTTTCTGAGATTTTAGAAGGAGCACACTTGTGAGGAGTTGACTGGGACAAGAAAAGGCACACATCTCCAGTACTCTCTGGCTCTCCATCTAGTGGCCTCAGCCTCAGTGCTCTGCTCTCTCAGGCTTCTGGACCCAATCTGGTCTTTTTGTTACCATCATTTATAAAATCCTGTCCCAGATAAGAAATACCCTGGCTTTTCTCTCATAGAAGGGAATAACCTATGAGATTGCCTCTTGAGATACTGAGTACTAAGGTGTCATCATACAAAAGCATTGGGTTCTGACATTTTGTTTCCTTACTGTTCAGACCTTCTGTTTTTTCCTCTATGAAGCAGAGAGCAGTTTTGAGTGCAGGAAGTGACTGCTCCATCTCCATTTCTTGCCACTTTTACATACTGAGACAAATTTCTCAACATCTGTGGTGTATGATACGTCCTGACCTCGTTCAGCAAGGAGGTTTCAGCGTGAATCTTTTCCTATTGAGATATCAGGGCTTGCAGGAATAGGGTTAATCTTGAACTGGCTGACCTAGAAAAGCAGACTGCCTTCCTCCCACTTGGGATTCTTTCTCCACACAAAAAAATTTAGATGATAATTGTGTGGTAAAACTGGTTTGTATTTTAACTGTGTTTCTAAAGTTTCAAATATATATTTTGGTCCCACAGAAGTGTTTGCACCCAGTATTAGCCTTTTTAATTTTATTTATTTATTATTTAATTTTTTAGTGGAGGGAGGGGCAGAGAGAAAGTGAGAGAGAGAAAATCTCAAGCAGACTCCCCACTGAGCAGGGAGCTCGATGCATGAGATCCTGAGATCATGACCCAAGCTGAAATCAAGAGACAGATTGAATCTTAACCAGCTGAGCCACCCAGGCACCGCAAGCCTTTTTAATTTTAAAGCAAATACTAGAAAACTCCTTTAATATAAAACAAAGACAAGTTTTCACTGTAAGAACAGCTATAGAATATGATCTGAAACTAATGCAATTGACTATTTTGGGGGGAAGCAGTTTAATGTATTCCTGGTATAATAGTAATGCTTATTAGTACCCTTTAGTGAGCACCTACTGTGTATTAAGTACAATGTCAGGTGCTTTATTGTATGTTATCTCTACTCATTCTCACAATAGCCCTTTGTGTAATCAATGCCAGCATTTCCTCATTGTTTAAATGATGGCAGTGAGGCTCAGAAGAAGTTCAGGGGCTGCCCAAGCCCCGATGCAGTAAGAGGCAGGACCTGGAATGAGTGCTGGTACCTTCCTTTCACCACATGTCTCACTGCAATCAAAATAAAGTATTAACTTTTACTTAAAAAGGAGACACCCAAGATTGTCTTGATTAGTTTTCCTTAATTTCAGGTTTCTCCATTATTTTAGTACTTTATTTTTAAAAGCTCAAAAAGTGGGGCGCCTAGGTGGCTCAGTGGGTTAAGGCCTCTGCCTTCAGCTCAGGTCATGATCCCAAGGTCCTGGGATTGAGCCCCACCATGAGGCTCCCTGCTGAGCAGAGAGCCTGCTTTCCACCCCTTCTCTCTGCCTGCCTCTCTGCATACTTGTGATCTCTATCTGTCAGATAAATAAATAAAATCTTTTTAAAAAATAAATAATAAAAAAAAAAGCTCAAGAAGTGTAATCCAGTAACTAATTTAAATACAAAATGGAAATTTAACAAGTTGGGTTTGTTTTGTTTTGTTTTGTTTTCAAAAACAGTAGGTAAAAGTGCTTTAGAGGGAGGTTCAAAGATACCAGCTGAGTCTCAGGGTGGTGATGTATCTCTTCGTGATATTAACCACTTTGTGAGAGTTCAGTAGGAGACAGTCTTCTGGATTTGAGACTGATCCTGCTTTTCAGGCTTAGGTAATTTCACTAACCTCCTGAGGTTTCCTCTCTTATAACAGCAGGAATCAGAATAAACACCCATTTGCCCATCAATTTTTTAACTACGTTTTTAAAAGCGACAACTGTACAGTATCTATTTTAGTTATACTACCTGCTCATCTAGATATTTACAGAATATATGACTTATGATGAAATCAAACTCAGTTATTAAGGTGCCACTAACCAACCTTAGGAGAGGAAAAAGCCAGCAAATGTATTTCTTCTTAAAAAAATGAATAACATGGGGGTGCCTGGGTGGCTCAGTGGTTAAAGCCTCTGCCTTCAGCTCAGGTCATGATTTCAGGTCCTGGGAAGGAGCCCCGCATTGGGGGGGGGGGGAGGTCTCTACTCAGCGGGGAGCCTGCTTCCTCCTCTCTCTCTCTGCCTGCCTCTCTGACTACTTGTGATCTGTCTGTCAAATAAATAATTAAATAATCTTAAAAAAAATGAATAGCATGTAAATGACTCTGTGTTTATGTGTGTGTGCATGTATTAAAGTGCAGTTATATAGAATATATGGCTTTATTATAAATACAAAATTTTCAGAACTAGATTACTAAACTCTTTTTTTTTTTTTTTTCCAATTTTAAGGTTAATTTCATTAGAGGATGAAAACCAGCACAAGGAGTCTTCTAGTTTTAAGAGTAAGTTTTGATTTTTATTTAGAACTGCTTCTGAAATGCTACTGCTCGGCAACCAATTCGTTTTCTTTTTTGGCAGATTCTTCCTAGGCCTTTCTTCTTTTCCAATTGAAAAAATTCTATATTAATTTGCTTTTTTTCTTTCTTTCTTTCTTTCTTTTTTAACCATTTCGGTTTTGAATTTTCAAGTATCAATGATACTGACGATATTGTGTTATTGAGAGAACGTTTTATATTATGAGCCAGAAAATAGCACCATTAGTCACTTCAGCAGCAGCCTGTCAGAGGAGCATCCAAAATGGAGAATGAACAGAGAGTGATTTCTTTTACAACAGATGATAACACTTCTGCTATTGCCATTACTACTTCTAACTGCCATTTGGGCTGTAAAGATAGTTTTAATAAGATTACATGATCAGATTGGGTGAGTCGGTTTCCAGTGTGGGTTGGGGGTTGGTCTTTGTTGAGAACAGATGGGGAGAGCTCAGACAGGGCTCTTGCTGGCGCTTCCTGGGTCTGCTCTGTCATGAGTAACATCAGCTCCCTGGGGTGTGCTGACCCCCCGATGGTCGGGAAGGCGATCAGAACGTCAGGAGATGATGCGATGTGCCGTGAAAGGCTTGTCAGCTATTCCTGGCTCCTGCCATGACAGCCAGTTCTTTCACTGGTTGTTCTCGTAATGGAATAGAGGGTCCAGTAAAACATGGTAGGACTCAGGAGATATAATGCTGAGCTTTTCACTGGGACTTGAATCCTCAGGGGTGCAAGGGAAAGCTTTATAGGTAGTGCAGAGAGAACTGAAATTACCCCAACCCTCTGCTCAGCCTGGCCCTCTGGGGGCCATATCCACCTCTGCCTCACTCCACCCTTCCCTTCCAGGAGATAATAGGAGGCAAAGCAGACCCTGGGACTTCCTTTCTCTTCTATTCTTTTCCTCCACCCTCTACCTTCCTTCTGTCTTTCTCCCACTTTCCCAACAATTTGCTTCACCTACTTTATTCTTCCACTTTACCGCTTCCTTTGCTTCTCTCTCATCTACCTTTCAAAAGAAAGCAAAAACCTCTCCCCATCTGCCTCTTTAACTTGCCTTCATGTCATCATTTCCTACATGTACACCCTCACTTCCTTACGTATTTGCTCATTTGTTCCATAGATATTGATTTCAAAATTTTGTTTATTTGAGAGAGAGAGAGCACACATGAGCAGGGGGAGGGGCAGAGGGAGAGGGAAAGAGAGAATCTCAGGCAGACCTTCACTGAGCACAAAGCCAATGCAGGGCTTGGTCTCACAAGAGACTATGACCTGAGCCAAAACGGAGAGCCGGACACTTAACCAGCTGAGCCACCCAGAGGCCCCTGTTCCACAGTTATGTGTTGAGTGCTGCCTGTGTGGCAGGCACAGCAGTAGGCTCTGGGCACACAGTAGTACACCAGATGTATTCAGACCCTTCCCATGACGGGGTTCACAGAACAGGAAGGAGGTAGAAATCTAATAATTTGCACAAGTAATTGGGCAACTCTAACTTTGATAAGAGCTGCGAGGGTCCTGGGCATGTGCAGTAGGGAGACCCCACCTGTTTAAGGGGCTCACAGATCTGGCTAAGTCAAGTGCTGTTGCAGGAGCTATCAAAGTAAAATGAACAGCCTATGAGCCAGGGAGGACCAGGAGAAAGTCAGAAGGACACTGTTCTAGAGCATGAGACAGGGAGCAAGTGGCAGAAGAAGACAGAAAAGGAAGCCAACCTGATGTTGGCCATCTGAGCTCTCTGAGCTCTCTGAGTGTATTGATCCCCATCTCCAGCCTCACTATCTTTTGGGCGTCGACAGCATGAATTATGTTGTGGGAATCTAGAAGTATTATAGTTTTGAGGGAAAATGTAAACTCTAGTTTATTATATTTGTTTTCTCAAGTTACATGTCAATATAAATCATGTCTTTATATGAAAGAACCAAATTTTTTCTTTCTTTGTGTAGTGTGTTCACTTGTTTGTGGTATTTGCATAATATTTTGAGATTGCAAATGTTGATCACCTTGTTTTAGGTATACATAGAATGGAATCCACCATAATGAAGTGTCATCTGTCTTTTATTTTGTGACCTGCAGAAAGTCTAACGTACGTGTGTGCAAACCCGAGGTGTTTTTTTTTTTTTTAATTTTTTTATTCATCTAGGAGAGAGAGAAAACATGAGTAAGGGGGAAGGGGTCAAAGGGAGAGGGAGAAGCAGACTCCCCAATGAGCAGGGAGCCCGATGCAGGGCTAGATCTTAGAACCCCAGGATCATGACCTGTACCAAAGGCAGATACGTAACCGACTCAGCTGCCCCAAGCAAACCAAGTTCTAGGACTGTTGTATTGTGTTGTATACACACACACACACACACACACACACACACACACACACGCATATACACAGACACATACTTGATTACTTAGAGTGGTTTTTAGTTTACAGAAAATTGGGCAGAAGGTACAAAGATCTCCTTATATCCCCTATCCCTACATATGCATTATCAACATCCCCTACCAGGGTTAATACATTTCTTATAATCGATGAGCCAACACTGACCTATCATTGCCACTCATAGTTAACATTAGGGTACACTCTTGGTGCTATGTGTTTTATGGGTTTTGACAAATGTATAATGACATGTATTCACCACTAGAGTATTATACAGAATAGTTTCACTGTCATAAAATCCTCTGTGTCGCCTTGTCCATCTCTCCCTTCCTCCAAACACTGAGCAACCACCGATCTTTTTACTGTTAACATAGCTTTGCCTTTTCCAGAATTCTGTATAGTGGGAATTATGCTGTATGTAGCATTTACAGACTGATGACTTTCACTCAGCGATCTGCCCTTTTTATTTTGTCCAGGCCTCAAATGGCTGAGGTTTGTAGCACCACCAGTAGTCAGTTACTTAAATCACACGTTTGTCCATGAAAGGAGAATTTAGGTCAGTGTCATATAGTTTTCTACCAAACAAATCAAAGATCCGAGGTTGTTAACTCAGAACTCCTTGAGAGCCGACAGCTTGAGCAGAATGTAATCTCAGGACCCCTGCTTCTGTGTGATGAGCTGTGTGTTTACCTTACACTGCAAGACCATATGAGCACACACCCCCTTCTGAATTGGTGATAACCAAATGCATGTGTTCTATTTACAGCTGAAGATGGAAAAAGCGTTTTATCTACCTTAGACAAAAGCTCTACACATAATGCATGCTCAGGTAATCTAGATTAAGGAAAATGACTCAATTTTAATAAATTTGACAAACTCCTTACCAAACGAAACTGACTCATAATTTTGTTTTCTTTCCCCTCTTCTTTTGGACCTGTAGATGAACTATTAGACATGAAACCCGAGGAAGGTGGTAAGATTTATACATTTCTTTAGGGTTATAATTTAATTTTTAATACCATTTTTATTAGGAAAATGTAATGTTTATATTTTGAATAACTTTGCATTTCCAAGCAAATTGTTTCTAGGTGACTGTCATTTGTCTTTATAAATGACTTTAAATCTGCTCAAGCACAAGTTAGTATATATTTGTTAGTATATATAAGTTAGTATATGATTTGTCATCCTTAGTTTAATTACATAATGTTCAAACTCCTAAAGCTAAAAGTTATCACATCAAAAGTCATATACTGTAGTAGAAAAAACATGGTTCGTGGAATCAGACCTGGACTTGACTGTCAGTTCTACTATAAAACTATCTGTATGACCTTAAGTAATTTGCTTCGTGCTTGAACTCCTTCAGCCTCCATTGCTTTTATTACAACATGGAACCAACAGCAACAGTCTTGCTGGGCTGTTGTCAGAATTGGAGATCATGTGTATGGAGGGTCTCTTGTGGCCTCTGACACAAGGACACTCTTGAGATGGGAATTAGTTGAGATAGTAGCACTAGAAACATTGTGCTGCATCTACACTGAGCCTTAGTTAAACAGAGGAAGAGTTTGCCTGGCCAGGGCACCCACCCAAGTTCAACAGACCTAAAATCGCTTAGTAAATAACTCCCCCCGCCCCCAAAAAAAGAGAATCCAGAGGCGTGGATCTGGATGAGTCACTCATTGTCTTAAGTGACCCCAGGAATTTGAGTGCATTCAGCCTGGTAGAAACGTTGCTTTCTGTCCTACCAAGTGTTAGCTTCTGATGATTTATCATGAGTCCAAAATACCCCTGACATTCTAAGACAAACTCTAGTGCACCCTCTGTCCTGGGTGGCTGGTTCACAGCCTGCCCTGGTTTTACAGGTTTCTCATAGGACTGGAAATGGGGCAAGATCATCCTGCAGGCCCCAGTTAACTAGGGCAGACAATTTTCTCTACTCAGTTTGAGCTTGATTGGGGTTTAATCTCCAAAGTGTGAGAGGATTAAAGTCTGGCAAACAGAAGGCATTGGTTAAAGTTTTTTCAAAATTGGAAAGGCAGTAGAGTTCCTGCATTAGGTTTCCAGAGTTTAGGATTATCGACTTGAGGGAAGAAACCTGCTTTCCTTACTTATTTCTCACTGCAGGCAATACACTGTATAATATGTCATGAATGTCCCTGTGTATTTTTGTCACAATGACTACTTATTTGTAAACATTGCATTTGCATCAGATTATGAAAGTAAAAAGCAAATAGTTAAAAGCAGACCTTCACTACCTGGCCCCCATTTTCTTTTTTTTCTTTTTCTTTTTCTTTTTTTTTTTTTTAAGATTTTATTTATTTGGCAGACAGAGATCACAAGTAGGCAGAGAGGCAGGCAGAGAGAGAGGAAAGGAAGTAGGCTCCCTGCTGAGCAGAGAGCCCGATGTGGGGCTCCATCCCAGGAATCTGGGATCATGAACCAAGCCGAAGGCAGAGGCTTTAATCCACTGAGCCACCCAGGCACCCCTGACCCCCATTTTCATAAAAATGTTTCCCCCTTGGCTATAAGGATCAATTACTTTGATAAATTAAAGGAAAATTTCTTACACATTGTTGTTCTTTTTTTTTTTTTTTTTTTTGGAGGGGGAAATACTTCAGTCTTGCACAGGTGGGCTACAGAGAATAATATAACACTCAGTAGGGGCCCACCATCTAGTTTTAGCAAATCTCCACATTTAGCTGGTTCTTTGTAATTATATGTATATTTCAACTTGTTTTGGTAGGAAGATTGTTATTTCTCCTTTTGCCAACATCTTGTTTACGTAATTTGTTCTTTGCTTTTATTAACTCCTATTTAATTTTATTATTTTAATAAACATAATTTTTGAATTAGGTATATTCACATTGGTACACGATAATGATAATAGAACTATAGGCAACAGAAAACTCTGACTCCCATTTCCGCTCTTGGCTCTTCTCTATTCCAGTATTCCCATCCCCATTCTATCCTCCTGGCATTTCTTTATGTACAGCACAAGCAAATATGAGTCTGTATTCTCATGTTTCCCCCTTCTTACAAAATGGGTTCTTGCTTTTGGATTTTGTCTTTTTCAACTTGGGTAGTAAAGGTACAACAAAAACTCCCGTGGTAGCTGTGCATTTCTTTGCAGAATTAAATCAGAAATGCTACTTCCTGTGATACATGCTCACTTTCATAAACTTACTCTAGAGCATGAGCCATGGGTACACTGGAATAAGACTGATACCTTTCCACCTATTTAGAACTTTTATATCTCACTGGTTTATAGTTAACAGTCTCTGTTTCACAGAATAGAGGCTCATACCCTTTTTTTGAGCACTCACGCAATTCTAACAATAGAGAGGTGGATGTATTCTTCTCCAGAATGTTTACTTGTTTTCAGGCAGAAAAGTTGATTTACAGACTGACTCAGTTAAATGCAGTGTGATGTAATCTCGTTTCCCTTTTATCACTGCCAACCCATAAAGCCCTTCTTGAGGCAGGAGCAGTGCTTTGTCACTATCTGACTCTTCTGCATTGGCAACCCCTCGGGCAGCATCAGCTTAAAGATTAACGTGACCACAAGTACAGAAATACTCTGTCAGAGCACAGAACTTGCAGCCACTGAAGAAAAGAGCACACGATAATTAGTTGACTTCAAAATGTGCCCTTCAGAAAACTGCCAGAAGGCCCAAATCCTGAATTAAAGCACTGATTATAATATGCAAGACATTAAACAATCAAGAAATAAAAAGAGCTTAATCCAGGGATGGCTGCCTGTATAGGACTTGGGGGCTATAAGCTCTAGCACCCTGCTGCTTGGGGGCCGGTTCATTCCCACTGGTAATTCTGTTAGACAAGTAATGGCCTAGCTGTGGCACAATGTTATCAAAAAGCAAACTGCTTATAACAAGAAGACAATTCTCCAGAGCTGTTGCGCAGAAAATCACTCTGATTCAGTGTCATAATGAAATGTGTTTTCTTCTACTAAATAGATAATATAAATAGAAAGCCAATATTTGGCCAGTTGATAAAAATTTTTAAGTAAAAAAACAACAACAAAAAAAAATTGAGTGACATTTTCCAATAACTTGAAAGTGGCCCTAAAATTGCCTTGTGACCACATGTGACAATCCCAACCTCAACTCATGAATTAGTTGTAACATCTAGAAGTTTTGTGTTCCTCAAAGTTGGGCTAGCAGAAAGGTAACTGAACCAAAAGCAGTGGTATGAAGCAGAGAGTGTTAGATGAACTTAGCACACCTAAATCTCATTACTTGGATTTATCCAAAAGATCCTTTTCCTAGGACAAGGTTAACTGAAATTTTTAAGAAGTGTACGTGTACACATTACAATTAAAATGTATTATCTTCTGCCATTTCTTTGGTTACTACTTTCAAACTTGTGATTCTAAATTCTGGTCAATAATCAGAACAACAAAGAAGGTCATTCAAAAGCTCACTTAAGTCTGGGAGCAGATCTTTAGCCCTTAATAGTAATATAAACATATGTCCCCATGCCTCATTTCCCAAGATGTTCAGGACTATCTCTCGCTGTTCTCCGTATAGAGCCGACTAGGAATCTCATTGCTTCCTCACATGTAGTGAGGCAAAGACTAAGCTTGTCATCTTTTCTCATCAACTTTCCCTTCTCCCTGTCTGTCTCAGCATTGGAGGATGAAATCCTGGTTTTGGTCCTTTCATAAAATAATGGTGCACTTTTAAAACCAAACACTCTACTGTTCTTACTTGATCACCATGGGATATTGATATGGATTTACTCCTGCCTCAGGTGTCAAGTTTCTCAGTAAATTGCTTACTTATTAAGGTCCTATGCTGAAATGGAGTACCAGGGCTGGGGATCATCAAGAAATATTTTTTGAATGTCTCCTCGGGGTCTAGCACTGTTGGGATTTTTGTTTTCATTTTTTTGGAGGGTGTGTGTTTGTGTGTATCCCAGAGAGTGGGTAGAGATGGATTTCCCCCATCTGTTATTATTATTAGCTGTATCTTTTTTCACCAAAAGGGAGTTTTTAGAAGTAGTATTCTTGGATTCCACACCAGTACAATTTGTTACCAGAGCCTTTTATAAGGATGAATACTTTTCTCATTAGACACTTTTGTACGGTGGTTTCCCACCTCATCTTTCTCCCCCATACTCTCTGTTGGGAGGTGTGAGGGCTGTGTTGGTTCTTGGGGTTTTTCATGTGTATTGCAAGTGTGCAGCCTTTATATTAGTCATAATGCTGAGAGTGGGGACCAGGGAGAAAAACCAAAGAAACAGAGTCTTCCTGTTTCACACACAGATGAAGGTAACTTATGTGACATTTATCTCATTGTTTTCCTGTGCTTTCATTTTTGGTCTATGTAGCTGTGTTTCCATCTTCTGTGTTCCTAATTCATGCTGAGGTCATGAAACTCTGTATGATTTCAAAACTATAACCTGAGTGGGCTGTCACCAGTTCCCCACATTTACTTTCTGTCACCCACCAGCTGTCTGAACTAAAGAGAGCTTTCTCTGTATGTCCGTTTTCACTCTGAAAACTCACGAGGTCAGAATCAGTTAGAGTGCATTGGCTCAGAATCCATTTTCCTGGGGAATATTTTCCCAGGGGCATAGGATTTTTATTTTTGAACCCTTGTGCAGTGGGAGGCAAACATGCCGAGCGGGTCTGCCATCTCAGCCATTCTGCCATGCTGCCTGCAGCCAAGAGCTTTGCGTGGCTGGCACTGGAGCCTTCTGACCTTAGAAATCCTCAAAACCTTACGAAAGTTTGAATATTCACTTATACATGACATCTTTCACAGGCTCTGCGCATCTTTAGCTGCACTGAAAAAACATCTTGACCTATGAGCCAGGGGTCCCCAGCCAAGTAATATGTAACTAATAAATTATATGACCTTGGGCAGGCCATCTAGCTTGGGTGTTTTTTTCCTCATTGGCAAAGTGACTTACAGGTGGTAATTTCCAAGATCCTTTTCAGTTAAATATGATTCTTCTCTCTAGGCATCTCACTGGGAGAAAACAGCAGCTTCCCAGACAGGAAGGCAGGAAAGTGTGATTGAGAAAATGGCAGATGTGGTGGGTTTTTGCCGAATCGTAGGCTTCCCTGAAGAAGTTGCTAGCAGGGCTGCGTTAGAGCTGGACAGCAGAGGTCCTGAATACCACTGTAAGGAGTGTTAGAGAGGGAGCCTTTGAAGGTTTTTGAGTAAGAAGTAATAAACTCACAGCTAAACTGTGAGAGGGTGCTTTTTATGGAGCGCCAGTAGGCTTGCCAGTGGGCAAACCCCAAAGGACCTTCAAGTCAGGAGTTTGTCATCAGGGTTCAAAAAAACATGGAATTGGAGACGGAGATTGGAGAATCTTCCAGGTGAGACTGGAAACATGAGAATAGGTAAAATATTCTGTAGATAATGTAGGAAAGGGAGATACGGTTTAGGAGGAAACTTCAGGGTAACTAGAGTAGGAAGAGGCAGCAGGGACAGTTTTGTCAAGGAGATGGAAGGACATCCAAAAGAGCCATTTCATGGAGACCCCAGGAGATGACAGCATTTCCAGAGTGGGCAACAGGGCAAAGTGCCACAGGGGCTGAGGGCAGAGAAAGGGGGATTGGAATCGGCCACGAAGATCTCACTGGTAACCCTCAGGAGAGCCGCATAAGTATGGAGCAGGGGCAGGAGCTTGACGACAGGCTGCTGAAACAAGAATGGTTGACAAAACGGTGTGTGGCTATAGAAGGAAAAGCAACCAGAGGGGCAATGTTGGGGGTGGGATAGGGTGCCAGAGGAGACAGGAATCACAAGATGGGATGTGCACACATCTTCTGAGGTCGGAAGAGGAAGCCTTGGAGAGAGAGAGACTACAGATGCTGGAGCTGAATCCCGGTGGGAGCAAAGCAGGCTCCCAGCAGGAGGGGAGAGTGTAGAATGGACTATGTTAAAAAGAAGGAAGGAATGCATGAAGGTTCAGGGTCATAGAGCTGAAGGCTGGGAGGGGAGAACTGGAGTTTGTGTTGGCCTCTGTTTCTGTAATAACATCAGGAGTTGTGTTACCTGATAGGAGCGTGAACATGGAGACTCAGGAGCCTGTGAGAGCAGGAAGGGGACTTGGAGTCGTATCTGTGGGTTTGGCACCTGAGAGCTCCAGGAACTCTGGTTCACCCTTGAAAGATGGGGCACCGTAACCCAGGAGCAATACTTGCTCAGCTCCCTGGGGAGAAGCCCTGACTCCACCTGTGCTGCCCTTCCTGGGGCTTCACTCAAAGAGCTTATTCTCTCTCTGTGTGTCCCGTTTTCTCACAGTGAGTTGAATTATTCCCAAAGAAAATGATAGCTTGATTCTTAAGAGCCAACTGACTAGTATTATTTTTCAAGTCTTGACATGTCTGGTTACAGACCTAAACCTGTCCTTTTCTACTTGTAATTAAATGTTTCTTACAAGTTATGTATAGTAATTTTAAGCATCTTAATTATCAGGGCAATAATTGGGCATCCCTATTTTCTGGTTCAAGTCAGTGCCAGTTTCAGTGCTTTTAGGGAAGTGATAAGTTCTCTTAGAAAGAATGTCCACTGTGTAGCCCACTTGAACAGTTAAATAACCAGGACACGGATAGGCCAAATTCAGTGGTCAACCTCCAACTAAATATTAGGAACTAGCTCTGGACAGTATCATCCTCACCAAGGGTCCTTTTCTCATTTCTACCAGTAAAGTTGAGTTTGACAGGATACGATATTAATCAGGAATCTTTTGGTTGGAAGTAATAGAAACCCTTCTCTAAGTAGTTGAGCTTTCAAATTAAAAAGAAAAGCTCATATTGGGAATCGGTCCCTGAAACTCCAGACATAGAGTGAGGAATTGTCTTCAAGCGAGGCTGGTCTGGGGCTTACACAGTGCTGTCAAGATTCTCTTTCCAACTCTTGGTGCTGGTTGCCCTATGTTTGGCTCCCCAGGAGCCTCAAAACTGCATCTTTAGATCTTGGAATCTGAATGAGAGACCCTCCTCATTCCACTTTCCATATACCAAACTCTGGGAAGCCTCTGGCGTGGGCCCATCCCTGAGCCAGTCACCATGGCCTGAGAAATGGGGCATGCTGGCCAGCCTAGGTGAGGGGTTTTGGGGCACCATACATGGTGTCTCACCAGGATCCTGTGGAGGTGTTTCCCTAAAGGGAAAAGTGAGGAGGAGGAAGAAAGGGATGCTAAGTTAACGAAACCCATAGAAGTCCACTCAATACCCTCTCACACGACCTAAACAGTAAAAACAAAGAGCTTTTGCAGTTTCTGGTTGTTTTTGGAAAGCTCAAAGTTTATTACTTATAGTTGCTGATGTTAGTCTTGATCTTCCCTGGACTGACATCTTGATGAAAGCAGGGAAACCTCTCCCAGGGTTTGACTGAGCATAGGGCTGTGAAGTGACTTCAGGAAGTGCTCATCTAAAGTCATCCCTTCCTCTAGAGTCTACTCTTTGATTGGAATTGGTGCCAATAAAACAGGTTTGATTCAGCAATCATCTGGTTTCAGTCAGGCCAGAAAGTAAACCATGAGAAAAGGTTTGGGTATTCCAGTCCCAACGGAAAACAGAAAGTACGGAGATTTGTGAAGTTAGTATGTGTAAAGGGAGTGACACTGGGAGAGGTTCAGAGAGGGAAGGAGGGGGTTGCATAGCCAGTTGCATGTTGAGGGACATAGCCAAGCTTCCTGCCTGCATTCACACACACGGGCTGTCCTTCTGCCCACCTGCCTTTCCACCATTCACAAGCCAGGGTGGGTCCTGGCTGCCTACCTTCCTACTGCAGAGCTGTCTCACAGCCTGTTTACGAAAATGCCATTTCCCTCATCTACTCACCACCCCACCTTACAGCCTATGTTTCAGTGCAAATTTCTCTGATAACAGAAACAAGAAGAATACTTAAATTATACTGTTGTCCAATGGAGGTGATATTTTGCTGCTATTTTTAAACCATAGTGATAGGAGAGTGTCTGGACTCCTCCCTTCCTGGATATATAGCTAGTCTGCCTAACACATCAAAAATCCTCTCTATCGGAACACCATTGTATTAAGTGTGGTTGAAAATAGATTCAGTAAAGCTAACAGATAAGCTGTATTGCTTTAAAAAAAAAAAAAAAGCTGTCACTTACTAATTACCTCATATATTTGAGGAAAACTTGTTAATTTTCACTTAATATGACGGTATCAGAATTGCAATGTAGCACAGAAAAATATAAATCATGATTATTCCTTCTCTTTGTGACTTCCGGCAATGTTTGCAGTTTCCCTGCGGCAATTAGATACTACAGCAAAACCGCAGTTAATAAGACCATCCGTCCCTAGTGTTCAAAACAGATGGAAAACCCAGCGAAAAGTACTGTAGTTTTTCTGGTTAGCGATGCCCCCATTCTACTTGCGTGCCCTGTTCAGTATTTTGTCAGTGTTCATATTGTAAGAATGGATCTCTTCTTTAAAGTCTCCTTCGTGGATAAGCAATGAGATTTTAAGGTGTATTTCTTTTGGTCTTCCTGACAATGCTTTAAGGTGGGTGTTATTCATATTATAATTTACAGGTGAAAAAACAGAGGCCCAGAAGAGCTAAGGGTCTTGCTGTAGTCACACAGCAAGAATGGTCTCAGGCCTTCCCCCCTGGTCTTGAACTCATCCCAGAGCTGTGTCTCTGGCAGATCCAATGTTTGCCCTGTTTTCCTGTCATTCGTTCACTGCTGCCCTCAAGCACACCAGACCTACCTTTCCTTTGCATTGGCAAGCACCTGTGGTTGGGTTACAGTCAGTTACAGCATAGGAGAAGGAAGCCAGCGTCCTTCTTTGGTTATCGATGGATGTCCTGACATCCTCCAGTCCTGCCCAGTGTGTGGCAAAGGTCCTCACGCCATGCTGGATGATAGGGCAGGCGCCCACATGGTGTGTTGGCTGTGGATTTAGGGCTTATTGTGTGAGAAGCTATGCAAACAAGGAACTAAAATCTCTCACATGCCTTCAATCCTGGCTTTTCTTCCTGTTTGAGAAATATTTTGGTGATAAATTTACTTTTACATTAAGAAAAAAACAAAAACCCTTGCGTTTTGGTGGAAACTGTTTCAGTACAGTTCTAATGGTGCTCAGAAACAGAACTTGCTTTGGAGGAATGGAAATGAGGGACCACGGGACTAGAAATTGAATTCCGAAATTTCTTAAGAGAAGCTATAATGAGAATAATTTACAGCTTGATAAACTTGTTCTTAAATCTAGCCATCACCCAGTCTGTCCCATCCAGCTCTCAATGAATTTACTCCCAAGGGCTTTGGCTCTGGGTGGTGAGGTCTTTTGTGCTCTGTTACTTTGATCAGCTTGCCTGGGCCCAATGGCAGGGACCCCAGAACCTGACGGTGCTGACAAAGATGACCTGCTGCTGTTGAATGAGATCTTCAATGCTTCCTCCCTGGACGAGGGTGAGTTCAGCAAGGAGTGGGCTGCTGTGTTTGGAGACGACCAGCTGAAGGAGCCAGTGCCCACTGTGGCCCCAGGAGAGCCAGACCCCCGACCCCAGACGGGCTCAGGATTCCTTCCTTCGCAGCTTTTAGACCAAAACATGAAAGACTTACAGGCCTCACTACAAGGTATGTACCATGGGGATTGAAATAGGGTGGTTTTTTTTATTGTTGTTGTTGTTGGGTTTTTTTGGTGTTCATTATTTTTAATTCAAAGGTCTTTTTCTTCCTTCTTTGTCTTTTTTTTTTAATGTTTTCTGATTTTTATTTCATATCTAGTGTCTTTTTGTTGCTGTTTTTTCATCTTTGTATTTTTCTTTTATATCTAGTGACGTTTTAGTTGAAATCTCAGAATCATATTCCACCTTTAAAATGTAGGTGTTAAAATATAGGGTTTAAGATCTCTTCCTTCTCATCATTTTCTCCTCATGTTCACATTTTTTTTTTTAAATAAAAGGTTAGAGAGGTGGCCCTCATTCTTACTGTCTTGCTCTGAATGTCGACTTCTGCCCTGCATACTTCAGAGAATCAGATTGGCTTCACAGTCATGACCTTATTGGCTTGGCCATTCCTATCTGGACAGTTCTCCACATTGCTGTAGTCATGCCATCTTTCTGGGTGCCAAGTAACATCCCATTGGGCTTCTTAACTCTTCTCACATTGAATTTTATCTTACTTCTTTGCTGTCTGTCCCTCCTGGTCCACCCTGCCCTGAGGATGCTCTCAGCTGAGTTGTTCCTGTTGTGTCTGAAACACGTGGCCCAACAGCCCCCATGCTTGTTGGTCACCGCAGAAATAACAGTTGCCACATCGATCCTCTGTGGCCAGCAACACTGGTCAGGGTGAAAGGCATCCTGGCTGAGAACTGCCAGCCCGGGGAACACATTGATTTAGAGTGCAGAACTCAAACTCAGATTAAAATAGAAATTTTGAGTTTCTAAACAGACCTTGGGAAGAAACAATTTTCTAGTATTTCAACACTTTTTTTTTCCTTCTTTCATGTCACCTTAATTGTAAGACAGGCATCACTATTAGGAAATTCTGAAATTGTTCTGGTTTTTCCATGAATTTAGGCTATCTCCTTAATAAGTGTTTATCTGGCACTTAAAGCTGAGAACAAACAGCAGAGCTGGAATGATTAAGTAATTATGAGCTATTAAAAAAAACCTCAGGTCTTTGGAGATGAGATCATGGACACAGCAAGAGTTGGTGGGCAAGACCAAAAAAAAAAAAAAAAAAAAATTCCCTCTTTTTTTTTTTAATAAAATACACCATTCCTTTTATTGTCTTCCATGAGTCCCATTTTGTAATCATATCATTTATTTAGAGTTAGAGATAGGAGGGATAAATGGAGTCCAAAAAT
This sequence comes from Mustela nigripes, assembly GCF_022355385.1. NCBI lineage: Eukaryota > Metazoa > Chordata > Mammalia > Carnivora > Mustelidae > Mustela > Mustela nigripes. The sequence goes on from NC_081560.1 coordinate 65,464,280, forward strand.
ACTTCACCCCGAGTCTCACCCCTGGGTTTCGCCATCTCTCCCATGGAGCTCCAGAGGAGCCATGCTACCAGTGACTGGAGTTCCACCCCCCACCTACCTGTGGTGGAGGTGCTGACAAGCCGTGGGAGAGTTGGAAGCCCAGAGCCAGGATCCACTACTCAGATCTTGGGGCTGCTGGAGACTCTCCAGCTGTGCAACAGGATGAACCCCACTCATGCCCCCAGCTATGAAGACCCACAGGAATGGTGGTGGCAGTGCTCCCCCTTAGCTGGGGTGGCTGAGCGTCACTCACTTGTGGGTGGCCCCCACTGACAGCGGAGAAGTCAGAGCTCCACGCCCTCTTCCTAAGGAGGTGGTGAGACCTCAGCTCAGGGCCCATGTTATCAGAGGTCCCTGAGAGTTACGACAGGAGCCGTGGCAGTGGACTTCACCATTTAACCTTGTCCCAGATCCAAGGAAACAGCACTGGAGTATGCTTGGGGCTAAGGAAGGAGGTGTTCTGATGGTGAGAAATATAAGCTGGCTGTAGAAAGAGGCATTCTGGTACTGGTAGACCAAGGGAGGCCATTTGTTTCTCCTTGATTCAGCAGAGATTTATCAGGTCCTTCTGGGACCCAGGCACTGGAGCATCATCTGAGAATATAACAGAAAAGGCTTCTGCCTTCCTGGAACTCCCGTTCTAATGAAGAGTTGGTAATGAGCAATACACGTTGTAAAGAAAAATCACAGACGAGGCTAGAGATTGATCGGTATTATGGAGAAAAGGAAAAATAGTACCAGGAGATAATGTTGGGCGGATGGCAAGGCAGGTCAGGATGTAGAACTAAATAGGATTCTTACTGAGAAGATGAGATCTGAGCTGACTTGCAGGAGGTGAGAGAATTGGCCATGGGGAGATGGGGACAGAGGGAACACAATCTTCATCGTGCCTAGTGTGGTCAAGGGTCTGCAGGAAGAGCTCTGTGCCTGGAGTGAGGCAGGGAGGCAGAGGCTTGGCCATACAGGGCCTCTCCTGGCCTTTGGAAGAACCTGGGCCTTTTGAGGGGCCCAAGCAAAATTGGGAACCATCACAGTGTCTTGGACTGCCGATGGACATGATCTGATTTACCACTTAAAAGGATTATCCTGGCTGCTAAAAGTTTCCTTTTTTCTGCTGGTATTCTATGAAGACCAGTGTTAAAGGAGTTCTTTTATATCCTCTGATTACTGTGTTTCCTTTGCATACCAACAGCCACAAATTGAATGTCTATAAAACTCAAAATGACAGGGAAAAATAAAAAAGTGGAACCTAAATGTTTGAAAGAGGAAGCCCATTTAGCTTCTGCCACACCTATCGATTCCCAACAGGTGATCCACAATTCCAGCCCTGATGCTGCCCTGATGACAGGGAACCTTCAGAACAGGTGTGGTATAAATAAAGAATGGGCACCCTGCTTCAATGACCAATCATGTTACCCAGTTACAACCACGTTCTGTGTTTTTGCCAGGACTTTCCCCTCCCACCTAAAAAAGAAGAAAAGATGAGTATTGGCTCTAGACTTTTTTTATTACTTCCATGGTCTAGATAAAGTCCATCTATATACATGAATTGCAAAAGCATCTAAATGTTAACCTTCTGACACCTTGTATTGAAACTGCTTCCCCTGATTATCCAGATCATCTCAAAACCCAACTTAAATAAACAATGGAAACAAACAAGTATTCAAACAGCATGGAGTAGAAAGGCTCACTGGCATGTTGGTTTAGTGGAACAAGCAGTGGCAGAGAGTTAACTTATCTAATCCTCACCACACCCTTCCCAGGCAGGAACTATCATCATTTCCTTTTTAGGGCCCGGGAAACTGAGGAACAGAGGAGCTAGGTAATTTGCCTGAAATCATACATCTGGTAGGAGGCAGACTGTGAACCCGAGCCATGTGACTCTGAAATCTGTGCCTTTTCACCATTCTATGCAGTTGCCTCTCTGTACCAAGTCTCTGATGGTAAACGTGTTTCCTCAGTGGGTTCCTTCAGGCCTCTCCTTGGATGTTCCCAGAGAAGCAGGACTTATGCTTAGATTAGCCTGGCCCTGGGTGTCCTGGACACACACAGAGACCAAGACAAGTGGTTGCCATGGAGGAGGAATGTGGAGGTGGGGAGGCAGGGTCCCTGTGGACCACAAAAATTGGATGATGTTCCAGAATAGAATATTTGAAATCAAGATGATCTATAGAATCTTTGTCTGTGCTAGCAGCCGCCCACACCTTCCCTGTAGTGCATTCCTGCTCAGTCTCATCTACCATTGTCCTAGTTCTCTGTGAGGTCCAGGTGGGGTGCATCTTCAAGGTCAGAGTGTCAAGAGAACTGAGGGGACCCCCCCCCCAGGCTCCAGCTACAGCAACCTCTGCTCTTCCACAGGCTGCATTTCCCTCCCCTTACCCCCTCCTCACTTCTCCTTCACCTTGTCTATCTCCTCTCTTCTTTATCTCCCCATTTTTCTTCTGCTGCCCTCCCTCCTTTCTTGGTCCATTCTCCTCCCTCTACTCCCCTGTGTCTGGGAGAATAGAATGGAAGGGGAGATTTAGTAACATAACAATTATATTTTCCTCTCCCCGCCCCCACCCCAACTTCAGGTTCTAGGAGAACAAAACAAAGCAACTTACATTTAGGATCAAGTGGGGCTGGACATTTAAAAGAGGAATTGATTTTATGTAGGATCTCTAAGAGTTTCTGAAATTACCAGCGTGATAAGGGCTGGGGTTTCCTGTGTCATACAGTGATGAGAAAATTGTACCTTCCGGAGGCCTCTTAATGTGACTAGAAAGAGAGCTGACCAGAGGGGTTGCCCAAGGTGGAGATAAGGTAAGGCTGATAAGTCTCATTTGAGATTCTTCTCCATTCTCCACCAATACCCCAAATTTAATTTAGAAATAGACGCTGATACTGAAAAGACTACCATCTGCTCAAAATAAATGCACCAGGACATCTTTTAATTTAGGATTCTGCAAACCAAAGTTAGGAGTCTTGTTCCACATTCTCACAAACATACAGCCCTGTGTTCCTTCTGGCTATTCTTTTGTTTTATACCATGCCTAGGTGCTATTACCATCTGGGTGGGTTTCTATTTAAAGCTAATCTAATGTCAAGCTTTGCATTATCTCAAATTCACCTTTCCTTAAACTAAGCTCACCTCTTGCCATTCCTGGCTTAACCTGGTTCCAGATAACTGATATTCCTGGGACTCAGACGATGAGAAGGAGAGTTTGAACATGGGGTAGGCCCTCTCGGCATGAGCCAGCAGTTTTGTTCCATTAGAGAAGCGGCTTGTGGAGGAGCATCTGCAGGTCTTGGCTATGTGCAGAATTTAAGTGCCTCCATTAATCCATGGAAGGAGACTTGATGACCATCTATCTACTCCACCCTCATTTTATAGGTGAGGAAGTCAGGAAATCCTAGAGAGGTCTTGCGACTTGCCAGGTTGTTGCAATTTTATATCCACCATTTGCATAAGTTCTAAACTCCTCGGCTTGGCTTACAAGGTCCTTTATAACCTGACCCCAGTCCCATTGCTGCCTACACTTCCTACACCTATACTCAGCACGACTTAATAACCTTGTTTTGCCCGAGACCCACGTATTCTGTCAGTAAGCTGGACTCTAGCCATATCGAACTTGAATGTGTCTGGCACATGCTCTCTCTCCTCCTCAGAGCATGTCTCCCGCCTCACACCCATGATGCTTGCTTTCCCTGGTTAAGTTCTCATCCCTCAGGTTCTCAGCTTCAATGTCATTTCATCCAGGGAGCCTTCCTTGACTCCCTCTCCCCACTACCCCCGCCAGCAGTCCGAGGAAGGTGTTTCTGCCTCCATTCCCTTTACAGCCAGTACTTACTCATTGCTTTTCTCTCACATCATTGTAAGATTGGTGTCATTTTCTGTCTCTTGCTTTGGGTTGTCATGGGCCAGGCCCATGTTTGTGTTGCTCACTAGCATATTTCCAGGCTGAGGGCCTGGAATAGATGTTTTAAGAAATATATATATATATATGGATGGGTGACAAGAAGAGAGAGCAAGAGCAATAGACACTGAATCACTAGATGAAAGAAAGCAATCCTAAACTAATCTCAGGGGGTTGCTCCTCATGTCTGCTGAGCTGTACTAAACTTCAGATTCAGCTTGGATTTATTGGTGGCCTGCTCTCCAGCCTCTCTGCTCCCTGGTTTCACCTAGTAGATCCCATTTTATTCATACAACAACCTAATGAGGCAGAAACTTGTATCCACCCTTTGCAGATATGGAAACTGGGGGCCAGAAGGGGGAAGTGTGGATGGCAGGGTGGTGCTTGGCTACCAGGACTGTGGTGTTCCCACTTTCCCCTTCACTGCCCATCCCACCTCAGTTCCCCCGAGGCTGGGTGATCATCAACCCAGCCCAGGCTTTTGCTCTCCCAGCTAGTGAAATTACCTTCATGGTAAAGTGCTCCTCTGGATGGTGTTTTCTTGGCTTCACTTGCTGCTCTAGCAGGCCAGTGTTATTTCTGGCCGATTTATATTTTCCCTTATGTAAGTAAAGGGGGCAGGATTGCTCCAATAAAATTTCATATGTGTTTCCTGCAAATGGATCATATCATACAGTTGACATATCAAAGCATCTGTGAGCTAGGATCATCATTTTGTTCACAGAGCTCTCCGTGCTGGCTCTGCAGCCCTCACCCTTCACCGCCCTCTCCTGACACAAGGACTCTAAGATGGGGAGACATCTTCCTAGCCACACCTTCATGTCAAAAAACGCCTCAGCCAACTAACACCAACTAGAGAACAGTTGATGGCAATTACAGGAATATTAGCTACACTAAGTTCTCTTTAAATAGCATTTTTTCCTGACAGAAGCCAAGACATTTGAAATCTGGCTTGGCATTCCATCCATAATTACTCTCGTTGCACGCCTCCCCCAAATAATTCCCAAAGTGATCTGAGTGAGTGTGACATGGCAGCTGAGCTTGGTGTTTTCTTTTCTTTCTTTTTCTCTTAGCTGGTGTCCCAGCCATACCATGTTCTCCCCTCATGCACATACGCTGTTAGACTTAACCCTTAATAGCTGTTCTGAGGAAACAATGTGATTTGGCAAACTCACTGTGGTTTCTGACTCTTACTACGGGGCAAAGGAATAATAATCAATTCCCATGTCTTTGTGAAAATTCTGAGGGATGCTGTCCCCATCATTTTAGTTCCCAATGAGGGCATGTCTTCAGACTCTTTCTTCATGTCCTTTGCTGTAGAGAAGCCCTCAAATCTGTAGATTCTAGATGTTGCTTCTATGGTTCATGAGTGTTTAGGCAAGCAGTTAAATTAAATCATCTGTAGTTAACAAATGAATCCAATTAGAAGCCATTTATTGTTTTTATAAAGGAATATGCCATTATAATCCTTGAAGTGATGGGCTTGAAATGTGATTTATATTTCTGGTACTTTTAAAATATGGCTTGATTACAGACAGTTTATTTATTTATAACCTTTCGGGAACATGCCCATTACGTCAAGTGAGGGAAGCTCCATTTTGACACGCGGATTTATTTCTGCTTATGTTAGGAATGTGTTCCATTTTCTACTACAAAAAATACAATGCTTTGAACCTGCCTTGCTTTTCGAACGTTCTCTGCAACCATTTAAAAAAAAATGAATGTTGTGCATATTTTTGAAGTGGGAAGAATTATCTCGTTGAGTTCCCACTGTATCAAATAGCATTTAGAGACCAGGGAGGGGTTGACTTCTGTACCTGTCATTTGGCTTTGCTCTGAGTCAGTTGAGGTTCTCTCTGGAAGGGTGGGCCTCCTTGAACTCAGAGAGCTTCATGGGTGGGACTGAAGAGTTTAAAACCGCAGGACATGAGGAGGTGGGTTTTTGAAACCAACCCCTCTGTTTCCTAAGAGGTCCTCTGTCTTTGGCTCTGGTCTCAGCCAAGATGACCTGATCCTGATGGACATGGTGACTTTTGCAGCCTCCTTGGAGGCCACCTATGACAGTGCTTCTCAAAATTGCACATGCATAGCAGTCACTGGGGGGTTGTTGAAACAGTTTCCTGAGCTTGCCCCCTAGGAATTCTGATTCACTGGGTCAGAGTTGGCCCTGGAAACTTGCATTTCTAACCAGCTCACAGGTGGTGCCCGTGCCGCTGGTGTGGGAACCACACTTTAGGAGCCAGTGCTGTAAGAGGTTGAGGCCAGGTTTGCAGGGCTTGGTAGAAAGGTTCCATGGGTCTTGACTGCATTTGGTGTTGGGGACAGGGTTGTAGGGAAAAGGGTAAAATTTACTCAGTTACATTCTACCTCTTTCAGCTTTATTTGGCATACGGTGGATCCCTGGCTCTAACTTCCCACATTTACCACTGTTTTATGTGATTTGTGCTGAGAAGTAATGCTCATGGGCCAGTTATCTAGGAACTAAAGAAGTTATATTACTCCTGGATTCCATCGAATACTGGTCAGTTTTACAAATAAACTGCTTTTTTGAACTATAATTTACATACCATAAAAACCAGCCATTGTAAAAGAGTGATGCAAGGATTTCTGGTAAATTTATATTGTGCAGTAATCATTGTAGTTCATTGTTAGAACATTTCCATTATCCCAGAAATCTCCTTCAGAATCTGGTGCTTTTGAATGTTTATGAATTATATTAACGACATATTCAAGTACCTTTCCAATGAATAGTAATACTCTTAAAACCCCTCTCTATGTTCACGTTGTTTTAGATTCAGTAGATAGAGCTCAGGCCTCCTGTTTCCTTTGTCACTGGTTAGTCTTCATAGAGAAGTTTGCATGCCACTTGCCCAAAATGAAATAACTCAGCCAGTGAGTATTGTAGCATCTACAGTGCCAAGCATTGTTTTGCCATCTCTTAGAATAATGCTTCATGTACTTCTCATGGTTTAAGAATATTCTCCAAGAGTCTATCCTAATCCAATAGCCATCGTGTGCCAGATGGTGCAGTAAAGGATGTACAATGAAAAATATGTGGTTCCTGCATTCAGGAGGCTCACAACTCTAGGAGGTGACACAAAAATGCAAACTAATAAATATAGTAAGATTCGCTAGGTAAGTCCCTTATGAGGCATCTTAGAATAATGGCAGGGGAAATAAATAGCATGAAATTCTGTCTTTTTTTTTTTTTTTTTTTTTTGCATATATCCCGTGACTTTCTTGCTCCAGAAATTGCTTTCACTGCCCCAACTGAACTGTGAGATCCAAACATGTTGTCTCATGAGGGCCTTAGCAGAGACAAAACTTTTTCTGAAGAAGATGCTATAGCCAGAACATCCCAGTAAAAGGATACAGATTTAACAATGCTGGACCCAAAAGTGGTGCATCATCTGATGGTCTGTGTTTCACAGTGAGAATCAAGAATGGACTTAGTCCATAACAGCTTTCCTATACTGCATCAGGTATTTTGGAGGACATTGAAGAAACAATTTCTTGTCTCACTGAGAAGATAGAACTTCCACACCAAGAATTAAAGCAGACGTGCAAAGTATTTGGTAAAGTTCTAAACTAAATGTAAGCCAGGCCCAAACATCTAGTACACATAGTGAAGGCCCTGGGAAGTGAGGCTTGCCTCCCCCAAAGCAGGACTGCCGAATGCAAAATGCCACATCCACAAGAGGGGCAGGCAGAGCACAGGGATGTTAGGGAATGTTGGGTTTCACAGGCTAAATGCCACTGTAAGGTACAGCATCATGTTAAAGGGGGCTTTCTTTCCCCTCACATATTTGGACTGGACTACCACTTATTTCTGTGTATTAACTGGGCTTCTCAATTTGAATTAGCTGTATAGAAAATAAATGATCATAATGAAGTAGAGAAGACCCACAGTTTATTAGTTACATTGCTACATTTACTGGTGGTCACTTTTTAAAGCTTTCTCCATTTATGGCAGAAAGGCAAGGCACTTAATTTCCTTGGAATGTTATGTATAATCTTTGGTGTGACCATGACATAATGTTATTTGAGAAGAAAAATGGGCATAGAAAAAAAAAATGTCTTAACCTTAGCAATATCACCAAAAAAAACAATTATTTTTCAAAAATCCAGTATTTTCCCTAGTTTTACATACTTATGAATTAGGCATGATTACACATACCTACTGTCCCCTAAAACCTATCTCAGGTATGAGGATCATGGCAGAAGGGCCTTGTCACACCACCCCTTTCACTTTCTCTGGAGGCCTTTGTGAGTGAGACCATGTGTGCACCCAGCAACTGGTGGGGCAGTGAGCCTGCTCTTCCCTAGACCTAACCACCTCTGGTTTTGAACATTAGGCTGGTCAGAGAGCAGTGTCAGTCCTCCTCCTACTCCATGGCCAGCACCACAGGCAAGCAGTCCAAATGACAACAGTCCTGCAACGAAAGGTAATACAGTGTTTTATCCCCTGGAGATGACAGCTGCCTCAACTGGCCTAACACTATTTTCCGTCTTTCTATACTAATTTCTGTTTGAGTTCCCGAGGGGCCAAATCAGGGGCTACAAGGGTGGAGAGTTTTGCATAATCCTGGGAATTACATTCTGACTACTTCTGGCCACAGTGTCTTAATTCAAAATTCCCTTTATCAAACCAAATGAGGAGGCATCAAATACCCATCTCCACATGACTGGGTGCTGCCCAAGATGAGGTGATGCAGCAAGGTAGGAAAGGCCACTGAGGTGTGCTATCTTTAACTGAAAACACCATTGCCACCACCAAAAGAGGCATTTAAGTAGTGCTCCTCAGAAAGAGCAGGCTGTCCTTAGTTGTCAAATGAGGGCCTTTCTATTTTATTTTATTTTATTTTATTTTATTTTATGTTATTTTATTTTATTTTATTTTATTTATTTGACAGAGATCACAAGTAGGCAGAGAGGCAGGCAGAGAGAGAGAGGAGGAAGCAGGCTCCCCGCTGAGAGAGCCCAATGAGGGACTAGATCCCAGGACCCTGGGATCACGACCTGAGCCGAAGGCAAAGGCTTTAACCCACTGAGCCACCCAGGCGCCCAAGGAGGGCCTTTCAAGCTCATGGGGCTATTCTTTTTTGAGATATGCCCCCAAAGAGAATATGTGCTCAACTGAAGATCTCTGTATTTACAGCTGCCTCTCTCTTCCTTTGGTCATCATCCACTTTCCCTGTGTTGATCACAGGAAGTAATAGGTGTCTTTATCATCCGGAAGCATTCCCGTGATGTTCTTATAGGTACTGTGCAGTTGCACCTGGTTTCCCAAACTCCAGCATTGGAGGTCTAGGTGAGGGCTGCCCCCGAAGTACAGTCACCTAACTCTCCTAGCAAGGCCATAGCGATCTCTGAGGGCTGCCCTAGAACTTTGGGAAATTAGGAGGAAGGGGAAGTGGGTATAGCATATCTTTGCTGGAGACATTTTTAAGATATCCTAAATTCCCTATCAAGACTACAAATAGGTTCACCCTCTTTAAATCAGTTTTGCCCCATAGTTTCCTGTATGGCCTCCTACATGACTAAGATGAGTTATTCCCTTTTTTAAAAAAGTTGTTGCCACTCTACAACCTAACCAAACTATATTGAGATCTCTTAAGTCCCTATCATATCAAATTAAGCCAAGTGTTCTGCAGGCTAATTGCACATGGAATTCAGTTAATGTTAAACAATAATAATTTGCATGTTACCAACTAGCCTTGTTTGCAGTAATTATATGTCTTTAATAGATATATTGATTATATTATGATGAAGTAATCTATGAGATTACATTTTAAAAAAAGAAGACAGGAATCAGAAGTATACCATGATTGGCACATTATCTTACCATTTCAGTGCCAATTGCATGAAAAGACCAAAGGCCTGTTGATGTGAGATAATCCCACCACCACTCTCCTATTATTCTGGCATAACCTCTTAGCAGGATGTCCCACCAGCATTTTCCGAGACTCTTTAAGCCAGATGGAAGCACATTCCTAACTGCTCTCAGCGAGGATAACCTGTCAGACATTTTCTTCATGCTTTTGATACTCCCACCTATTGGGGAAGGGAAAACAGCCTGGGTCACCCAAGCCAATGAACTCTGATCCTCATGTGGAATGATTTATATAAAGAAGAGCCCCCAGCGTATGTAGAAATCACTTGCATCAGGCACTCATTTGGAAATATTCTCATCTGGAAAAGAATTTGGTTCTCTAATTGTGGCATTCGGGAAGTTAGGTCAGGGGGTTCAGAGAAAGAGCAGCTGAGGGGAGTATCCAGTGAGGATGAAATAGAGGGGATGTGGGGACAATTTAGGGCCCAGCGGGAGAAGGGGGCATGTCAGAGGCCTCCCTCCTCTGACAGGAGAAGGTAGGAGAAGGCAGTGACCCTGAAAAAAAAGGAGCAGCCAGGCCTAGGTGCCAACCCTCCTCTTGGCCTGGTGCTTTGAAGCCTGAGAAGAGTGGCCACAGTGTTTCCCTTGACCCAGCAGATCTGAAAAGATTCCTGCGGTGGGCACTGGAAGGCACCTTGCTTCCTCCGCCATTCAGTCTGATTTCTGAAATCACAGTAGTATTTCCTGCTTGTGTTGAAGCAGCATGGTCTGAGGTTTGGGGCGGCTTGGTGGGCGGTGCCATCCGCTGGCCAGCCCACAGGGAGATCTGGAATTCCCTAACTAGTTTTAAAGGCAGAATGTAGCGGGATTTGTCTGCCTGAGCCACACAGCACCCTCCCTTTCCAACAGGAGCCTGGAGGGCGCAGGACAGAGATTGACCTTTGGAAGCGACCTTCATTCATGTTTTCTCTTCTCTCTCCAGAGCCTGCGAAGGCTGCATCGGACCTGACTGCCTGGTTCAGCCTCTTCGCTGACCTTGACCCATTATCAAATCCTGACGCTGTGGGGAAAACTGATAAAGAACACGAACTGCTCAATGCATGAGTCTGCAGCCTCACAGAGGGAGCCCATGGGCCACTCCTCAGCCACACACCTGCGGGCACACAGACATATGAAGTGATCAGTATGCTGTTTTAATATTTACGTGCCATTTTAATAAAATGAGAGGGTCAGAGGCCCTGTTTATATTGGTATAATTATTTACTCTTATTTGATATAAAGGGTTGAGTGTATTCTCTTTGTGGATCTAACAATAAGGATTGCCCAGGAACAGTTCTTATGCTGCCTGCTCTCCTGCCAACACCTGCATCACGGCTGCTGATGTGTCACTGGGGTACTGTGAGATCCAAGCTCAAATCATGAACCTGCTCTGTCTTAGGTTTAAACAATGAGTCCTGTCCAGAGGCAGCGGGAGGCTAACAGACCTTAAATGCCTACTTGTGTACCTCCTGCCTCTGCCCCTTTACAGGGGTCTGCAGGAAGACTCTCTCTTCCTGCCGAGCCACCTTCCAGTGAGCTCCGGGTGAAGACCCGGCCAACCAAAGACACTCTTCCCCAGCCCTTGCCGGGTGGGCTGTGTGTTCTCACGTGGGCAGGGGACCTGGGCTGGTCTCCACTGCACGAACCTTTCTGTGGAAAGAGGTACAGCTGCAGATGCCAGTGTCTCCATTTGTCTTCTCCATGGCTGGAATTCAAAAGCATGTATTTCTAGAGTCCCTTGTGATATTAACTTTTTGTTTTTTGTTTTTTTTTTTAATTAAATGGCAGAGATATTTGACATGCGAAGACAAGTTAATAGAGTCTGTTGTGGGGATTCAGTGGGGGAGGTGCTATGGGCATGGGGACTTGAGAGGGAGGAAGAGGACAAGGACTAGTCCCATCTGCATGAAGCTGTTGACATGATCCCGTGCATCGCCCTCATACAGTACAGGGGAGGAGGGCATGGACTCTTGTTGGCTCAGGCAGAGATGGGAGCAAGTTTTGCACGGGGGCATGTAAGCAGTTCAGACACTCCACCCATGTGGCCCTGAGTGGGGGCGGGGTTGATGATTAGCAAGAATTGGTCCTACATGCCCAGTTGGGCCAAGGAGGTCTCTGCTACACTCTTGCAAGCTTCAGTGTCCAGCTCTGAAAGGGTCTCCTGTGGCTCCTTCCCCCAGCACGGGAATGCGGCTTCTCTGCTCTCTGTGGTGTGCCTTCATGGAACCTGGCCCCAGCAGTCACCACCGTCCTCTGCAAGACAGCCTTGGGGGACTGGAAAGCATTCTCCTCCTCTTCCGCCATGCACGAAGAGACCTGAAGGCGAGTTGGGGCTGGGACTCTGTGTTATGTGGCTGGTGTAGGTCTGCTCACTTCCCGGCCGGACCAAACTCTAGAGTCTGTTTGTAAGAATCTCACTTAATGACGCTGCCTGCCACTTGTCGTCTTTGAGGATATCAGGATACAGCCCTGGGGCCCTCACCCACCCTCCCACACATACACAGGTCTCCATTCCTGGCGTGTGCGTTGACTGCACCCTCCACCCAGGATGGTCCCCTCTCTCCAGCCTCAGCTGCCATCACACCCCGACTTGCCCCTCAGGAGCTCCTCACACCCCGACTTGCCCCTCAGGAGCTCCTCACGTCCCACCTCCTTCAAGTGTAACCTGCAGTTTTCCTTCAAGCACCCACCCCTCATCTCTCCTTCCTGCCCTTGCCTGTCTCATGGTTGGCACATGTTTGGTGCTCTGCCCGGCCTGGGAGGCCTATGCGTATGCATCTGCCTTTACCACATGGTGTTGCAGCCCCAGAGCACAGGGTTGTTGTTTCCCCAAATCTTCCATGCCTCCCTAGTGGTAACTGCCCTGGAGTCACCTGACAAGCACTGGACTCGTGAGCTGACTGGAGCTGCCCTGGGTAGCATGAGGAGTAACCCATATCCTCCTGGGTCACGTTTGCTTACAGCCGTGGAAGCCCACAGCAGCGGCAGGAAGGAGACCAAGCAGCGAAGCAGGAGGGGTGGACTGGCTCCATCCAGGCTGGAGGCACAGGGAGGGACTTGGTGGGGTGTGGGGGTTGGAAGGGCAAAGGGCTGTGGAGTCCTCTGTTGAATGGATCACTTGAAATACTAACAGGTGGCATTTTAAAGTTGGTCTGTGGGTGAAGAGGAGTGGAGGATCATGGTAGTTGAACAGGCTTTGCTACAAGTAAAAGGAGAGTACTGCACATGGAGGCATTTTCTCTCTGAATTTTCTTTACATTTTTGTTAAAAAAAAAAATTCAATTCCCATTCCCATCTGCAATCCACTTGGCCAGGCTCTTGATCCCTCTTGATAGGCGTGTTTTGATCCTGGCTTGCACAAAGGCCTCTCGGCCACCTCTCTACTTTATTAAGGAGAAGCAGCTGCTGGCTTATTCTCTTTTAAGCAGTCTGTGTGCTGCACAGCCAGGGGGCTTCCTTGGGGGCCCACCTCGGGTTCCCTCCCCAGCCTCCTGTAGAAGGACCTCTGTGGCAGGAAGAAGACAAAGGTGCCCCACCCCCTTCACGCGCAGTCTCGCTACTCCTTCATTTTCATCCCTTGTCTCCAGGCAGGTCTGTACCACAATTGCATGGACCCCTCAGGGAAATTCAGAGAGCACCTGCTCCTTGAAAACTTCCCTGCCCTTTTAGGTGGTCTGCAAGTCTCCCTTCCTTTCTCCCGCTGCCCCAGCCAATATATAAAGAATATTCAAATTTAAGGGAGAGAGCCAGAAACATTTCTCTTTCCTCCTTTCTTTTTCTCCCAGCTGGCACGGGCTCTGGTGCACTTTAAAGATTCATTGCCTTCAAAATGTAATTTTAGAAATGTCAGGTTGATTTTGAGTTGTGTGAGAGTGAGAAAAGCATCCGTCAGCTTCAGAATTAGAAAGGCACCAACTTAGAACTTTTTGTTGGAGGCTTATGCCCAAGAAAACATGGTCTGCTCAGAGTTGGCAGCCCCGAGAGCCCTGGGTTGCCAGTGGGCATGTAGAGGGGGCTCACCATCATGTTGTAGCCAGTGTGATATGGGATGAGGGGCAGGGCAGAGGACCCTGAACTTCCATGGGAGTCTGCCTGACCATTAGGGTCAAGATGCCTTCTGCCCATGCCTCAGCCCCAGAAGCCAGCTAACTGAGCTTCATGCTTGCCTCTCTCAGACTCCACTGCTGAGAGATCCCTCCTGAGGGGCCGACCCTGGCAATGGCTTGGGGTTTAACCACTGGCACTATTGATTTTGCCAATATTCCTAAGCATGTCTTTGTGATTAACTAGTGTCCTCAAGACAGGCCACGGCAGTTAGTCCTTTGATTCAAACCATCTCTGGTCCTCTGACTGGCACCACGCACAGTGCAGTGTGCAGGTCTCTCCAGCTTTGTTGAAAAATAGACTTCAACTCGGAGCCAACTTCAGTGATTGGCAGTGAATTCTGCCAAGAATTCTGCACAGAGAAGGATGCTGATAAATGAGGGATGTTTGTGCTGGGGATAGGGCAGGGAGTGGTGGCAATCATCCTGTGTGTTTCCCAACAGCACATTAGACCTTGTCTTTCATGGGGCCTTTTAGAGTTTACTATTACAACTACAACTACAACTTCGACTACTCTCCTCTTCTTCTTCCTCCTTCTTTTTAAATAAATAACAAGGATTCTGGAACCCTAAGAGAGGTTTCTCAAAAAAATATAAAAAATAATTAACCCTAATTCAACTTAGAGTCATTTAAACAGCAACAACAAATGAGGATGGATTTACTTGCTCTGTTAACTGAACAGTCTAGGTGTATGCTTCAGGCACAGCTGGATCTAGGGGCTCAGGTAGTGGTCTCAGCAATTTCCCCCTCTTAAGCTTCTTTGATTCCCTCTGTGTTGCTTCATTCTAACAGACTTTTCATAAGGAGGCAACATGGGCACGGGAATCTCCAGCCAAAGTCTTGGAGTTGAGCCTGCCTTGAATCCTGTGTTGGATCTTCAGTCAGCCCCTGGAATCAAGGTGGGTGGGGGTGGGAAATAGGCTGTATTCCCAGCTTTTCATAGACCTGAACCTGGAACCTGACCCTCAAGGACTGGGGATGGAGAAAGTATGATTCCTCTAGGGGAAGGTGTGCTGCTGATATCAGAGGGATAGATGGATCCTTGGGCAGGAAAATGCCAGATGATCCACTCCAGTTTCCACAGGAATGACCTTGAGAACACACTTGTATATTGTTTCTGGAGGGGTTGTGGGGCCAGGAGGATGAAAGAACTAGAGTGTTTCCAGAAGCCCCTTTGGAAGCCACCCACAACCCTGGGACTTGAACGCTTTGTGTGTAGCTCTTCTATAGCTGATAACCAGGAAGTCAGAAGGGACCACAGAGCTGTTTGCATCCAGCCTGCTGATATCCAGTTAAGAAAACTGAGGGACGTATTTTAAAAAACTATAAATTAGTAGGAAACCGGATTAAAACCCACATTGCCTAACAGCTGAGCCACAGCTTCTTTTACTTCAAGGGCTTTGCTAGAAACGGAGAGCTGAAGAAAGGAATTCAAAGACACACAAAACTCTTTTTTTTTCCTTTTTAAAATATTTTTGTTGTATTATGTTAGTCACCATAAAATACATCACTAGTTTTTGATGCAGTATTCCATGATTCACTGTTTAAGTACAGTTCCCAGAGCAATTACCAGTGCTGCATGCAGTAGGAGCCCTCCTTAATACCCACCACCAGGCTCACCCATCCCCCACCCCCCTCCCCTCTAAAATCCTCAGTTTGTTTCTCTGAGTCCACAGTCTCTCATGGTTCACAAAGCTCTTTTTTTTTTTTTTTTTTATAAGGGAGAGAGTGGGGAGAAGTGGAAGGACTCTCTCATTTTTTTTTTTTTAAGATTTTATTTATTTGTTTGACAGAGAGAGATCACAAGTAGGCAGAGAGGCAGGCAGAGAGAGAGAGGAGGAAGCAGGCTCCCTGCTGAGCAGAGAGCCCAATGTGGGACTCGATCCCAGGACTCTGAGATCATGACCTGAGCCGAAGGCAGTGGCCCAACCCACTGAGCCACCCAGGCGCCCCACAAAGCTCTTTTTTAAGAAGCCCACATCTTTACTCTCCTCCCAACTCTGTCTCCCCCTCTCTCTTTTTGTTTGCCAATTGTTAAACACACTCTTGGGGGATGCACTCCAGGGCAGCAGTGTAGGGCACTTGTGAAGAGTTAGGGTTCTGAAGCTGGAGAAATCTGTGGCCAAGCCTCCCAAGTTGAGGCTCCACCAGCTTAAGTCACAAACCCTCTCTGCACTTCTGTTCTCTCCTCTTCTCTAGTAGCATCGCCTCTAATGGAGTCATTACAGGGACTGAGTTGATACCGCAGAGATGTGGGGTGTGCAACACAGAAGGATGGGCATTCTGTCACAGAAGGTCACTTGTTTGGTAAATGATACTGAAGTAGGGAGTGAGCAGCTGCTCTCTCCCCACGACTTTCCGAAAGACTCTCCAACCCCCATCTTCTGTCCCCATCCCTTATGAACTCATTCCTAAGCATCACGGAAATGGAGGAACTCTAGTAGGAAGGGGCTAGAAAGTCTAACGAATGAGTCAGCCCCTGATTTTTTCATAAAGTTGGACAGAATTCTGTGTGGAGAACCAGGAGAAATGAAGTAGGTTCTCTGTCCACTGAACCGCTTACCAGAGCACTGAACAAAAGAAATTGGGATGCAGAGCAAATTGGAACTCTTTACACCCTGTTGATGGGAAAGCAGAACAGAACAGTGGCTTTGGAGAAGTTCAGCAGTTTCACATAAGTTTAAACACACTTAACCATACAATCCGGCCATCCCATGCATAAGAATTCACCCTAGAGGCAAAAAACAAACATATATATTTTATTTTATATATATATATATATAAAATAAACCTAGATGTGAATGCTAGTAGCAGCTTTACTCATAACCTCCAAAAACCAGAAACTCACATATGCTTCCCCTGGTAAATAAGAAACTGTGGCACATGCATCCAGGGAGATAGTGTTTAGAGGTGACCACAAAGCAACTACTGATTGATACAACCACCCGAGTATTCCTGCCACTATCATGTACCCCTGAGATGAGACAATGAGTAGGGATCTTCACCTCTGGTAGTGTTCTTTCCCAAAACTCATAACTCAGTCTAGTCATAAGAGAAATATCAAACAAACTCAAATTGAGCAACGTTCTGCAAAATACCTGGCCAATGTACCTCAAAAGTGTCAAGGTTGTGAAAAACAGAAAAGACTGAGAAGCCACCACAGAGGGAGGAATTAAGGAGGCAAGACAACCAAATGCTGTGGTGGATCCTGGAACAGAAAAAGAACATCAGTGGAAAAATGGGTGAAATCCCAATAAAGTCTATAGTTTTACTAATAGTATTGTCCTAATGTTTATTTCCTAATTTGGGCTACTATGTCAAAATACTATAGCTGTTTAAGATGTTAACGTTAGCAGAAGCTGGGTAAGTTGTACTATCTTCGCAACTTTTCTGTCAATCTGAAAGTATTCCAAAATAAAAAGTTTTTATTTGTTTGTTTGTTTTAAAGGCTATATCCTGTGTGGTTCCATTTGTATGTCATTTTGGAAAAGGTAAACCTCTAAGGATGGGCCTCAGATCAGTGGTGGCCAAGAGTTGAGGCGGGCGAGGGCTGGACTCCCTCCAAAGAGGCAGAAGGAAAAGAGCTCTTCTGTAAATTATACTGGTGAATACACAACTGTGTGCATTTATCAAAAGCTCTGGAACCCTACACCAAACAGCATGAATTTTACGTAGGTAAATTAATCCCCAATAAGTATGGTTTTAAAGAGACAAAGGAAGGAAAGAAATTAGATTCTAGATCTTTCCCAAAGTGGTGCTACATGGCCCGTGAGCCTCTGAGATAACAAGGGAAGCAGAGAGACTCAGTGGGTTTGCAGAGTTGGGAGTCTGCTCAGCCGGAAGGTCCACAGAAGATCACTCCAGTCACAGTGTCCTCCTGGGAGTCTCCATGATCCGTCTGCGGGTAAGTCAGGGTGGGCCAGTCTATACTTCAGTAGCCATCACTGGAAAGTCTCAGTGGCTTATGACCAGGAAATGTCCTTCCTTCCCCACTGATGCTCTATTTCCAGTGTGGATCAATGGGGCTCTGCCCCACGAGGCCCCCGGGACACATGTGATGAAGCCTCATCAGCCTGTGGCTGATCCCACGAAACACCTGAGCTGCTCTGCTTAGTCACTACAGCAAGGAAAGGTAGAGCGGGAATGTCGTCATGCATTGGCTGTGCTCTGCTTCACCCAGAGGAAGCACACTTCTCTTTCTTCCGCGGCCCACTGGCCAGAAATAGCCACATACCTCATTGCCATGCCTCATGGCCTGGGAGATGGGACGGCATAGACTGAATATTTCACCAGTACTGCTATTTCTGCCTTAAAAAGGCCCTTTCCTGGTCTTTACAGCTGACTTTGAAAACCGTAAACAAAATGTAGTTTGTTCAAAAGAAAGGAACAATATATGTATGTTAAAGGAGGGGTTTTTTTGGTAGGCTGTTTTGTTCTCTTTTTGGTAGACAAAGGTCTGGTAATACTAGCAGTTCTGCCTTACGGGAGATGAGGGCCGTTCTGTGTGAGTGTACTGGCAAAGTGTGGCGTTCAAGCATCAGTGACACGCACATCCCCCTCCTAAGCAGTCCGGCTCCTGTACCGCTACGAGCGACAGGGTCTTAGCGGGTAAGTCAAGATCTCAGCCACAGGCACTCCTGGTTTCAGCTGACTAGCGCAGCAAGTCCAGTATGGTAGGCTTGGCACAAGGTCTTTTCACCTAGAGACAAGCCGGAGTTTGTCAGCTTCTCCAGCCTTTGATTGTGAACTGGTGATGATACAAAACAATTTGTCAGTTACAGAAGCATCGATACCAAAATGAACAGAAGCCATGCACAGTCACTGCAAGGTGATAGGAGCCTTCTGAGTCATCAGAAACCGAGCCAGCAACAGCAGAGGTGGAGTGTAGACAAATGCACAGAGGAGGAGGGGAGATGGCCAGGAGTGGCCAGACCGCAGAAACAGCCCAAGTTGCTTCATCAGCCCGACATCTCTGCTCCGCTGCTCCTCGCTTAGCTAACCTTCTTGAGTCAATTGTAACTCTTTGTGTTTTTCTCTGAAAATAGAACTTCTGGTCTTAATACAATACCTGTGTCCTGCCTTCTGATCATTAATTTGTAGAAAACTGACCTGAGGGCCCTACTGTTCTCAACATGCCCAGATACTTACTGTAGGGTGCTTAAGCCCTTGGCCATATTCCTCGAACCAGGGCTCCCCTGGAGAACAGGATTAACTTGAGTTGAACTCTGAAGCTTCACAGGCTCTTGACCAATGTCTTCCTTTCCCCTCTACTCCTACCGCCTGACATTCTTATAGCACTTCAGTGGTCCAACCAACACAATGCAACGCCCCTTCTCCCACTTCTGGAATACACCCTTGGGGAAAAATCTCAGTGGATAACTGCTGGCCTTTGCCATTGTTTGAGTGCCTTTTCTCTAATCTGCCCTAGCACAGAGATGAAGAAAAGTGCTCAGGCAATCTCTGAAACCTGACGGGGGCCTGCATCCAGACCCTTCTGGCATCCAAGAAGGAGGCAATTGATTTTAGAAATGCCTCATCAGTAGAGGCCAGATTACGCATCCACTCTGGGGCTTCCTTTTTCAGTCACTTCCCAGGGAGCTCTCATTGATTTTGGTTTGAGGTGTCTCCTTGCTGGTATTTCTGGACCTGACCCGGGGTTCCCCAAGGATCCTTACTACATTTAGAGCATCGTCTGCTGTCTTCCTGCCCCCGGCAAAAGCAGAAAGCATTCTCAGGACGCAGCATTGGACAGATCAACACCCTTGCTTCCGTTCATTGCTGTTCCGATGGCTGGCTTATAAACTCTTCCATCCCTGTCATAAACTCTATTCGGGTCTAGGGATTTATGGACATCTCAGTGTCACGAGTTCTGTACATCCTCTGAGATAAGTAATTTTGTGTGTGTGAAAATGCACCTCTGTGGACTCCCCTCCCCGTCCCTGCCGAGGAAATGGTCTAGAGCTTCCACACATTCTCAGAGGGGGTTGATGAACACAAGGAGTCAGAATCATGCTAATCCCAGGTTTCACGCTGATGCTGAGGGCACCTCCCCTGAGCTCTAAAAGCCTGCCCGTGAGCAGGAGCGTCCTCTGGCCACCCTTTCCTGCAGGGAAGTCACAGCCATCCTGGACTGTTTTCCTCTCTCCTTGCCCTGAATGGCGGAGTTGGCTGGGTGTGGGCCCCCGCAGTCAAACTGAGGGGTGTTTTTATCCTGCCAATAGGCGCTGCCATCCTGGGTGAGCTGGGACTGGGACTCCAGCTGGAAAGGAAGAAGCTAGCAGGGAGAGAACAAATCCCGACAGCCCCCGACTCCGAGGTCTTGCTACCTGCATTCTGCAGCCCATCTGTTACCTGCCCTCAGGACCAGCCCCAGGGGAACGCTTGCTGCTTTATCTTGGGCTTCCATGGTGAGCCTGGGGTGAGAGACACCCAGAACCAAACAGGCTGGTTCTTCTGCCCTATAAGCCAGGTCTGTGCTTAAAGACAAAGCACCTAGAAAAGACAGGAGTGGGCCCAGGCGGAGGCCTCAGGTGTCCTGTTCTTTGGGCCTTGCCTTCTGGATGTGGGCAGGTAAGGAGAGCTGGGCACAGAGGCCCAGTGAGCAGGGGAGACGTGGAGGGCTGTGGGAGAATAAGGTGGGAGGTGCACACGCGGGCTTTTTACGTGGCAGCCGGGGTGGTGGGTGCCTGACTGACCGGCCTGCAGAAGGCAAGGAGAGATGCAAATGTCAGGGAACAGGAGAGGAAGAAGTAGGTGCGTGCAGTGAATGTCCTCGAAGACATCCGAGAGAGATTTTTAGGCTTGTGGAACCACGTGTATGGCTTTACACCTTCACACTTTCTGACCCTTTGTGGACTATGGAAAATAAAAACAGCTATTACCCAGGGGATGCTTTATGTCGGGCACTGTTCTATGTGCACCTAAGTCCCTTTCATCCTCTTAATTACCCTACAAGAGTAGGATTTTTGGCACGCTGGGTTCATTGTTTGAATTAAAATTCACATACCATAAACATTATCTTTTTAAGTATACAACTCCATGATTTTTGGTATATTCCCAAGGTTCTGCACCCATCACCATTATCCAATTCCAGCACACTTTTCGCCATCCCCAACAGAAACGCTGTGCTAGCACTAGCAATGACTCCCCGTTCCAGCCTACCCCAGACCCTGATGACCACTAATTTTACTTTCTGCCTTTATGGATTTGCCTAAAGCAGACATTCCATACGACTGGAATCACATGTATGGTCTTGGGTAACTGGCTTCTTGCCCTTGGCCCGTTTTTCAGGCTCATCCATGCTATAGCATGTGTCAGTATTTCATTCCTCTTTATTGCTGACTAATAGTCAATCACATGGCTCTAACACATTTATCCAGTCATTAAATTTTTGGACATTAGAATTCTTTCCATTTGAGGGGCTATTAAATATGATGCCGCTATGAACATGTGTTTATATGTCTTTGTGTAGACATGTGTTCTTACTGTCTTGGGTCTCTACCTAGAAGTGGAATGGCTGGGTCATGTGCTTAACCTTTCGAGGAACAGCTAGGCTGTTTCCCACAGCGGCTGCACTATTTTGCAGGACCATCAGCAGTTCGTGAGAGTTGCGATTTCTCCATATCCCCACCGACGCTTGTAACTACTTGTCTT
The DNA here is from genome assembly GCF_022355385.1 of Mustela nigripes. Classification (NCBI taxonomy): domain Eukaryota; kingdom Metazoa; phylum Chordata; class Mammalia; order Carnivora; family Mustelidae; genus Mustela; species Mustela nigripes. Next base: position 65,485,844 of record NC_081560.1, read on the forward strand.
CTTGATTATAACCATCCTGGTGGGTACAAAGGGATAGCTCATTGTGGTTTTAATTTGCATTTCCTTAATGGAAGGTAGGTATTTGCCCTGTACTGAATTGTGTCTCCCCAAAGATTCAGACGTTGAAGCTGTTGGTTCAAATGTTGTGAACCCCGAAGAAGCTCAAAGTTGGAGCTAGGGCCTTAGGAGGTAGTTAAGGTAAAATGAGGTCCTAAGGGCGGGGCCTTATCCAATACGATGGTAGTGTCAGAAGAAGGGATAGGGGAAAGGCCATGTAAGGAGCTGTCTGCAAGCCAGAAAGGCTTTCCTAGAAACTGGACTAGGACCTTGATCTGGGACTTCCTGTCTCCAGAACTGTGAGAAATTTCTGCTGTTCAGGTCCCCCAGGCTGGGTTCTTTGATTATGGCAAAAGCTAACTGAGAATTATTATTGCTATTTTATAAATAAGGACTCCCTGGCACATTCCTGTCTGATGCCCAGACCTGGACCCTATTCCTTCATGCCACACTGCCTCTGGCTTCCAACATGCAGGAACAGGTGTGGCCTGCCAGATGACTGAAATCACAAATGGCAACGTGCGGAGACTCAATTTGGTGAGTAAGGGGGAGAAATGCACCAAGAAGAAGAAATAAGTAAATATCTGAATCCCGAAGTTGCTTCCTTCCCCCACTCTCTTAAGTCGGCTACAGATTCAAAGATGAATGGGAGGAGCCAGATTCTACACTGCAGCTTGTCTAGGGCCTTGATCTCCAATCTTCTCTAACACAAATCCTGGTGGACGCCCATCTCACGTGCATACATTTCAGGTAATCTTTGTAAAACAAGACTAAACAACTCTCCATAAAGAGTGTATTGAGAGATCACAAGTAGGCAGAGAGGCAGGCAGAGAGAGAAGGTCGGGGAGCAGGCTCCCTGCTGAACAGAGAGCCTGAAGCAGGGCTTCATCCCAGGATCCTGGAATCATGACCTGAGCCAAAGGCAGAGGCTTTAACACACTGAGCGCCCCCCCCCCTCCCCGGCCCCGCCCCAGCCCGGTGGCCCAGGTTTTTGTAGTTTTCTAGATGAGGCAATTCAAGAAGGATAAATGACAGGACAGTTTTCTATACTCTCTGGTGCCCACTTCATAAATCTATCTCAACTGAGTGGAGTGCTGGTAGTATGGGCCACACTCCAGAGAACATTCTGTCCTCTGAACTACTGCAGACTTCCCCTAAATGCCCTTCTAGGCTTAAATAATTTAATCCTGTATACGGGAGTATGAGGGTGTTGAGACGTGGAAAGGCACGAAACTATATGTACCTTTGGATCCTTCCACTGAACCGAAGTTTATTCTTCCAGGCCTTCTCTCCAGCCACCTTGACTTTAAGAGATCTTCTGTTCATTTCCATTAAAGCTCTATCTTTTGCTGCCATGTCCTTCATTTTCTCTCTACCTTTTTCCCCCTCCCTTGATAAGTAGATTTTAACATGATTTTATAAAATTATAAGGTTTCTGAGAAAACTTAGGAAAACAGAAATGCAAATGTTAGGGCAAAGTATCCACAACCCAAGCATAACCACTATTAATTTTTGTACGTTCTTTTTTTTTTTTTTTTACTCACACATATATGTATTTTTACAAAACCAAGAGATCACACAGGGTTTGTGACCTGCCTTTTGCCCCTTGGCGTAAGTGCTACCACATTCTTGTTCAGAAAGGATGTGCCGATTTATTCTTCTACGAGGAGCTGTGAGAGTAACCCTATCCCTTTCACCCCCTTAGCACTGACTATCATCCTTCTCTTTACTCTTTGCCAGTTTAAAGGCAACATACCATTGTTTTAATTTGCATTGTCTTACTAGTGAGGTTAAACATTTATTTTCATGTGGATCACTTCCCTGGGATTTTACCTTGTCTGTATACTAGGGGTGATGAAAAGCAGTCAGCTCAGTCCTATCCACTTGCTGCGGCAGACTGGATGACTGATGGATGGTTGATGAGAAGGTGGTGTGGGCACAGGGAAAAGGACTGCTAGCAATCCTGGAGCAAGGAGGTCAGATTGCTTCCTTTTCTTCTTTTATGAAATGTGACAATAGAAATACAGACTCATTGGCAGAAAAAAACCTAGGTATTTCAAAAGGACGTGACTATGTAGCAAAAGCTCCCCTCACAGTCTCTTCCCCTGTCCCACAGGCCCTATTTCCCAGGTGTAACCATCTTCAGTCCTTCTTCCTCGCTTGTCCCCCTCCCCTCGGACTGTCCTCCTGCAGGACCAGCTGCAGAGGTCACGGGCTGAGGGGAGTGATAGGGAGGAAGGGTCAGGGATTGGAAAAGGAATCGTTTCTCCTTACAGTAGCTCCCAGGGTGGTCACAGGGAAGGGAGGCATGGGAGACCACACCGAGGCTTTTGTCTGTAATCAAATGGGCAGATTGAGAGTGAGTTAAGATTAGCCCGTTTGCCTTGATTTCAGTCCATATGGAAAATGGCAGGCTGTTTATTGCCACACAGGAGCCGTGTCCTTTCTTAACTTTTGTTCCTTGAGTGTAACCCTTTTCCTTCACACAGTGGGAGAGAAAACCTGAGAAATGGTTTGCCTTTCCTGCATGAAGCCTCCTCCCCATTTGGCAGGTCCTGTGGAGCCCTACATCTATCTACCTTTTATCCCGCCTGCTTCCAGACAGTGGTTTGAAATAACATCCATTGCCTACAGAACCTTACCCAATTCTGGCCAAAGGAATGTCACAGAGTCTTGCTTAAAACTGATGCCAAGACTCGAGTAGAATTTATAGTGTGAAACGGGACCCATTCCTTATCAGAAAATCATTTGTAGGAAAAGTGATCTAATTATTCAAATTCTTAGTGCTAAGAAATGGCTGTTTTAAATGGGAGGGTCCACCACCACACTGATCCGGAACCTTTCAAACAACCTTCCTCTCTTTGAGAGATACAAAGGCCAGCGAAACGGAATAGGCAGTTTTAGAACCAATGGGTCACCAGCGTCCCATTAAGGAAAAGAACTAAGACATTCAAGGAGGAAATACTTCTCATTTTCTTGAGATTCTTTCTTTTTTTCCAGCATTGAAAACTGATCACCTGATCACCCACCTCTTCTTGGATCATTTTCCACAGGGAATGGTTTTCTCCGAGGATTTAATTTCTCTCCCCATTGTCTTGGATGAGAGTTTAATATTAAACAAGATAACTCTTAGGCATACACAGTATATGTAACGTTGTGAGTTGTTCAAATAACAGAACAAAATCCTGTATGAGGAAGCTTTATCTTCAACCTAGTTCAACATGGTTTTTTGTTTGTTGTTGGTGGTGGTTTTTTTTTTTTTTTTTTTTTTTAAGAATTTATTTGTCAGAGAGAGAAAGAGTGCGCGCGCACACAAGCAAGGGAAGAGGCAGGCAGAGGGAGAAACAGGCTCCCTGCCCAGCAAGAAGTCTGACCTGGGTGGGACTCAATCCCAGGACCCTGGGATCACGACCTGAGCCAAAGTCAGACGCTTAACTGACTGAGCCACCCAGGTGTCCCCCACAGGGCTTTTTATCATGAAGTATTTATTTTAAAAAGGGCAAGCCTCACTTTCTGGACCGAGGGGACATTATGGCATAATAAGACCTTAGGTGAGATCTCGGTGGCAGTAATGGGTCTATGTGGTTGGGGAAGAGGCGCACAGGGCACTGCTGTGTTGTATTATTTATCTAACCCTATGTAAGAAATTACCCCCAAATTCAGCACCTTAAAACAACAAACTGCTGATCTCACAGGGTTTCAGAGTTTCGGGAACCCAGGCGTGGTTTAGCAGGTCTGGCTCAAGGTCTGTCATGAGGCTGCAGCCAAGCTGCCGGCTGGGGTTGCAGTCATCTCAAGGCTCCGCTGGGGCTGAAGGATCTGCTTCCAAGCTCACCCACATGGCTGCTGGCAGGGGCCCTCAGTTCCTCGTTAGCTAGCAGCCAATGCTCCTTGCCATGTGGGCCTCTCCCCACAGACTTCCCGAGTATCCTCACAGCAGAGCTTCTCCCATAGCAAGTGATCCACGAGAGTACACGCCCAAGACAGAAGCCTTTTTACAACCTGATCTTGCAAGTGACAGCCATCACTGCCACACTCCATTCGTTAAGTCCAGCCCACACTTCAAGGGGAGGAAAATGAAGCTCTACCTCTTTGAGGGGAGTATCAAAGAATTTGTGGATATATTTAAAAAGCCACCATGTTATGATACAAGTTGTCTATATCTAGTTTACTCTTTGGTCTCCGGCAAAGGTGAGCACATTTTTTCTGTAAAGGACCAGATAGTAAAATATTATTTTAGGCATTGTGGGCCAGAATGTCTCTATTGCAAAATAGCCATAATTTATACATGACTGAGTGTGGCTTTGTTCAAGTCAGATTTTATTTACAACAACAAAAAAAAAGGCGTGGGGCAGATTTGGCCACAAGCAGGAGTTGGTTGACACCTGGTCTACAGCTATAGAGGTTATTGGAAGTCTAGTATACTAAATGATTTTGTTTCCTTGCCATCGGAATTCCATTTCAAAAGAAATTCGTCCATAAGACAGCTGTCTGATCTGCAGCTTGAAATTTAACAGTGAAATAATAGGAAGACAAAAAGGCAAATATGAGAGGTTTAGGTGGAGAAAAACTTCAGGACATGGGATTCCAATTGTCCTCTGGGAAAAAGGAAGAATTGGAATATAAAGGCAAAGAGCTGATTTAGTACCACATGGGACAATTTAGTACCACATGGGACAAGACAGTGTCTTCATTCCATTTAATCAATGAAGTGGAGATGAGACAAGAAGTCTGAGAGGAGACGTCCTCTAGAAAACCAGAACTGGGATGCTAGATGATAGCATTCCAGGTATGACTCAAGGTGTGAATTAAAGGACCCATCTTCACACACACACACACACACACACACACACACACACACACACACTTGAGAGTCCCACAGATGGGGTCGAAGGGAGGAGCTGCTGGGAACATGGGAATAATGGCACTTCAGAGTTGGAAGGGGTGGGGGCAAAGTTAATTTTGCACTATTCACAAACTTCAAGTGATTAGTTTTAGCTAACACAAGGCTAAGCATCTACGTTCTTAGGTATCTATTTTCCCCCTCCATGTTCTTTAGCTTTTTTTGTTTTTAGTTCCTTGGGTTTAATTTTGCAACTTGTTACTAATTTATTCCTCAGGGCTGTTTAAGCTTATATGACCGAGTCAAGCCTAGAGAGAGCTGAGAATTCCACTTTACCTTCAGTCACCTGAAATAAACTTCTAACCTAAGATAGTTTCCTGCCTAAATTATGTGTCATCCTCAAGAAGGTGGTTGAGAAAACTGAGGGTTGCTGGGGGTAGGGAGGTAGTGAGAGGGTAGCAGGGTTATGGACATTGGGGAGGGTATGTGCTACGGTGAGTGCTGTGAAGTGTGTAAACCTGGTGATTCAGACCTGTACCCCTGGGGTTAATAACAGATTATATGTTAATTAAAAAAAAAATAAAAAAGAAGGTGGTTGATAAATCTCACCATTAAAAAAAATTACGTTTTACTTTTTTTCAGTGCAAAGCACAGCCATGTTATTTTTAAGTTAATCTTAAAGGTAAAATCTTAACAACCTCTTTGATGAGATGTGCTTCAGAAAGGAACACTCTGCTAGTAAATTATTTCTCAAAGAGGTTTGTTTTTGCTCTCAGGCGGTGGCCTGAGACCAAAATGGGGCCTATTATGGCCCTATTTGGATAGCTGGGCATAACATCAACACTCCTTTGTTCTGTTAAGGTTTTCTCCCTCTTCTCCCAATCTAAAGCTAACCGAAGAGTAAAAAATTAAAAATTTTGCCAGTTTCCTTTGCAGGGAATACCCCACACTTCCTTTGAGGTGATGTCACTGAATTTAAACAAATTATTTCCATAAATAATTCCTGGGTATAAAATAAAGACGTGGGGGACAGTGTTTTCTCTCTTTAAGGGGCTCACAGCTGGGAAACCAGTACAAAGACTCAAAGCTTTAGTCATCCAGCTTCTTACCTTGTGATGGAAAGTATGCAAATGACCTGTCCAGAAGACAGCAGGCTGTGGAAATCCGATTCAGTCAGAGTCCCTCCAGTGCCAGAGATGCAGGTCAGGAATTCAGTGAGCACTGGATACCGCCGCCATCAACCTGATCTGAGTCCCTCTCTGTCAAGGTAAGATGCTAACAACCCAGTCTTTCCAAAGATATATGTGAACTATTCCAGTTTTACTAATAACTTTATTTAAATAAGACACAGGAACTTCTATACCGAAAAAATACAAAACAAAAGCCACACATTTCCTTGTGTAAAGCCATATTGTATGGTAACTCCAATACTGTTCAGCGCAGTGGCTAGAATTAAACAGTACAACTATATACAAAATTTAAACAATTTCTGACAAATTTCTACAGCTGGATGTAGGATACATTTGAGCTCAACAACTTCTGGGAAGTTTACGTGGCAAAGCATACGCTTTAACACATTTGGTTCAAAACTTTAATATATGCTAAGAACAAATGTACAACACAATTAATATTTAGTTTCTCATGAGAAAATAAAAGCACATGTCACTATAAATATCGTACATCAGATTTTATCACCAAAAAACCATCCAGTCCATCTTTCAGAAATTGATATTGATACACTATTGCATCATATTTGGACAAAAGCAGAGCGTAGGATCAACACATTATGTAATGCTAAACCAGATATCAGAAGTTAATGGAGCTCATATTTATCTTACAGAACTAATAATTTTCTCCCTTTAACCATAATCTACAAAATATAGTATTTTCATCAAGGCCTGAGATTATTAGGGTTAAAGGTGTCTGCTGCTGAAGAGATTGTTTTAAAAGGTTCCCCTGTGAAAATGGCAAAAGTAAACTGAGTCCTTTTCCATGACAGTCTCCTACAATATAACACTGACTAATTTAAAGGAGCCAGAATGCACCTTCAGGAGAGAATATTACTGCAAACTTTGGTGGAAAGAAGATAATTGGGATCATGACAAAATAATACACAGAATACATACACACGCAAACATATACATATACATATATATATATATAATTTCTTTTAAAAAAAATCAATGGTGTTGCTTTCTTCTCTATCACCCCTCCCTTCTTCAACCTCCTTAGAAAATAAAACAAAGAAACCCCAAGGAATGACTGAAGGGAACTGAAACGTTCCTGTGACTGTAAGCACCTTATTCCCCTAATTCTTAAGAAAACAGTGCCATATACTGTAGGTACAGATGAAACAACTCTATGCTTTACTGAACTAAAAGCAATGGAATAAAAATACAAAAACTTCCCTTTGCTTTTGGAGACTCTCTTTGAGCTGCAGAAAACAAAGTCTGAGAGTTGGGCTCTTCCACTGACCAACTGGGATTATCTAGGGCTCTCATCACACAACTTCGTTGAAAATTCAGGTCGACTCTGCAAGTGCAAGGCGATTTACTTGGGTTTTTGCTTTACTTTGCACATCTGAAATACTAACAGAACCATCCATGATACTGTGAGGAGAGGCTTGAAGAGACAGCTGCAAACTACTGCTTTTCTAAGTCACCAAACAACCAGCTTTCTGTGCTGCACTGCTTCTGAGACCCACACATTCTCTCTCCACATGAATGCAACTCATGCACCTCAACTGCTGGAGGAAAACAAGAACCAAAAAGTGTGACATTTGTAAACCCTCAAGTTAAAGAACTTCCGAGAGAGAAACAGAACATTAATAATGCCTTTAGCTAAAACAACAGCACTTTGTGATTCTGCTGGCCAATATAAACAAAAAAAATCTCACCCATCCCTTGTGAGAGATCACTTTTTTTGCAATTAAACCTAGACTTTCTTGTTAAATTCCAACACACACAATTGGAATGTTTATGTACAGCCTGGTACCGGAGACACTTCATTTGCAACATTGTAACAGCCAGGAACTGAGCAACACCTGAATTTGTTTAAAAAAAAAAAAAAAAAAAAAGAAGCCACATGTACACATGTTGAAACAGTGAATTCAACAGTTGTGTTTTACTTGTAACCGCACGACAAAAGTGATGTCAGACACCACAGATTTGCTGGTTCTCCTCATGTTCACCCATGTCCAGGATTATTGTTCTCCTAGGGTTGAATGCACTTCTTATTCGAAGAATGTGGAATGTAATGAGGAAAGGGAAATGCATAAAATAAGGAAAGGCAAAAGAGTGATGTTCCCTCTTTAGCTTTTTAGCTGTGAAATATTTAATATCCCAATATGATATACATTCCAAGTTACCTGAGTTTAGACTTCAACTGAAGTACCTGAAGCTAGGCCATAGGGTGGGCACTGTGCAACTGTTGTGGCCATTTACTTATTTATTTTTTTGCATTGTATGTATTATAGAAGTTAGAAACAAACACCTGGATCAATTGTAAACATAATCCTGAAGTACAGTATTTTCCATAGGACAAAACACAGCAAGACATTTTCTATTTAGACAGGCAACTTTTTGATATAGAGCTTATTTATACTGAAGAATTTGGAACAAAACACAGGACACAGTACTAATCTGTCAAACATACTATGAAATGCATAGTCTCCACTTAAAACGCTGAATGACACACACATTTTGCAAGCAGTCCTGCTTTCCACAAAAACTGCTGAATAGGAGTTCCGTCCCTGCCAAGATCAGTGTTGAGATACTTTCTGATGCTGATAAGTATTCTGTTGGTGGTGGTGGTGTTCTGAAAGTTTGTCACTCCATGCAGATTAAGCTGTCTGAGGTCTAGTTCCTAATCCGTGAAGGTAGGGTAGAGGCCAGCTCCCCCCCGGTTTTAGATGATCACATAGTTCTGAGCAGAGATGTGCTCCTCGCCCTGCAGGTCCTGCAGGAGCTGCTGCTGCTGGGATGGCTGCTGGACGGAGGCCTCCATGGTGCCCACCGAGCTGGTGTCGTCGGAAAGAGACGTAAAGGAAACCCGGGAGGAGAGCTGCTCGACGGTCAGAGTGGCCAGGGCTGAGCTCTGGCCTGAATTAGGAGAGTTCTTGAGCATCAGGTCGGAGGCAGGTAAGAGAGGGCCTAGAAGTTTTACAGGACAGAAAGCTGATCCGGTGGGGATGAAATTAACCTTGTTTTTGTCAGGACATGAAAAGAGAGGGGCTGAGATAGGCTGACGAGACCTAAAACCGTAAAAGAAAATGACATTTACAATCACGAAAAGCTTCCAAGCTTTCTGAATTAGCTGGAGTTCTCTACGACAGCTACAATGTGAATGGTGGGGAATGAGTTAAGTGTACACAGAAGGGTAAACATCTTCCATAGCACAAGTCAGCTGGCAGACTACGGATGCACACAGCACCAAGTGATATTTGAGACGAAAGGATTCCAAAAGGACTGGGCAATTTTTTTCCGAGATCATTAGTTTGCTTTCAATCATTTAGGGAGATGGAAAAATGTCCTACATTATAGTTGAAGATTATGCCACGTTAGAATGACCATTTCTGCTAAGGAAAAGTATAATGGGAGAGGGATTACCTAATCATATATTTGGTTTTAAGCACTTTCTCCTTTTTCTGCATCACTATACAAGCTTCTACTAACAAATCAGGGGGTTAAAAAAAAAGAGTTTCAGGAATTTCGCAAAGAGCAAGTCAGCCCAACAGAGCAGGGTCCTCAAGACTTTCCTCCCCTCCCATTCCCAGGAACTAAGCCATCAACTCCTGCAAGACCGGTCTCTGTCCCCTTCCAGGTTGCAAGAGTGTACAGCAGCCTTCCCCAGGCACCTGTACTGGGACAAAGGGATGAGTGAGTCCAACAGCCACACAGTCTCACAGTCTTTTTTTTTTCCCCCCCTGAGCTAGTCTGCCAAGTATTTACAGCATGAACCTTTCCTTTAATTTCTAATTTATGAAATTTCAAAAAGAAAAAAAATCTGTGGATGAGATGTCTACATTAAACGAATACACATGCTAGATGTGTCTACAGGGAGACAAGTTAGTTTCCTTCTGGCTTTGGGATCCTGTCATAAGGCCAGCCATCTTAGATACTAACTTTGCTGCTGAACACCTTCTTGTTAGCCATCCAAATTAGTAGAGCTTTGGAAAGGATAATCCATAGTGATTAAAAAATAGACCTTTTAGGTTGTAGGGATAAGTTTCCAAGCTTTTTTGTATTAGCTTATGTATTTCCAACACGTAGGCTCCAATTCTCCACTAAGATCCCTTCTGCCTATTCAATTCTCTTTTCATAATTTGGTTTTAAAACGCATTATCAGCTGGATGGAGTAGTTGATTCATCTGTAATCAACTGGTCTCAGTAAAAAGCTTTACAGCTTTGCAGATCCCAGCTGATAGAAAAGACATTACTTACGCCAGTTCCTCAAAGACCTTCACTCGCTCACATCCCTCTGGGGGCTCCCGTTTGAACATGTAGCTGTTGTTTGGTTTGGGAGATGAAGCGTACTTGGGTAACGGTGAGCTACTCCCACTGTCTGTAAATTTAAAGCAGTTATATTAACTAGTGATTGAAAGCTCTTTTAAATTAAGTTTGATTTCCAAACAAGCAGCCTTTTGCCCAGTTTATCCACTATGGCCCCTCTGCTTCCACCACAGAACTTCCTTTATTGCACAGCTATTACTAACAGCCTCACGTAGTACATTTCTTAGAAATAGAAGCTTCGATGCAACAGTAATCTGCCATACCACGGAACATAAAAGGGCGTTATTTTGGTCAGAAATTGCATTTTGAATAAAGTAGAACTATAATCTGGAAAACAAAAACAGTGGTATGTATTTCAAAATGTAAATGAATGGGATAATATGTATAAATCATGCGAGAGAATTATAAGAGATTATAATACAGGGTACTCTGTTTTCTCACTGTCCAACCAATTTAATTAAAAATTTTAGCATGTGGAATAATCTTCATTACAAATGTTCCTAGCAGAAACATTACTTTTCTTAAACACCACAAATAAATGTATGCAGGGAAAAAACAGGTTTACAACACATAATGTCTTTTTCCCTTAGCCCACTATGAAAACAGAGTTTGCTCAGAATTTCTCCTTTAAAAGGTCTTATATAAAAGACTTTTTCCAGCAGTTTGTATTTTTGCAACTCAAAGCATGAGAAATCTAAAAGCATCTCTACTAATATGTTTTCTTCACATTTTTGACCAAAAAAAGAAAATGGTCTATTCATGAAAGGCCATAAAACCTATATGTAATTTCTCCCTTTCCTACCTGGCAAAGGATTTTGGAAATTCAAATCTACCAAAATGTGTCATTATCTTTGTAAGACGCCAAGCTGTAAAGTCAGTAACATACCTGTATAAATAGAATAGTCCCATTTAAACAAATTCTGACTTAATGCAAACCAATCCCCACTGCTAAAATACTAAGCTCACATTCTGTTGAGATGTCTGATTTTTACGTATATTTCTGAAAGCTGGCATTGGCATCATAATTATGTTTGTCACAATTTTGATGAGTTGCTTTAGTTTAGGCTACAGAACACAGCACAATATTCAGAATCTGAAAAATAGCGATGTTTTTATCATCATTAATGAACTATAATACATGCTTAGAAAGTAGACTCTTGAGGCGCACTTAGTGTATTTGGTGAATGATTCAAAGAGCATCTATGTTAGTCTTGGGAATGGAGATGCATGCTTAGGTTTAAATATGGCAGTAACTCTGGGAAATCACTATCTACAAAAGGCCACACCACTGTGAAACCTAAAAAACCAGAGTTTCTCTGTCACTACTGTTACAGATGTTCCTACAGACCTTTGGAAGAAACTGGGTCTTAGAATTAAGTTTGGTTTTTTCACGTGCCATTCAGATTTAAGGATTTTCTTAAAATTTTTTAACATTCATCTTACATTACTTACACAAATGCGAGGCAGCAGGAAGAATATAATTTTCTCTCGTAGGTGGTTGCACAACATAACTAACCTGGCTAGAGTCTGAGTTTGCTGTTCTCTACTTGAGTGAGGCCAGATGGAAAAGACTGGTCCACAGTCAAAAAGTGGTGAGAACAAGGCCTTGAGCTCGTTGTAATAAAGCCTGACCCCGCTTTCCCGTCCAAGCAGCAAAAAGGCCCATAGAGGCAATGCAAGGCAAAGGAGAGAAGATGTGTGACGCCTCTGGGGAGTTTCCTGTTGGTGACAGCAGAACCCAGGAAGGGCACAACTGGCCTGAAGTCGTGGGCTCAACAGCTATGACAAGCTTTTTTGGGCTTTGAGTGGGAGTGTGACTGTGTCAGTGGTCAAGGACTCTCCCCATCAGCATGTCAGAAAAGTCATCTTGGCCACAGCTGCAGTTTCCTGGGCTCTCCTTCTGTACGACATCACCAAGCTGACTGCAGGATTTCTTTCCTGACTTCAGTAATGGTTTCAAGGGACTCTTCCAGGACTGAAAGCTAGATGTGAGTTGGACAGTCTGCAAAACTGTCTTCTTATTAACATCTACAATAAATCAAATAGTGTTTCTTCCTAAATTTTTTCTAATTTCAGAGGCTTATATATATATATTTTTAAAGATTTTATTTATTTATTTGACACAGAGAGAGAGATCACAAGTAGGCAGAGCAGCAGGCAGAGACAGAGGAGAAGCAGGCTCCCTGCTGAGCAGAGAGCCCGATCCGGGACTCGATCCCAGGACCCTGAGATCACGACCTGAGCCAAAGGCAGCGGCTTAATCCACTGAGCCACCCAGGCACCCCACAGAGACTTATATTTTTAAAATTTTACCCACTTAAACATTCTTGTTCTTTTTGGGGGGATGGGGGGCTGTTTAATATTAAACAATAAATATACTGCCATCTTAGAAAGATAATATTCAGTACTATTATATCTCTTTGCCTCCTCAATGAAAAAAGTTGGTTTTTCAAAAGAGACTCTTAATGTCACAAAACAAACTGAGGGTGTCCCGGGGGAGGGGTGTTGGGAGAGGGTGGTGGGGTCATGGACATTTGGGAAGGTATGTGCTAAGGTGAGTGCTATGAAGTATTCAAAGACCTGTACCCCTGGGGCTAATAATATATGTTTATTAAAAAATTTAAAAAAATTTTTTAAAAAGTTGGGTTTTGTTGTTGAGAATATATATATCTAACATTTATTTGAATGTTTGGTGGTCTGGAAAGACAAAGCTTGGAAAAAAAAATTGAAACCAACAGATTTGCTCAATCTGGAGTTTTTTCCTCAGGTGAGTATGCAATCTGGTAGAAAGCAAAGAGGAAGAGAAAATGGAGACACCCTGTCTGTGGTTTCAGCTCTGTCTCTAGTTGTATAACTTTGAACACAAATGCCTTTCTGAGCTTCTAGAAAACTAAAGGAATTACCACTCCTAACTAAAATCCTGTGGCATTTTTAAGGGTCCTAACAAGGGTCCTATTTTTTTGTTTACAAGGTGGCATTATTTAAAAACAACATCACTCATAGGGGTACCCGGGTGGTACAGTCAGTTAAGTGTCCGATTCTTGGTTTCAGCTCAGGTTGTGATCTCAGGGTTGTGATATCAAGCCCCGCATTGGGCTCCATGCTCAGAACAGAGTCTGCCTAAGACTCTCCCTGTCCCTCCCCCACACTCACTCTCTCTAAAGTAAATAATAAATAAATAAATAAAAACAACTCACATGAACAACTATTCTATCCATTTCAGACTTGGAGTCTTTAACGGATTCATTCAAACCTCTGTGTTGAGTTTAATGAAGAGTTCAGTAACAGAACATAAATGTGAGGTAAGCATGTCTGCTCAGGAACTTCAAGATGAAAAGTCTCACAGTAATCTTAATTCAATCCTTCTTGTTCACAAGCATGATAAATTTTCACATTCTGTTATCTCTTAGTAGGAAATAACTAGACATTTAGTTCACACTAAATGTTACTTTATATTCCTACAACATCATAGCCAATGTCAATTAATAAAATGAAATGTAACAAATATGATTCTGTCTGTCTGTATTTATAATAGTCTTACCTATCTCTTTAAAGAATCACCCAACTCTGAAAATCAGGAGTATGGAACTATTTTATTGGCTGTTATAATAGATAATACTTATACATGTGTACCATATTTACCATTAAAATACAAGTAGCTTATCAAATATTTTTGAACTCATGATGAGTTAAAACTTGAAAAAATTAGAGGTGTTTTAGACAATGAAATTCCACAGAGAAACAGTATTTTTTTAAACTACATGTACTTTTATAGTTTTCTGAATTTCTCCTTATATATGGCCTTCATTATTTCTGGTATATTAAATATGGTCCCAATTTCAGCATAAAAAATCATATTATTCAGTTAAGTCATTCTGCAGGTAGGTATGTAAAATCTTTGCTATGGTTCTATTCTAGCCTGAAGTCTTTAGATGTCTCTTACTATCAGATCACTTTATCAAATGAAGCGAAATTAGTACTAAAACAAGCTATGCAATTACAGAGCAGCAGTTCTTAACTCTGGTTTCACATTAGACTCATTAGGAGAGGTTTCAAAAATACCAACAAATATCACTGTCCAGACCTCATCTCTAAGATATTCTAATTTTATTAGTCTGGGGTTCCTCCCCAGCATGTGCTCCCCTCCTCCACGTTTTTTGGTAAAACCCCCACACGCTTTTAACAGAGTCAAATTTGAAAGCCAATCATGAAAAGGTCAAAACACTGGTTTGGAATCGGGCTGCCTTGCCTGACTTCTACCAGGCCTGACACCTAGGAAAAGTCTGATCCCTTTTTTGATCTACAAAATGGAACTACTGATACGTAGCTATGAAAAACATGTATAAAAGAATCAAGACGACGCCTGAAACATAGTGAACTCTCAATAAATATGACTTTAACAGAAGCAAGCACATGTTGTTCCTAGTTTGCTAATTTAAAATGGTGAGCCATCCAGAAATTAAGCACCTATTCTACTTTTTCTCAGCAGAAGAGAGGAATAAGAAAGTTATTTTTTTTTTAAGATTTTTTAAAAAAAATTTATTTACTTGAGAGAGAGACAGTGAGAGAGAGCATGAATGAGGAGAAGGTCAGAGAGAGAAGCAAACTCCCCATGGAGCTTGGAGTCCGATGTGGGACTCGATCCCGGACTCCAGGATCATGACCTGAGCCGAAGGCAGTCGTCCAACCAACTGAGCCACCCAGGCGTCCCAAGAACGTTATTTTTAAAAGATCCACGCATTCTACTTCTATTCAGGTGTATAAAGGTAAGATTTGGTGTCTGGTAGGGAGGCAGGGGAACACGTGGACTACCAGATTCCCCCGTTGAGACTGCCCAGCATAGATTCTGCCAGTTCATAATGTCATCCTCTATTATCCTGAAATTCAAATCAATGTCTAAAGCGGACTCTAGATTCTTCTACAAAGATCTAACCAGGAAAACGTCCTTCTTATTCTATCTTCACAATGGAGTAAGAGTCTGGTAAGTGAGAGTAGAGTTCCACCAAAACTATACTCAATGACAGATGAGAAGCATAATGAAAAGGTAGCCAATAGAGTTAGATTAGAAGTATGACCGACTAAAAATAGGACCTAGATAATTACTACTCTAGTATTAAAATTACTTCTTTTGCTTCAGGAAATGAAATTATCAGCTGTAGTGTGGTTCGACAACCTAATGTAATCAGGAGAGAACACAAAACTGTATAGCATTCCTTGGCAACAAATTCTGGAACCTGTTGTTATTGCCAACTGCATTGAAAATGCGTTCAGTTAACTCCAAGACCAAATTGGAAACAAGTTAAGGAGAAAATTTGGCTTTTACAAGTAGTCTCTAAGGTGTCTCTAAAATTTCAAAGTCAACCTTTAAGAGAAGGTTACAGGATTTTAATAAAACAAGACATCAGCTGTAGCTAGTATCTCCCTTAGACCAGCATTCAATAAAGAAGGTAAGGTCCTTCCATTTTTGAACTCTGCTTCAAGTAAGACTGTGTTTTGAATACTGGGCTTAACTTACATTCCAAATGTCTGGTTCCATTAATCAAATATTTGTCATATGGGGGGAGGTGTTTTAATCACTTACTGTTCCTTAAGTATTTACTGAATTAACAATTTGTAAATTAAGCACACAAATCACAGCTGCTCCTTTATTTTTGTGTATCACAGTAAGTGCAAACTTTTTTCCACAAACAATCCTGATATGCAGAACAGGGCTTATAATTATTAACTTGAAGTGGGACCTAGAGTTGTTGATATGCTAACGGGTCACACTGAATTTGCCTATCTGACATGGCAGTTAAAAATGAAAGCAAAATAGTTTATTGAACACAGTCCTCAAACCAATTTATAGACTAAAATCCTGCCTCTTTTAAATATAATCACAATAGTTACACTGAAAGTAAATTTCAGATTATATAGAATATTTTATAGCTTTAGATGTAATTAAGATTCTCTAAAAAATCTTAAAAAAAAAAAAAAAAGAAAAAAGGGCACCTGGGTGGCTCATTTGGTTAAGCAACTGCCTTCGGCTCAGGTCATGATCCTGGACTCCTGGGATCGAGTCCCCATCGGGCTCCCAGCTCTGCAGGGAGTCTGTTTCTCCCTCTGACCTCTCTCCTCTCAAATAAAAAAAATAAAAAATCTTAAAAAAAAAAAAAGTAATTGAGATTCTTAGGAAAATCATTCTGATACAATCTTAATTTTTATACTCTTGAGCTTTTTAAATGGAAATATTTCCAGGATGTCAGTTTTCAAAAAGCTAAAATACACTGTTCATATTAAACTGCTCCGAAAGTGTGCTAATGGGGAAAAATAAACACTTATAATAAAAATTTCACTGTAATTTTAAATGCTCACTTAAATATTTACTGAGCACTTAACTATGTGCAAAATAGAAGGCAAAGCAAAATGCTTTAAATGTTGTCTTACTGTATTAGGTAAAACTCAGTATTTACTCTGCCCACCCCCTTCTTGCTAAAGAAAAATGGAATTATAATGTCTTTGGGCAGAAACCAACATAGAATCGTAGACTTATCACTATTTTCTCCTTAAAGCCCATTCCTTCTTTGATACTCAGTGCCTAATTAATGGTGGTTAATCACCTTCTGCATCTCCCAAACTAGAACTCTGTTAGAACCTGGCCTTTCCCCTCCCATACCTCATCCTTCGATCAGCCAGCCACCAGGCGCTGCTGACTCCTCTTCAGCCCCTGTCCTCCAAGTCCTCTGCAGACCCCAATCTCGCTCTGCCCTGCACCTGTGGTTTCCCAACTCAGGGCACAAAACAATCTGCTGACACGCAGGAATATTAGAACACTTACATATATGTTTACTTTCTCTCTTTAGAAATAAGAAAGTTTGCTTCGCTAGTACATATTTAGTTTGTGGACTGAATTAAATACATACATAACTTAGAAATATATGAACAGATTCAACATTGCTAAAAGAACACGTGATAAATAAGTTTGGAGACTACAGGACCAGACTATTTAAATAGCACCTTATCTTGTCCTTCTGCTGTCTCCATTTCGGTAGTTCCACCTGCGTGTGGCCTTTAAAGATAAAGCTGGTCATGTCTTTTAGCTAACAAAGATCTGTGCTTGGTCTGTCATTTCTCTTCAGAAGGCCTACAAGGCCCCTTATGAAACAGTGACCATTCAACCTCTCTCCTCTCGCTGCTTTCTGCTCCCCACCCTTCACCCCTGTGTTCTAACCACACAGTTTCTGACTGTTCTCCATACACCCGGACCTTTCACAGCTGAATGCCTGCATAAGGCTATTCTTCCTGCAAGGGTAGCCAGTAGTTGTAGGAGGTTCCTACAGAAGATCACTGTTGGACTCCAAAGAATTTAGGAAAGTTACTTCATTTTCAACACCCTCAGATTCCCCTTTCTTAAAATAACAACACTGTCCCCTACTCATAAGATTGTGGTAATATTACAGGAGATGACAAAAGTAAAATCACCCGAGCACATCTGATCACTGCAATAATCCTATGAGGCAGGTACCACCATTATCCCTAATTTATAGGTAAGAAACTGAGATACAGAGAGGTTGAGTAACTTGCCCAAGGACACATGATTTGGTAAGTGGCAGAGCAGGGATTCAACCCAGCTGTACCCGAGTCGGAGCTCATTACCATTAGGCTCTCTGTCTTACTACGTTTTGATCTAGCTCAACTTAAAGCCCTCACTGGAGATATGAGGAGGGGAACAGATGATCGATCACATTCCTTCTGTCTAATGGTCCATGCTTCTAATTGAAATCTTATAGCTCAGGTAACAGCTTCATTGGACCTGCCTTCTATTAGTCTCACAAGGAGACAAGGTATAAGGAACGGCCTCTATGTGTTGATATTCTTAAAGAAACACAAAAGATAACAGGGAGAAAAAAATTAAATAGATCCCCTTTTCCTCTAATCTAGCTGATACCCTATTTTCTCCCCTGTCCTGATCAGAGTGGAAGATGAGATGGATTTTAGCAAAGTTACATCCCTTGACAGCAGTTCAATAGGGAATTTGAACTTCATGGCTTCTTTTCCAACAAAAGCTCATCATTAAATTAGTATAATCTTACTTGTTTAGTTCTCTTTACTGTTGTTTTTTTTTTTTTTTTTTGTGACAATGGGAAAGGAGGACATTATCACACCCTTCCCGAACATTCAAAAGCCTAACACATACAATAACCTAAAGAAAAAGATACTGATGTTCAACACAACTATAAAAATACACCCTTAAAAATGGACATACCGGGCGCCTGGTGGCTCAGTGGGTTAAGCCTCTGCCTTCAGCACAGGTCATGATCTCAGGGTCCTGGGATCGAGTCCCGCATCGGGCTCTCTGCTCAGCAGGGAGCCTGCTTCCCTCTCTCTCTCTCTGCCTGCCTCTCTGTCTACTTGTGATCTCTCTCTGTCTGTCAAATAAATAAATAAATAAATAAAATAAAATCTTAGGGGGAAAAAAAAGGACATACCGTAAAGAAATGTCTTAAAGGAATACCTAAAAGTATCTCCACTAGGCAATGCTCCGTGCTAGGCACTACTCCATTTGCTGAGGAGGAAGCAAGGAGCAAAATGAGGTTACCTGCTCCTGCTGGAGCTTATATTCTGGTGAATAGATAATAGGAGATTAAGTGACATATATATGCAGGCATGTTAATCAATTTGAGTTTGCTTCTATTCTGGACTTCAGCTTATACCTATTAGAACTGAGATGCATACTTATTAGTTTTGAATTATAAATAATAACACGTCATCCAGAGAGTGCCAGCATAGCATCTGCCCTCAGTGCAACTGTGAACATTTTCCTAAAGAGGGGAAATAGGCATTTCCTGGATGCTTCTTAAGTGCTGTCAGACATGGGAATATAAGTGATTTTAAATGTTATCTTGAAAAAGAGAAACAGGGAGATGATGTTAGGGACAGGATTCTAGAATAGGTCATCATTAACCCACGGAATACTGCAATGTTTTATCTCTATACTACTCTGTGACTTTACCACCAAGAGGTTCTTCTAGGATAATAAGGCATCCGAGAACTATATGAGGCTTTTTTGATAGAGAAAACAGACTGAGGCTCAAAAGCAGTGATTTTAAGATGTAGTGGCTAAAAGCAGTATGTACGACATATTTATTTTCACAATATAAAACACAAAGAGAAAAGTACTACAAAATCTCAACTGATTATAGGCTCTCTGGAAGATAGAGGGTTAAAGTCTGTTAAGGGCAAAGATCAAAGAAAAGCCCTAGAGATATAAGAGCCCTAGAGATAAATGCAAATAGAGTTAAAATGTAAGTAGAAAGGAGTAAGATGATGTCAAAAAGAGTCTCTTTCAAAAGTTTGACTAGGTGCAGCCCCGGGGCCCAGAAAAGACAAGGTAATACTTTATTTCTTTCTCCCCTACAACCAAGGGATACTCAGTCCTAACAACCAAAGTTTAGGAATATTAATATTTATGAGTTAATCACAGTATGAGGTAAATAGGCTTATATGCATTGGCCTTGGGAAACTCCATCCACCTAATATACGTTGTTCTTGTGGGAAAATGCAGTTTAAGTTCCAAGTACTAGATTTATGGACTCTTGGAATATGATTGTTCGTAGCTGGCCTGAAGAGAATGGTTCAGTTGACTTCATGATTAGAATGATCAGTGTTTCCAAAATATCTTGCAAAACCACAGAACTGTAGAACAACTGCCTAAGTGAACTGTGCCAAAGATCAATTCTAAGTGGCAGGCTCACGGCTCAAGCTTGTGGCTCACCCAGCTCCACTCGGGCCACCATGAGGAGCACTGGCAGAGCTGCTAAAAGAATATTCTGATGTTGCCATTTCTATTACATAAGTGACTATTTTTCTGCCTTGCATTTCGGCCATGATAATGTAAAAAAATTTATGCTAACTCTTAGGGTATATTCTGAGGATGTCAAGATGAGAACTCTTACTCTGGATCCTGAATTCTCCATACGGACCACACTGTAGGAACTGTAGTGGGTACTACATTTGTTAGCCTGACAACTTATACATGTAGCCAGGCTGTCTTCAGTCTTTAGGTCCCTGAAAAAACCTAGCAAAAAATGGAAAAACCTGTTTTCAGGTTTAGAAACCTGACTATTTTCTAAACCTGAAACAGTCTCTTAATGGCTGGACCTTTCTCAATAGAGTGCTTTTGTCCTGGCACTGCAACTGAAATAGCCAAAGGAAAAAACCAATATACTAATCAATTGAAATTACTTTATAGGTCTCAATTATACATGGCTCATGGAAAAGATTGTATGTTAGGAATAAGAAGAAATAATGTTAGCAAAATCATGAAAAGGTTAAGTATATCACAGATGAGTATTAGAAAACTAATCCACTCACTAGCACATCCCTCATGAGAGCACGTATTCACAATGGCTACCCCCTTCCCTCTTGAGCACACGTATCCAAGGGCCTAACAATGTTTGAACCGGCTATTCTACCACAGAGAAAGTTCCTTCACAGGAACTGCAGAATATGTTGGTCCTCCAAGTATATTCAAGTTGACTACAAAATCACAGTATCAATTCTATCTTCATTGTTAATAATACAAACCTATTCAAAATGTATAGCTTCCACTTTTTTCTTAACTGGAAAATGCAAATTATAAGAATGGGTATCTTTAAAAAAAACACAAAATTCGGTCTGTACATAGAGAAATAACGAGTCAGAGACTATTTCTATAGTTTAAATCACATAAAATATGTAGGTTTCAGAAACTACATAACAACTCACTCTTTAGTACCTTTGGTATTCTGAACATACTTGTATAATAGTGTATTATTTATTTATGTTACTATTGTTCTGTATTAGACCATAAATTCCTTAAAAACAGATTTCACATCTTATTCATTTCTATTTCTTCTCCATTCTCTAGTGGAGTTCCTGACATACAGTCCATTATAACAAATGTTTCTTAAACTGGGAGGATAAACTCAGTTGAATACATAAACCTCCATTCCTGATCCTAAAGTCCATATGTGTGTGTATGTATAAACATATATAAGAGAGACAGATGTTATTTTAATTTTTTTTTTTAAGATTTTATTTATTTATTTGCCAGAGACGGAGGAGAGAGAGCGAGCGAGCACAGGCAGACAAAGAGGCAGGCAGAGGCAGAGGGAGAAGTAGGCTCCCTGCCGAGCAAGGAGCCCGATGTGGGACTCGATCCCAGGACGCTGGGATCATGACCTGAGCCGAAGGCAGCTGCTTAACCAACTGAGCCACAGTTCCTACAGATGTTATTTTAATTTTTTCTTCACAAAGAGGGGACTTGGTTTATTTAAGAACTAGAAAGTGCACATTATAATACATGGTCACCTATTTTCCAGGGAACAGTAACATCATCTTAATCTCAATCACAAAGTAATACTCAAAGCTAAATATGGTCAGTATGTTAAAAAACTAGTGTCTTAATTCCCAAGCTGAAATAATCTTGTAGTATAGAGAAAAATGTCTAAAATGATTGAGCGCTCCATAACTTTTACGCAGATTTTTAAAAAGTCACAATTAGTCATACCCAACACAATTTATTGTTTACTATGGACCAATGGTTGTGCTAATAAGCACTTTGCTACAATATCTCATTAAGCCTAATAATGATACTGAGATAGGTATTATCACCCTCCCACTTCATTAAGAATTATTTTTTTGATTAGGAAAAAACTGATTATCCAGATCTAAGATGATCCAGATCATCTTAGAGATGATCTGGACCAATGTTCTCACTTTACATTAAAAAAAAAAAAAAAAAAAAAAAAAAAGAGGAATAGGACCTTCAGGGCATTATGGTAAATGAAATAAGTCAGAGAAAAACACTGTATGATCTTATTTATACGTGGAATCTTAAAAACATCAAACTTAAAGAAACAGAGAGTAGAACAGTGGTTGCCGGGAACCAAGAATATAGGAAGATGACAGTCAAAGAGTACAATCTTTCAGTTATAAGATGAATAAGGTCTGGGAATCTAAGGTACAGCATGGTAACTACAGTTAATAACACTGTATTGCATACTTCAAAGCTGCTACGAGAGTAAAACTTTAATGTTCTCACCATAGCAACAACAACAAAATGGTAATTACGTGAGGTGAAGGATATGGTAACTAACTTTATTGTGGTAAACATTTTGCAAATATATATACATGTATCAAATCATTACTGTACTCCTTAAACTTGCATATGTCCTATGTAAAAACATATACTGTTTTAAACTTGGATCTAAGTGAGTACCTTTTCTGAAACCATGTATTTATCTGCCTCACTGAATATTAACACATAGATGTCCTGAAGGCAATCTCTTAAACAGTTAACCAGAGTAGAACTCACTCATCATCTTCCCAATACACTTTCTTTTTGGTTCAGTGTCTCTCAATTATGCACAATATTAAACTTAGAAAGAAGAAAACAAAACTCCAGAAATTAATTGCCTAGCCTTATTATTACCGCTAATTTTACTTTCCCCAACTACATGGACTGAAAAATAGCAAGAGTAGTCAACCTGGACTGCACTTATCCTTTCTACTGATATAACAAACACAGAATACAGGTTTTGGAATCAAGACAGATCCCTCTTGCCACTTACCACTCGTGTAGCCTAAAACAAATTACTATTCTCTAAATATTTCCGATTACCTTCATAATCCTATTAGAAGCGAAGTGTTTTTTTGTTTAACTGTGAAACATCCAGAGTATATGTTACGAGGAAATGACTGAAGGTGTTTTTGCCAGTAGGATGATGCCTCAGTGAAATCAAAGTTCCCTCGCCTGACATTCTATGAAATATCAAGACCTCCCACTTGAAGCAAAGAGATGCCTATGGTATGCCTTCAGTACCTCCCTAATGGAGGAAGGAAGTGCACAAGGCTTGTCAATCATGAAAGGGTGAAAAACAAGCAGAGGGCTCCGGAGATCCAACCACAGAAAGAAAAGCAGAAGACAAAGTCCAAAGTAACTGCTATTTAACATCTCAGCAGAGAGTTAGGCATAATGATGAGTGAAAGAAGCCAGACACAAGAATACACATGCACCATTCCATTTCTGTAAAATACAGTACATGAAAAAATTAAATTATGGCGATGGAAATCAGAACAGTGGTTACTTCCAGATGGAGAGGGGAAGAGGGCCCGAGGGAACCTTCTGGGATGCTAAAAATGTTCTGTATCTTCATCTAGGTAGTAGTTTCATGAGTGCATACATATGTAAAAATTCACTGGGCTGAGCACTTAAAATCTGGCAATTTAAATGTAATAATACCTCCAAATTAAAAAAAAAAAAATGAAGGGGAATGACGGTCAAATCAGGACAAGGACCACAAAAATCTATAAGTTTCTATAACTTTTACCTTTTTAAGTTTTAAAAGTCTGGCCTATGGTGGATTTCTCTGTGGTGAGAAGCAGTAAATGTGTGATAAGTTCAGTGTTTTCTTGGAAGTAACTAGGGAGAGGGAAGCTGGGCAATCTTTGCTGCCATCTGGGTCTGGGTCCAAGGGGGCCAGAAACAGAAAGAGAGTAAGAGGTGGCCAAGTGCCTGACACAGGGACAGGAGAGTCAGGGGAGACAGGTGAGGCCAAAAAGTAACAAAAATCCCAGAGGTGCCACCCTCTTATCGGTTTTAGTTAATAATTCTTTTACATACCATAACAACCTCTGACATCTGGTAGGTGCTTATCAAACTTTACCTACTTGGTTAAAAATATATCATCCTTCCAACAGAATATCTAGAAATTACTTCCTCCTCAGTCACTCTGATTATAAAATCGACCTTTAGGCATGCACAGTATAAACTCAACCATAATCATCATTAGCTCGGACAATACCAAGGAAAACCTTGTGTGTTCTAGGATGTAAAGCTGTATGCACTCCATTTGAGAGCTTTCATCAGCTGTTAGAACCATGCGCTGTGCTTCTCTGACACATTTATGGAAGATGTTTGTGAAAGCCACAAAGAAGGGGGTACGGGAAACCAATGAACGAACCTAGATTGACCACTCCTTCACAATCCCACCATTCCACAAAAGAAAATAAAGGGATGTAATGGTCTAAGACAAAGAAAGTATAATGAGCAAGGCCTTACAAGGAACCCTCTATCTAAGTGGATGATTTCCTTCTCACCTTTATCACGATCATAGAGTAAATCTTCTGTTGAACAAGGGCTCCCATCCTGGGACTCGGGGGGACAAAAGGGGGAGACACAGGGTGAATGGCTGCTACAGCTACTGCTGCGCTCCTGCACAGAGGGGGTCTGAGTGTCGATGCTGCGAGTGCTGCTGCTCCGGTAGTGAGCAGGGAGTGGGGCTCTTCGACCGTCCGGGATCTCCAAGGGCTGGAAGAGAAACAACCATCACATGTGTGATGTCTACAGAGGAACACAGCAGGGCCTTGGTTTTCACCTTCCACAACCATATCACCACAGATGATTTTTCAGAGATTAAAAGACACCAGTTTTATGTCCTGTTTTCTGCACATTGTCTCCACCGAACCAAAAATTTACTTCCAACTACTAAGGATAAGCTGTTTTACCAATTCCGTAACTCTCTGTATGCATCTATAGATTAGCACATCTATAGATCCCCCTCCAGGGGAGGGGCTTTTTCCAACACTGTCCCCAACACCTACCACGGTGTCTGGCACATGGCAGACATCCAAAAAACATGCGCTGAACGAAGTGATTAAACTGCAAGAAGTTACTCTGATATGCTAGTAAGAAAAGTAAAATTGCATTCCTGCAGGTATAGATTTTTCTGTTCATTCTTTAATTTTTTAGACATCAGAACAGAACCATGTTTTCCATTTCCTCTACAGATTACCCAAAGTTTCCAAAAAGGAGATTGATTCTATTACTATTCCATAAAGGATGTTAATATAATTTAAAACAATTCTACTATTTTGGTATATCCACCTATGTAGGACTACTCATAATTCCACTTGGTTCTTCTAATACACTATTCTGAGTGGCAAAAATAAAAAACGGAAATGAAACTATAATCACAGAAACATATATTTTAGACCCAAAAGCCCTTAGAGCTCAACATCCTTACAAATAAAGGACCTACAGTTTAGTGCTTCTGACATCATGCTGATTACAAGGCATCAGAGTTTCTGTCACAGTGGACTCTCCCAACTGCTGCAGCCATAAACATATGAACAACTTTTTGGGAGGATAATTTTAGCAATATTCTTCAAAATTTAAAACATACAAATGCTCTGACCCAGCAATTTCACTGCCGGAAAATTGTCTTTAAGAGTATATGTTTTCTACATGTATTACTGCTTGTGATGACAAAAACTGAAAACAATCCAAATGCCCATCAACAGGGGACTTCTAAGTTATGGTACGTTCAGACAATGATTCACTAGATATTAGAATACACACACATATCAGGAAAGATATACAAGATACTTCTCACAATGCTAGGCAATACAGAGAGTTGAAAGGAAGTCTTACTTTTTAATTTTCTAAATATAAAATTGAACTGTTTAGATTTTGAAATTAAATCAGTTTTAAAACCTGCACATTACTTAAAGAAAAGACACACATTTGACATAAATTAAATAATTATTTTGGTCCCCCCCCCCCAAAAAAATCACAGGGGTAGTTAAGTCAAAGGCTATTTGATGTTTTCTTTTGTTGAGTACACATTTAAGATGTGGTCAAAATACAGGTTCACACACAGTAGAGTCCAGATTTCTTTTCTGGGACAGAGGTAATTTATAAAGCATTTTTGTAAAATCCAAAATGGCTCAATGACCTAACCATAAGGAAAGGTTAAACTAAAAAACTCTTAGAAGAAAACACAAGTATCATTGTGACCCTAGATTAGGCAATGGTTTCTTAAATATGACATCAAATATACAAACAACAAAAGAAAAACAATAGGGGTCCTGGCTGGCTCAGCCAGTTAAGCATCTGCCTTTGGCTCAGATCATGATCTCCAGGTCCTTGGATGTAGCCCACATAGGGCTCCCTGCTCAGCGGGGAGTCTGCTTCTCCCTCTCCCGTGGCCCCTCCCCCTGCCTGTGCACACTTGCTCTTTCAAATAAATAAATAAAATTGTTTAAAAAGGAAGAAAAAAAAATGAAGAAAAACAATGTATCAAGCTTTGTCAATACTGACAAAGTATTTGTTTCAAAGGACAGCATCAATAAAGTAAAGAGTGAAAGACAACCCTCAGAATGGGAGAGCAAATCATACATCTAATAAAGAGACTAAACCTCATAAAGAATTTCTACAATTCAACAATAAAAAGACAAATAATCCAGTTTTAAAATAGGGCAAATGATCTAATTTCCAAAGAAGAGATACAAATGGCCAATAGCACACAAAAGATGCTTAATATTATTAGCCTTCAGGAAACACATAGCCACACCATGAGAAGATGCCCACACCCACACCCACTAGGATGGCTACAATAAAAAAGGCAGAAATACAAGTATGGGTGAAGATGGAGAAACTGGAACCTTCACTCAAGTAAATGGTGTAGTGCAGACACTCTGGAAAATAGTCTGGCAGTTTCTCAAAAGGTTCAACAAACAGCTACCAAACCACCCATTCCACAACTAGGTATATACCCAAGAGAAATGAAAACATGTTCGCATGAAATCTTGTATATGAATTTCATAGCAGCATTATACATGATAGCCAAAAAGTGGGAACAAGATCATGTTCCCCAATTGATGACTAGCTAAACAAAATCCACACAATTGAGTATTTGACAATAAAAAGGAATGAAGTACTGAAATCTTACAACATGGCTGAACCTTAAAATCATTATGCTAAATGAAAACAGTCAGTTACAAAAGGCCATGTATTGCAGGATTCCATTTATGTGAAATGTCTAGAAAGGGCAAAGCTGTAGATCAAGAAAGGAGATTAGTAGCTGCCTACAGCTGGAGGTACTGGAAGGAAATGAGGGATGATTGCTAAAAGATACAGAGTTTCTTTCTGGGGTGATGAAAATGCTATAAAATTGATTGTGGTGATGGTTGCACAACTGGGAATATACTAAAAGAAACCCAACAAACCACTGAGTTGTACATTTCACATGGGTAAATTGCATGGTACGTGAATTACAGCTAACAAAGCTGTTACCAAAAAAAGGGCTTTAGAGACAGTTCTGAATATTAAAGGAAAAAAAGGGATTCCAACATCCCATGGAACCTTACCTTGGACACTTCCTCCTTCCCATTATTTTCTTTAATGAATACCTTTTCTAATTCAGGACTTATCCCTTCTACATTGCAGGGCACACGTGAAACGGAAGATTTTGGCACTGCTATATTTGACAGCGGCATGGGGACTGATCTTGATCCAGTGGCCTACAAAACATAAGATAAGGTAGTGTAAAAT
Organism: Mustela nigripes; assembly: GCF_022355385.1. NCBI lineage: Eukaryota > Metazoa > Chordata > Mammalia > Carnivora > Mustelidae > Mustela > Mustela nigripes. Next base: position 65,513,610 of record NC_081560.1, read on the forward strand.
TACTTGTGGTCAAAAAACCCCAAGAAATCAAGAACTGAAAAGCATGGTAAATCTGAAAATGGCAACTCAAGTAAGGAGAGTTATTTCAACATTTCAAATACAATTTATAAATTCAGATTCACATACAGAAATTCAGATCCTAGAGTAAGGAAGGTAAAAAGGCTACAATCAAAATAATCCTTTACCCTGAAGTGTAGAGGTATAATGGTATAAGTATACACTATTTCGGTAGGAGAGCAGACAGACTCTTCTGCATTGTTTTCTTTTTCCCTTTGCTATTTTTACCGAAAAAGCATAGATGAAATCATGTCAGTTATATGTATCATGTGGCTTTACTGGACAGCTCTGTGTGTGTGTTTAAAAGATTCGTTTCCTTCACTATTACAATTACCTTCTAGTATTTTTCATTTCCATTTTGTCAACCATTTAAGAAAACTTTATGGATTATTAAACAGTGTGGCAATAGCATATCATGTTCAGTTCAGTAACATTCACTTACCAACTGTAAGGTTGTTTTCAAAAGTCTTTTGGAGGAGTTCTCAAGAATTAACCACCTCTCCCAGCTGTCACAGGGGGTACCAAAATGCTCATCATGGGAAGTATACTCCTCATCCCTATCACCTGTTTCAGCCATCCCCCCACATACTCCCCTCTGGTAACCATCTGTTTGTTCTCCAGAGTTAAGAGCAAGACAAGCCTTTCGATGCTCAAGGAGCTTCTACCACAGAAAGGAAGTATGAAAAACAAAGATGAACAAGGTAAAAATAAAAATAATATCTGGTCTCTTACTCTGAATGATTAAAGTTGATATGTATGATTCATAATGAGGTGGACTGCTAATCACTGATTAACACATGAATATTTCCTATGCTCAGCGCTGTGCTTCTGCCATCTGTGAACCACTGCCTGCTAATGCCCTTTGTTACTGACGCACGAGAGGTTTTCATACTGAAGTTGTAACTCTTTGTTATACATGTGTGCTAACTTTCGTACCAGATATCTTTCAGTACTTTTATGGTTTTTCATATTTAATATTTAACCTATCATGATTTATTTTTGTGTATGGTGTGAGGTAGTGTGTTTTTTGCCACCCAATATTCAAACTGCCAACATTTATGATTCTATATTTGATTTCCTTATGGATTTCTATATTTGATTTGGTTCTGATTTCGTTTCCTTAACAGATAATCGCTATACAGAGCTTCACTTTAATTGCTATTCTATAGTACATGTTGGTATCTTATAAGAAAAGCCTTTCCAAATTTCCTTTTCTATTAATTGGCATCAGTTTTCCATATGACCTTTCAGAACAACTTTTCAAGTAACAAAACAAATCCTTTTGAATTTCCTTTGGAACTCAACCTGCACATTAGTTTCAGGTAAACTGCTATTTGAAAAATATTGAGTCTTCTCTTCCCGTGCATAAATGTGTTGAGATTTCTCATTTAGGTCTTGGTTTTCTATTTCCTATACTCAAGTCTTTTTTTTTTTTTTTTTAAGATTTTATTTGTTTATTTATTTGACAGAGAAACTCAGCAAGAGAGGGAACACAAGCAGGGGAAGTAGGAGAGGGAGAAGCGGGCTTCCCGCCAAGCAGGGAGCCGGATGCTGGGCTCAATCCCAGGACCCTGGGATCATGACCTGAGCCGAAGGCAGACACTTAATGACTGAGCCACCTAGGCACCCCATATACTCAATAAAGTCTTATGATTTGCATATTTCTTTTATGTCAAATTCTAGGCATTGTATATTTTTCTTACATAAACTAACATGTTATTGAGAATTGTAATATAACAAGTAACATATATTTGGTGTCTGTCCTGGTTCTTGACAAACATTTCCTAAAATTCTTGTAATTTCCTAAGTGATAAGTATGCTAGGGGCAACTTTGATTCCGATATTTGGTTTCTGACCCTGGGAGAGGACACAGAGCTCCTAAATGCCTTGGGATTTCCTGGGCGATAGAAGGAAGAGTCTTCTCTTCTCAAGAGGTGACTCTTGACAGGCTCCTGGGTAGCTTCAGGATGGGAGCCAGTCAACAGAAAGATCAAGCTTGATTTTAAGCTTGGAACTTCCAGGCCCACACATCATCCCCTAAAGAGGGCGGAGGGGCTGGAAATGGAGTTAATAATGGATCATGTGACTTGATGAAACCTTCACAAAAGTCTCTATGGGTTCAGAGAACTTCCAGGTGGGTGAACACGTATCCACATGCCAAAAGGGTGGCACACCCCAACTCCATAGAGGGAGAAGCCCCTGAACTTGGGACCTCTTCAGACCTTGCCCTATGTACCCTCTTTATCGAACTGTTTGTCTGCATTCTTTATTATATCCCTTACAATAAAGCAGTACACATAAGTGATTCCCTGAGTTCTGTGAGCCATTCTAGCAAATGACTGAACCTGAAGTGGTTGTTGGGAATTCCTTCCTTATAGCCAGATGGTCAGAAGTACAGATGACAATCTGGGACTTGTCACTGGCATCTTAAGGCAGGGTGAGCAGTCTTATAGGGCTGAGCCCTTAAACTGTGGGGTCTCTGCCAACTCCAAGTATTTAGTGATATAATTGAATTATAAGACGCTCAGTTAGTATCTGGAGAGTTGGCAAATGGTATGGGAAAACCTCCCACACATTTGGTGTCGGAAGTATTCTATGTAGAGAGTACATGGTTTACCTTCATTCACATAAGAGAAAAGTACTGATTTTTATGTTTATATTTTATCTAATCATCTCACTAAGTTTTCAGTTTTTTCTTTCTGTTATGAAAAATTATAATCATAAGCATAATTAAATGCCATACCATAACGACCCCTCAGGTGCACATCATCCAGCTTCAAAAATTACCAATATCTGCCAATCTTGCTTCATCTAAATATCCATTTTTCTTCTGTTCTTGATTATTTTATTTTTAAGATTTTATTTCTTTATTTGACAGACAGAGATCACAAGTAGGCAGAGAGAGAGGAGGAAGCAGGTTCCCTGCTGAGCAGAGAGCCCAATGCAGGGCTCGATCCCAGGATCCTGGGATCATAACCTGAGCCGAAGGCACAGGCTTTAATACACTGACCACCCAGGTGCCCCGTTCTTGATTATTTTGAGGCACATTCTAGACTTGATACCTCACCTACTACAAATATTTCAGTATGTCTGGCAGATAATTATTTTTGCACATAACCACAATGTCAAAAATTCAATGTAAATGAAGAACATTTGCCTCAGTCTTTTTTGTTAAGTCAGCAAGTCAATAGCTCTTCTATAATGCATTGGGCTCTTATAGAAAAGGCACTTGAAATAAACAGAGTAAAAATAATATATTATTTCTACCAGATTAAGAAAAGAAATCTTACTGTCTCTACAATATTGCCTTTTCCAGAATTTAACATAACGAATCATACAGTGTGTTGTCTTCTGCTTCTGACTTCTTTCAGCATGGTGTTTGAGATTCAACCATGTTCTTGTTGTATCAGTAGTTCCTTCTTTTCTACTGTTGAGTGGTACTGCATGAATGTTATGAAATGTTTTACCCATTTACCAGTTAATACTTATTTCCATTTTTTGACTCTTATAAATAATACCTTCATGAATACTGATGTAAAAGTCTTAGTATGGACATATGTTTTTATTTCTTGCGGCTAGATAACAAAGAGTAGAATTTGGGGGCTCTATGATCAGTATATGAGTATTTAACATTTTAAGAAAAATGCCAAACTGTTTTCCAAAGTGGTGGTACCATTTCGTGTTCCCATTAGCAACAAATGTCTGTTTTAGTTGGCCCACATCCTCACCAACACTTGGTATTAGCTCTCCTGTTGGTTTTAATGGTTTAGTTCATTCACTTTGATTTTCTAAATATAATCATATCATATACGGATAACGAAAACTATTTCTTTTTCTTACTGCTCTGCTCAAAGCTTCTAAACCACTAGCAAGTAATATCAATAATTATGGGCATCTATGACTTGATTTTTATTTTAACAGAAATGCTTCCAATATTTTATTGTTAGGATCTCACTACACTTGCAGTTAGTCACATAGGAAGTGTCCTATTTTTAGTTACTAAGATTTTGTCACATAGGAATACTGAGTTTTTATCAAGTGTTGTTCAGCATCTACTTTGACCTTCTGATGCAATTAACCAAACTAACACCTTTCTTAATGCTGAATCACCCTTGTGTTTCTGAAACACCCTGATTAGATCTGCTTTGATTCACTACTTGGGTTTCTTTTTCTATACTACTGTATTTGATTTACTAAAATTTATATCAATATTTTGAGTGAATCTGGTCTAGAACAGCATTTCCCAAACTTATTCCATTGGAAGTACATGTTCCTGGGAGGATGGGGTTGGGGGAGACCCTCAACAGAACTCTAATCCTCAATATCTTCCTACGTAAACAGGGGTAAATATATATAAAGAAATATAGATAGCTTAAAGTACTATCAGGAAGATTAAATAAGATAATGCCTATAGTTCCTTAATAAGTGAACAAGCTAGGATTTTAGTTTCAGTCATCCTTGAATCGACTACACTTTGTTATGTCTATTATTAAAAGAAAATTATATATATGGAGGGGCAAAAAAACTTCTTGCAACAGTTTAACTACTAGTAATAATTTAGTAGAGCTAGGGATTTATATTATTAATTTTTAATCCTAAAATAATGGATTACCCCCTTTAAAATGAACCCTTTAAAAGGAATTATTCACATGTGGACAAGAAATTAGCCTACCTGAGTGTGATTGATTGTTATATGGTTGCCATGAAGAGGTGACTGACGATCTTTCTCCTTACTGTGCCGACTACTCTGTTTACTACGTTGTAGTTGCTGCCTCAGTTTGGCAATCTGTTTTGGGGAGAGGGGAGAAGAAATAAGAACAGAAGTGAATACCAGTTTTTAAATACTTCTTATTTTAATTTTCAGATACTAATAAATCATTTCTTCCTCACAGGTCTCAAAAAGAGATAATATTTCACTGCAAAGACTTACTCTTCCAAGTTCCTAGGATTAAAACTACTGAAAATAAAAGGTGCAGACTACCAGTTAAACAATAAGTCACAGGGATGTAAAGTACAGCATAGGGAATACAGTCAATAATATTGTAATAACTATGTTTGGTGACAGAAGGTAACTAGACTTGTGGTGGTAATCATTTCATAATGTATATAAATGTTGAATAACTATGTTGTCCAACTGAAACTAATATGTCAACTAAATTTATTGTCTAAAATAGGCTATATATGCTTCACTTGTACAATTTAAATAGTGTTCTGGTAAAGATATAGACTAAATTTCTCCTCATTATTTCAAGAATATCTTCTTCTTTAAACACTTTTTATAAAGCAAAAAAACCAGTATTTCACATGCCAATTGAAAGTCAAAGCCAATATTAATACAGAGACCACACTAGTTTCCAAGTTCCCATCTTATATAAACAAAATGCACCTACCTTATTAATTACTAAACACTTCAAAATTGTAAATCTTTTGGTAGTGAGGAAAATCAAAGTGTTTAGCGTTAGCAACTTACTAGCATTGAATATCTTACTATATATTCCTCATAGTCACTCAATTTTTATTTTACTTTCCAGCTCTACTGAGATATAATTTTGACCTACAGTATTGTGGAAGTTTAAAGGTATCGAACATGTTGATCTGATACCTATTTGCAAAACGATGCCACCATAGCATTAGTTAATACCTCTACCCCATCCCATAATTACCATTTCTTTTTTTGTGGTGAGAACAGTCAAGATTTACTCTTTTAGCGGCTTTTAAATATACAATACCATATTATTAAGTATAATCAAAATGCTATACATTAGATCCTTAGAACTTATACATCTTATAACTGGAAGTGTGTATCTCTTGAACAACCCCAATTTCCTCTACCCTCCAGCTTCTGGTAGTTATCACCACTCTACTGTTTCTTTCTTTCTTTTTTTTTTTCTTAAAGATTTTATTTATTTGACAGACAGAGATCCCAGGTAGGCAGAGAGGCAGGCAGAGAGAGAGATGCAGGGCTCAATCCAGGACCGATGTGGGGCTCGATCCCAGGATCCAGGGATCACGACCTGAGCTGAAGGCAGAGGCTTTAACCCACTAAGTCACCCAGGCACCCAAGGAGGGCCTTTCAAACTCATGGGGCTGTTCTTTTTTGAGATATGCCCCCAAAGAGAACATGTGCTCAACTGAAGATCTCTGTATTTACAGGTGCCTCTCTCTTGGAATCATCCAGGAAACTAAAACTAAAAACTAAAAACAAAACAAAAAACAGAATAACAAACCACCCTCCACCCCCACCAAACTCTAAGTCCTGACCAACACAGAACCCTGTGCCTGTCCCAGACCGGTTTTTGTGGTTCTGTATTTGCATCTCCCTATGCATCTCCCTATGCATCAGCATTTGGGAGTCCTTGGTCCAGAGTGTTTGAGGTTACAGAAATGCAACCACCAGACCCATCTCCAACTGTGTATAGCCTACGATGGCAACATTTAGCAGACAAAGGATTCTATCATGCCTTCACAGCACTTTAGGACATCTTCCTTAGAACTTATTGTGGCAGAATAAATTTTTTTCAAATTAAATATAAGCTTAAAACTGGAACATAAGTATTGCCAGAAGGTACATTTCAAACAGAAACAATTTATACTAAACACCAACCTGGCTGAAACTCAAAAAAACTCATATATTTTAGATGATGTATAATCTGCTTTAAATAGCCAGACCAGGAGTAAAATATTCCTGAGAATTTTATAAGGGAATAATTGGCAATTTGGGGAGGTTACTTAATATTGGCATTATTTTCTTTGTAGGAAAGATGACACTAATCAACTAACAGTTATTCCTTGAATACCTATAGTGAGCCCAGTTTTATATTTACCTATTTATTAGGCCAAGTGTAAACAAAAAGTAAAGTCTGCAAAATAAACTGATTTCTTCAAAGACCTAAAGCAAAAATACATTGTATTTTAATATTAGCTAAGTACTTACCTTGGATAACCATGGCAATAAGAAGCAAAATAGACAGTTGCTACTAAAACCTACAAATGCTCAAGGGGTTAAAGTATATAGGTTGCTAGAAAAAATCATTTTTCACTTATGGCCAATAGAAGCATGGAAGTAAAAAAGCACCTAAACAATGGAATGGTTTATGTACTTTCTTTTTTTTTTTCCTAGATTTTATTTATTAATTTGTGAGAGAGAGAAAGAGCACAAGCAGGCAGAATGGTAGGCAGAGGCAGAGAGCCTGATAAGGACCCTGGGATCAGGACCTGAGCTGATGGCAACGGCTTATCAAGATCTGAGCCAAAGACAGCGGCTTAACAAACTCAACCACCCAGGCGTCCCTATGTCTTTTCTTTTATATTATGATCCTTAGATTCCTTCACTTGTTTTTTGTTTTTTAGGGGAGTGTGTGTGGGTTTTTTTTTTTATTCCTTCAATTTTTTAAAGCTCTTTTGTAGCTAATGGACCTCTCATACAATGTTGTTGCAAATATATAAAAATAAGATTATATATGTTAATCTTTGTGTTCCCTGCTCTATTGAAATGACATAATTTTCTTCTGGAGAGCATTAATTTTCATGAGAACAGGAATCAAAATTAGTAGGTAATCACTGTAAATCAAGATAGATTATTTTCTATGATAAAAAATAAACAGGATTTCAAGTTGTACAAGTCATTTAATTAGGATAGAGGGTATAAAATAGTGTTTTCTGAATACTAATGATGTTTCAGTGTTGTTTCAAAACTGACAAGAGCTTGTACAGAAGAGCCCATAATCCCTAGAGATTAATCAAGGCAATTTATAATTTTTCATTTTTAAAAATAATCTTCAAAAATAAACAAACTAAAATAAATTGAGAACTGATCAATTCTAATCACTCTATTTTTTTAAGGCCTAGAAACATCAAAGTAAGCCAGGAAAGTTTTTGTTCTTAATAGCCTTTAACAAAAGCCTGAAAACAAAAAGCACCCATCACAGTATACACCTTACTTTGCCTGGAATACCCAGTTCAACTATGCAACCTTACAGTTTTCACGTAATACTGTTCATTTCTGAAATATTATATAGCTACACTGTTTTTGATTCAGCAGAGATTAGGATAAAAGGGAGCCATCTTTCCAATCATATATATTCAGATTATAAATTTTGTCAAGAACTATGTAACATGAAAGCAAGGCCCCCTAAGTCATCCTTTGCTTCACAACAAAGTGCTGGTTACAATCACTGGTTACAAGCACATTCAGAAGAGGAGCATGCCTACATAACAATGGCCAACACTCTCATCTTCCATAGTTTTGCCTAGAATTTCCCTTCTCTTTTTCCTTGGATGCTCAAGAGCCCACAGCCATCCGAATCCAGTGCAGAGTTGACTTTAGAACCAGTAGAAAGTAGACAAAAAGTTGTCTCTGGGAGGAAGGGGCATACACATACACATATATATACACAACCCATCCTACCTCATCCACAGCTCTGAAGCTCTGCCCGAGACAGCCTCTGTAGGCTCACATTCCATCACGTTGCACAGAAGTCCCCACTTCAGGGCATCTACCCACCCCAGTCACTATGCTGAAATGCCCACACAACCTCATTTACAAAGGGAACATTACGTTTCACTGACTCGATTTTTTAAGTTAAACTATAGATATAGCTATCTGACTTTGTGTTTCTAAATATTCCATTAGCTACTCTGTAACCTTAGGGAAAAAATTAAGTATGGACCTTGAGGGTATTCTGCTAAGTAAAATAAATCGGCCAATGAAAAATACAGTTTGATCTCATTTATATGTGAACCTCAAAAAAAAAAAATTCATAGAAACAAAGAGCAGGTTGCCAAAGATGGGATGGTGGATAGGAAATGGGCAATAGGGTCAAAGCATACAAACTGCCAGTTACGAGCATACGTTCTGGAATAGAACATACAGCATGGTGACTATAGTTAACAACGCCGTACAGCAATTTGAAAGTTGCTAGGGGAATAGATCTTAAAAGTTCTCACTACACATAAAACAACTGTAATTATGTGAGGTGACAGTTGTGTTAACTAAGCTTACGGTGGTAAGTATATCCATCTATCAAATCAGTACACTCTATACCTTAAACCTACACAAAGTTATAGGTCCATTATAGCTCAGTGAAGCTGAAAGAAAAAAATATTGAGAGGGAAGGAGAGAGGAACCTCTTTAAACATGAAAGGGATTTCAAGCACATGAGCTCCAAAGTTTAAAAAAGCCAGGGAATAAGTGACCCTGGGTCACAAAGAAGAAATAATAAGTGTAGAGAGAAGAATTAGCATAAACACAAAGAACTGACTAAAACATTTGTGAAACTAGATGAAGAAAAATCCGAGACTGGCCCCACTTAAAATCTGAGAACTAGGAATACCATTTTATTGTAAATTTTTGTAAACCTAATTAACATCATCCCTATTCATTTGCTATTTCTATCCTGTTAGTTTTCCCCACTATTGTTGAAATTTAAAAACAAAATAAAACAAAACTCAGCCTCAAAAGACTGGTGGAGTACCTTCGCCTCAGACACTGAAAGGGAGAGAAAGATTTCTCACAATGAATTCTACTCCAGAGTAGGTCAGGGAAATGAGAAATCTTAAGTCCAAAGGACTAAAAGCTAGCAGTAGGAAAGGAAGCAGAGTCCTGGGACTTCAGGAGAAGAAAAAAATGAGGAGAGAGCTAGTTTTAAAATAAGGAAGGAGGCACTATGCCACTTGCTTTTCTGTAAATTTTTATGTAAATTATCTCATTCGTTTTTAAATAAAAGCACATGAAATAGGTACTGTAATCATCCCCATTTTATAGGCAAGGGAAACTGAGGCAGAAGGTTAAAAAGCTTACTCAAAGTCACACAGTTAAGTGGTGAAACCAATATTTGAACTTAGGAAGTAGAATTCCAGAGTTTGCCCTCCTAACCATTATTCTGTACTGACTAAAGAAACAAGTTAATAACTTACAGGAGACAACAAAACCCTAGAAAAATGTGACAACAGCTAAACTAACAAAAAGAAAACCCTGAAACAAATATAAAAGATAATAACCCAGCATTTTTTCTGTAAATACAGTTTGAGAAGTCATGAACTTCAAGCTGCCATTCCCTTTTATACGAACAAAAGGAGTATGTGACAAACTTTAGTGTTTATAAAGATCAAGTGTCTCAAAACAAAGGTTCTGCAGTCTAAAAACAAATTTATCCCTGTCAGTGTTCAAAGAAATTTAACATGCAATAGTGCCTAATCTAACATCAAAAATAAAAATCTAAAACTTCTTATAATCTTTCCATAAATATGAATAATTTGAGTTATTTTCCTGTTTTTTTTTAAAGCGCCAATAGGCGAACCCTAAAAAACTAATTGTTATTCATTCAGCCCCATGAAATGAACACGGGCATATGCACGCACAAACATCCATAACGAACAAACACAGATAGGTCACCTGAGTGCATGCCCACAGACATGCCTTAGTCTGCATGTGCAGACGCACACAAACCCACTAACCCAGGAATAGAGATACTCCCACACACAAACTCATCCTCACAGATATAGCTAGCTTTGGGACTTTTATACATGTAAGTCTTAACACAGAATTATATTTATAGCCACCAGTAAAGCATATTTGTCAACAGAGCATGTAAATAACACCAATTAACATTTAAAAAAGATTTAGTTCATAAACCTGCTTGATCCCGTATTATTATATTTACTTTATAGATGAGGACACATTCTCAAAAATAAAGTAACTGATGTAAGGTAACTCAGCTAGTAAGTGGCAGACCCAGTCCTCTAGCCTTTAATTTATAACCTCTTTCTATTACCTACCAATGCGTCTGGAAGTAATTCTATGTTAATGTTCAACTGCAAGTAATTACCAGTCACTGTGTATTAGCTCATAATCTCAACCACTTGCAAAGTAACTTCCTTTCTTAATGTTGAAGATATTGCAAGATGTGAAACTGAAATAAAGATGAACAAAAATTTGATTAAGCCGTTAACATACTAAGCTACTGATCCGTGTCTATTTTTTTTGACAAGCAGTTTGTATGACCTTAAAATTTTTTCTTATTGGAGCGAATTTTAAATATTGAAAAGATTTTAAAGCATCTTTCTAATTCAATTTAATATGGGTATAGACAGAGACTTTACTGGATAAATATTTGTATTTTCTAAAAGTTTATCATGTAATTCCCTTGAGTTCAAAGGGATACTCAAAATTCTGCAGACTGTTGTCTTTTAGGTCCAGAGAAAATATTGTTGCAATTATTTCCCCCTTGGTATATTATGATAAAAAATTTTAATACCAAAAATTAACAAAATGTTAGGGCAGAAGGTATATACAGACACTTCTATTTTGCTTATTTAAAAAAGGAAGACCACATCAGTAATATGTTTTTATCACGGTTTGATCAGATGTGAGAAATACCCCTAATCATTTCAGTTACTGCTCCAGATGGTTCCATCTAAGAAAATCTATCCTACTAATGAAAGAAGAGCTTACTGGTTAGATAATGAAGCAACCCATGCTTTTTCTTTATTTCCCCTGAAGGACTTAAGAATGGCAAACCCACCTTTTTCAATTTTTATCAAAATCAGAGATCGTTAAAAAAAAAAAAAAAATCAAAACAACACAACAGTATTATTTATGTTTTCTTGGACTGTTACCCCCTGGGTTAAAGAACAGGTTTGCTAACTGCTTACTATAAAAACTGTGGATTCCCCCATGCTGTGTATTTCTCTCCTGTAATGTGACCTACTATATGTGTTTGAATCCATTTGGGCTCTCCCCATTACCCTATGGGACTTGATTCAGGAGAAGCAAGGCAAACTTGATAGTCTTGATACTTGCTGTGCTGGAAATAACAAAGTCCATTGTCTCTAATACAGGCATTTCATGCCTTCTGCCAGCATTCATGAAAGAGTAAAAGGCTAATTTATTACACTGTAAGTAGGAAAAAGTAAAATCCAAGACCTCAGAGGAAATACTTCTCAAATGAAGAGAAAGAAGTTTCTGGAAAGATGGATTTATCTTCCCTACAGATAAGAGGACATAATGGACGGGTATCTGACTTCTACTCTAGATACTTCTACTCTAAATGTTGAACAAGGAAGTTAGAGATATACAGTTGCATTAGAATCAGCCTAAACTCCTAGACATTAACCAGACCAAAAGAAGAAGAAGAAAAAGAAGAAGAAGAGGAGGAGGAGAAAAGAAAAGAAAAAAAGAAAAAAAATGTATGAGAGTTTACCAGGATCCATTTAGGAAATCTGAGCAAAGAGCTGTGCAAAGTTGTCTTTGGTTCTACATGAGAGGGCTGCCTTAACCCACTGAGCCACCCAGGCACCCTGAGAAGGCTGCCTTGAACAGTGAACTGACTCAGCAGCTGAGAAACTGAATGTTATTTCTATGAATCTAGAGGCTAAGGAAGGAGTAAGGGAATTACAAACTCAGAAAGACTGAACAGTAGGGAACAGATGTATAGCAACAAGGGATCTCCAGATACTTCATGAAATTACTCTACCAAAGAAAGTTTTAAAAACCTGTCAAGCCCAGGGGATGTCAAGGCATCTTATAATATATATAAACCAGTTAAGGAGTCACATTTCTATTCCTCCTACCTCCCCCTTTCTTCCCTAAGCTCTAACTCCAGAGGAGTCAGAAATGGCAGCTATAGAGTGAGGAAAGAGGTAAGCAAGAAACAGAAGGGGAGGGCACCTGGGTGGCTCAGTCAGTTGGGCCGCTGCCTTCGGCTCGGGTTGTGATCCCAGGGTCCTGGACTGAGTCTCGCATCAGGCTCTCTACTTGGCAAGGAGCCTGCTTCTCCCCCGCCTCTCTCTCTGCCTACTTGTGATCTCTGTCAAATAAATAAATAAATCTTTTAAAAAAAAAAAAAGGAAGAAGAAGGAGGAAGAGGAAGGAGGAAGAAGAAGAAGAAGAAGAAGAAGAAGAAAAAGGAGAAGGAGAAGGAGAAGGAGAAGGAGAAGGAGAAGGAGAAGGAGAAGAAGAAGAAGAAGAAACAGAAGGGGAGATTCCCTGATCACTTCAGAGAAAAGTCCCCCAACCATAGTAAGGCCCTAGCTAGGACAGGGGGAGTAGCTAGAACCATAAAAGCAGCTGGAATTTGACTATTTTAAGAAACTAAAAAAGCATGCTTGCTCAAAGGGACGACAGGGTTGTAAAAGTGATTCTAGTTTGCACTATGGGCAAGAGACAAACTTCTCTCACTCAATAAGGACACTGGAATTTAACATAAAGTCCTTTGTGATTATTCCTTAAGATCTTGGTTGTTTTTCCTACTGTGTAATTAAGTTCTTTACGAAGTAGATTATACCTATTGTTTCTTTTGAAATTCTAGATCTTTCATACACTATTGGGTATACAGATTTACTGATCTGATGTTCTTCCATGAACAAATGCAGTGCCACCAAATGCTGATGATTATTTTCAAGATTTCCCTTTCTTCTCTTTTACTCTACTGAACATATACAAATGAAGTGCCATAAAAAGTCATGTTAATTAAACTCTTACCATTCAGTTACAGACTCCTTAAACTCTACTTATGCTTTATAAATGAACTTTAAATTATGTTTTGTAAGCAGGAGCCACATTTCTAACAAGTGGAAAAGTGCATTTGCACATTTGCTTAGTTGGAGTGACAACCCTCCAAGGAACATAACTCAAAGGAGGAAAATTAGTATGCTTCACTTGGATTAGTTTCCTTAACATGAACACAACCCACAACTTCATGTATACTGGTATCAATCATAATTTCTGATAAATGTATTGATAATCTGCCATTTCTGCTGTAAGTAACCTGCTTTTTTTTCCTTACTGCAAGAAGTGTGTTAGTGTGTGTCCTTAATCTACAATCCATTACACTATACTTAAGGCGGGCAGTTTTCCTTTGTCCTATTTATCCTCTTGAAACTAGTGGGTTTTTCCAATTGCTCTTCAAATATAGCAAACTTTCAACCTTTAAAAAGTTTCTCTTCCATGATGCTTACAGAATATTCTTACCTCCTGGAACCCCTAACTCGGTCTGTTTTCCATGTTTCTTAACATCTCTTTCATATTTCCAACCTCCTTAACTTTTTGTTCTATATTCTAAAAGATTTGCTCTTCCAGACTGACAAGTCTCAGTTGAGAGTTCTGACTCACTAATTCAGTCTTCTGTTATGTGAATTAAATCTACCAAAGAGTTTGTTATTTTCAATTTCATCAATTTTTGTTACTTATAAGATTTGTCATCAGTCTTTTATCATTCTGCCTCTTCTTATTCCTTTGCTTATTGCCAATTATTTTTCATTTGAAATTCTTAAGCATTTTTATGTTTAAGGGCTTTTTTTGAGAATGTGTTCTTATTTCCATTTCCTTGGATGTAAATGATCCCATTTGATGTATCTGCTGTCTCTTGTGGTAACAGATTTCCATAAATGTCCTAAAATACTTGCCTGCAAACACACCTTATGTGGGAGTCTTAAACTTTGTGAGCTCTTTCCTGCCATGTTGTTTCATGGTGGCTCAGACTATCCCTCTGGAGTTGCACAGCTCCGGAGCAGGTCTTAAATTAGAAAGACTGGGGCTTTGGTTCCACATGGGTAGAGCTCTATTCCAGATGCCACATGCACACACAACATATGGTTACCATTTCCATTTTTGCATAGCTGCCTCTTTGGCCCACAGGAAAACACCAACAGTGTCAGGTGGAGTTATTTCAGGTCTAGTTTTATGGCCTAGAAACACGGTCCCAGTTCCCTGCTTTATGCAGACAGCCCAGTTCCAATCTCCTACCATTTGCAAGACACATTTGGCATTCTTAAAATGTCTAGCAACCTATACTCTCTTAAGTTTGGCTTAAAAACCCACTTTTTAAGCCCTGGCCCACATGACCTAGGTTTCTGTGAGCCAGACAGCATCAACACCCCCTCATTACTAAGAGTTTCCTGTCTCCTCATGGTCTGCAGGGGTTTTGTCTTAAATGTAACTAGAATATAGTTACTTATTTCTTTGAAAAATTTTCACATCACATTCTCATAAACTTGCAGCAAAGTGGAGACAGATTATACAGGTGCTTTCACTGACATTTTAATCTGAAATCCTGATTCACATTATTGTGAGGGGGGAGAGTATGTATGTGACTCAGGAAGAAACGACATGTAGTACTTTTGACTTTGATCCTATTTCAAGGAAGTGGGTCAAAAGTTATTTTTTAAAAATAACACAATTTTAGTAGGCAATTTTTAAAAATATGGCTTTCAATAATAGTTTTATCTTTTCATAATTTTCTCAAATTCCAATTCTGTTATCTATTGTAACTATTCTTCTTTTCACTTTTTACCAATGTGTTCTTATTGTTTGCTAGCCTCAGTTATATATATCATATGGCACTTAGTATCTTCAAGGTATAACACAAAAAACCCACCAGTCTTTTACATCTATTCCTTTCTTTTTCATCTTTACTGAGATATAATTTACATTCCCTTAACTATAAGGGTAAAAATTCAGTAAGTTTTAATCACTATTTAGAGTTGTTTGACAATACTCACATTGTACTTTTATAACTTTTTATAACTTTTCATCACCCCCCAAATTTGCCTTGAGTCTGTTTGCAGCATTCCTTCAGCCCCACTCCCAGCCACATGCAACCACAAGTGGGCTTTCTCCCCCTCCTATAAATTTGCCTTTTCTGGCATTTCAAAATTAAATGGACCAATATAATACGCAGTCTTAGTCATCTTCACTACTTACACTTAGCGGGGATTGGCAAGCCACAATCTAAAGGACAAAGCCAGCCTGCCATGTGTTACTGTAAAAAAAATTTATGGAACATCCATATTGTCTATGGCTGCTTTCATACTATAGCAGCAGAGTCGAACCCTTGCAACAGAGAGTATATGGCTCACAAACCCTAAAATGTTTACTATCTGGTCTTTTACAGAAAAAATTTGCTGACTCTTGACTTAGTATGACATATTTGAGGTTCATTCACGTTATAGCATTGTTGATATTCAGTGTATTTTTACTTTTTTGTTGCTGAATAGTATGTTATTGCATGAATACACCACATTTTGTCTCTCCATTTACCAATCCATGCATATGTGGACTCAGCTATAAACATCTTGTGTACATGTCTCAATCTAGACAGGTGTTCTCACCTTTCTTATACAGACTTTTAGGTAACTGAATTGCTGGGTTATATGCTAAGTTTCTGATTAACTGTAAAAGAAACTGACAAACTGTTTTCCAAAGTGCCTGTACCATTTATGTTCCCAAGAACACGTGAGGACTCCAGATTCTCTTTATCCTTGCCAATACTTGGCACTGTTGATCTTTTACATTATAGTCATTGAGTGTGTAGGTGTATTTTATGGTTTAAATTTGCATTTACCAATTGACTCATGATGTTGAACATTTTTTCATGTGGTTATCTGCCATCCATGCATAGATCTTTGATGAAATATTTGATGAAATATCCAATTGTCTTATCCATTTTTAAGTTAGCTTGTCTTCCTATTATTGATCTTAAGAGTTCTTTATATATTCAGGATATAAGCCCTTTCAGATATAGGATTTGTTAGTATTTCCTCCAGACTGAAACTTGTCTTTTTTAAAAAAATTTTTTTTCAGTGTTCCAAAATTCATTGTTTATGTACCACACTTAGTGCTCCATGCAATACGTGTCCTCCATAATACCCACCACCAGGCTCACCCAACCCCTCACCCTCTCCCCTCCAAAACCCTCAGTTTGTTTCTCAGAGTCCAGTCTCTTGTGGTTTCATTCCCTAGTGGCGTCTTTTGAAGTATAATATTCAATTTAATGAATTTGTTATTATTATTATTATTGTTTGTTTTATGGCTTTATTCTTGGTGTTGTAATCTAAAAATGCCTTGCTGATTAATACAAGGTCTTCTATAAGTTTTATAGTTTTAAAGCCTGTATTTAGAACTATGATTCCTTTTGAGTTAGTTTTTTTCATTGTGACAGTCAAGGACTTGTTTTTGTTTGCTTTTCCTTACACATGGAATATAATTATCCCAGCACCAATTGTTGGAAACACTGTGCTTTCCTACTGAACTGTGTCAGTACCTTTGTGAAAAATCAACTGACCACAAATATAAAGGTTTATTTCTGGATCTTCTTATTTATGTGTCTTTCTTCTGCTGACTTTATTAATATAGATCTATAATAAATACTGAAATTGTGTGATTTAAATATTCTAAATTTGTTTTCAAAAATATTTTGGGGGTGCCTGGGTAGCTCAGTCAGTTGAGCATCTGACCTTTGATTTTGGCTCTGGTTGTGATCTCAGGTTCTTGAGACTGAGCCCTGCATCTGGGCTTTGCACTCTGCAGGGAGCCTGCCTCTCTCCCTCTCTCCCTCCCAATGCTTTCTTTAAAATAAATAAATAAATCTTCAAAAATAAATTCTTTTGACCACTCTAAGTCCTTTGCATTTCCACATAAATTTTAAGATTAGCCTGTCAATTTCTACCAAAACAAAAAAATATGGAATTTTAAAAGGGATTTCAATGAATCAATTTGGGACGAATTACCACCTTAATATTGAGTCCTCCAATTCATGAACAAAGTAAGTCTTTCATTTATTTAAATTTTTAATTTTTTCCAGCAATGTTTTGTTGTCTTTAGTGTACAAAACTTACATTGCTTTTGTTAAATTTATTCCCAAGTATTTTCATCTTTTTGACACAACTATAATAAATAGTTTTCTTATTTTTTGGACTATTCCTATCTAGGATCTAGAAATATAACTGATTTCTATATGCTGATCTTGTACCTGCAATCTTGCAGAACATGTTTACTAGTTTTAGTACTGTCTGTGTTTCTGCGTATTTTCTAGCAGTCTAAATATAGTTTCTGCATGTTTTCTGTAAATAAGAGTACTTTTACCTTTTTTTAAAAAATTTATTTTATTTTTTCAGTGTTCCAAGATTCATTGTTTATATACCACACCCAGTGCTCTGGTGGTGGGCATTAAGAAGTTTTACCATTTCTTTTACAATATGGATGTCTTTATTTTTCTTGCCTGATTGTACTGACTAGAACCTACTATGTAATATCAGTAGAAATAGTGGCAAGGTGACAGTGGATGACATTGCCTTGTTCCTGATCTTAGGAAGAAAACATTATGGCTTTCACCGTTGAACTGAATGAATATGACTATGATGGGGCACTTGGCTGGCTCAGTCAGCAGAGCATGCAACTCTTAATCTCAGAGTTATGAGTTGAAACCCTATGTTGGGTGCGGAGACTGTTTAAAAAAAAACAAAACAAAACAGGGGCGCCTGGGTGGCTCAGTGGGTAAGCCTCTGGCTTTGGCTCGGGTCGTGATCTTGGGGTCCTGGGATCGAGCCCTGCACTGGGCCCTCTGCTCAGTGGGGAGCCTGCTTCCCGCTCTCTCTCTGCCTGATTGTGATCCCTCTCTGTCAAATAAATAAATAAAATCTTGGAAAAAAAAAAAAAGAATAGGATGTGATCTGTAGGTTTTTGTTTTTTTCATAAATGCCCTTTATCAGGCAGAGAAAGTTCTTTTTTCTTTCCTGGTTTGCTGAGAGATTTTTATTTTGAATGGTTGTTAGGAGTTTGGCAAATGTTTTCTCTGCCTCTACTGAGATGATTATATGGTTCTGTTCTTTATTTTATTAATATAGTGTATTACATTAATTGAATTTTGGATCTTAATCCACCCTCACATTTCTGGAACAAATCCAACTTGCTCAAGGTATATAATCCTTTTCATATGTGGTTAGCTTTGGTTTGCTAATATTCTGGTAAGGTTTTTTGCTTCTTTATTCAAAAGAGATATTGATCTGCCATTTTATTTTCTTGAGATATCTTTGTCCTGGCTTTGAAGTCAGTTAAATTGGCTTGACAAAGTAAACTGGGAAGTTTTCTTTCTTTCCTATTTTCTGAAACCATTTGTGAAGAATTAATATTACTTCTTTGAATATTTGATAGAATTTACCAAATTTGATTCCGGGATTTTCATTGTGGGAAGATTTTTAATTCCTTATTCCATTTTTTTGCTTATTAGAAGTCTATTTCTATTTGTTCTTAAATTAGTTTTTTTTTTAAAAAAATATTTTATTTATTTATTTATTTGATAGAGAGATCACAAGTAGGCAGAGAGGCAGGCAGAGAGGGAGGGAAGAAGCAGGCTCCCTGCTGAGCAGAGAGCCCAACGCGGGGCTCCATCCCAGGACCCCGAGATCATGACCCGAGCGGAAGGCAGAGGCTTTTAACTCACTGAACCACCCAGGCGCACCTGTTCTTAAATTAGTTTTTACAATTTGTCTCTAATAACTTGCCTTTCTAAGTCATCTATTTAACTTTAGTTTCTACAGTGATAACATAAAATTGATCATAATATTCGTTTATACTACTTTCAAATTCTGTGAGGTTGGTAGTAATTTCACCCCTTTCATGGCTGATTTTGGTAAGCAAGTTTTTTGTTTGTTTGTTTGTTTGGTCAGTCTAGCTAAAGTTTTGTCAACTTTGTTGATCTTTCCAAAGAACCAACTTCTAGTTTCACTGATTCTTCTCTAACATTTTTCTGTTCTGTTGGTTTCTGCTGTATACTTTATTAATTCCTTCCCCTGCTTCCCCCTCTCTCTCTCTGCCTGCCTCTCTGCCTACTTGTGATCTCTGTCTGTCAAATAAATAAATAAATAGAAAATAAATCTCCAATTATTACTGTAGAAACCTTATTTCTCCTTTCATAGTTCCACTTCATGAATTTGGGGACCATTGTTGGATGTATACACAATTTATGATTATTATATCTTCCTGGTGTATTGACCTTTTTATCATTATGAAATGTCTGTCTTCAGTAACACTTCTTGTCTTAAAGTCTACTGTGTCAGTTAAGCTTTCTTATCATTAGGTATGCTTCTTCCAGACAATATATAGCTGCGTGTTGTGTTTTTATCCAGTTTTGACAGTCTCTGCCTCTTAAGGAAAATGTTCAGTACATTTATATTTAATGTAATTCATACATGGCTGGATTACTTTTGCCACTTTAATTATTTTCTATTTATGTCACACCTTTTTCTATCTTCTGTTCCTCCTTTATTGCTTTCTTTTGTGATAAATACTTATAGTGTACCATTTTAATCCCTCTATATTTTTTACTTTCTATTTTTTCAGAGTTAGTTTCTTAACAACTGTTCTAGGGATTATAATTTGCACCTTAATTTATCACATTACTTCAAAATAATAATTCCAATAAAACAGAAACTATACTCTAGTACTTGTCCATTTCTTTGTCCCTCTTTTGTACTTTGCCATATGTACATTTCATGTATATGTCATAAACCCAATATAACAGTATTATAATTATTGCTTTATATGATTATACATGTATTTTAAATGTGGAAAGTGAGAAAAATATATTTACAGACTCTTTCATATTTACCCAAACATTTATCATTCTCAATACTCTTTAAGTTCTTCTTATAGATTTGAATTAACATCTGGAGTCATTTCCTTTCAGCCTGAAAAATTTCCTTTGGTATTTGTTATAAGACCCTCTAGCAGCAGGAAATTCTCACAATCTTTGTTTATCTGAAAATAATTCACCTTTAATTTGAAGACCTGTTCTGGATATTGAATACTTGGTTGACATTTTTTTTTCCTTTCTACATTTTGAATGTGTCAAGCTGTAAGGTCTCTACTGTTTCTGATGGGAAGTCAGCCATTAAAGGTAATTATTAGGTCAGTTCCCTATATGTCAATAAGTCAGTTTTGTCCTTCCAGCTTTTAAGATTTTCTCTTTTACTCTGGCTTTCAATAGTTTAACTATGATGTGTCTATGTAGGTCCTCTTTGTGTTTTCCAACTTGGGGTTTGTGGAGCTTGAATCTACAGATAGTTTTACATTAAATCTGGAAAGATTTCTGTCATCATTTCTTCATATATTTTTTAACTCCTCTCGCTCTCTCCTCTCTCGGATCTCCCATTATGTATATGTGTATCTACTTAAGGTTTTCTCGCAGGCCTCTGAGGCTCTGTGGACTTTTCTTCAATCTTTTCCTCTCTATTCTTCAAGGAGTACAAATTATATCGACCTATATTCAAATTTACTCATTATTTTTTGCCATGTCAAATCTGCTACTGAGCCCATTGAGTAAACTTAGTTACTATACTTTTTAACTCTAGAGTTTTTGTTTCTTTTTTATAATAATTATCTCTTTGTGGAAATCCCTTATTCATTGAGTCACTATCACCCTACTTCACTTTATTGCTTTAACTATGGTTTTCTCTGTTTTTTTTTTAACATACTTCTAATTGCTGCTTTAATGCTTTTGTCTGCTAAATCCAACATATGGAGACAATTAGATATAATTTCTAGTGATTTTTTTTAAAGTATAGGTCGTACTTTCTTTTTTCTTTGCATATCTCTAAATTTTTTATTAGACATTGGACATTTTAAATAACACATTATAGCAACTCTAGATTCTAATTTTCCTTGAAGGTGGTGGGTTGTCTTATCAGTTTGTGTTTTAGCATCTTGATGAACTAAAAATCTGTTTCCCTTGTACTGTGTGGCCACTGATTTCTCTACTCCTTTCCCCCTGACCCCATTTTTCTTTTTAAGATCTTTCAAGCTGGTCTCCAGTGTTCACCTTAGTTTTTGACTAAAGACTGACCACAGATTTTATTCAATCATCTCAACCCAGTAAGGCTTCCACTCCCAGGATGGGATTTGTATGTAGAATGAACAGTGCATTCAAAGTCTGAACCTTTCACAAGATGGCCCCAGATTTTATTACCAGTAGGCCTGCTTGAATCTCCTCTCAACATATTTCCTAGTTTCCACTAATCAGTGACGCATGGGTGACTTATTCATTTTCTGCTGTGCATATCTCCAGCCTCCAGTCAACCTGGGATATGTCATGAGCTTTTCAATCCCCCAAGACTATCTTATCTTCTAGAGCTCTCCATAAAATCCTGCTACTTCATGAGTCTGTTACTTGCCACTAACTGGACCACACCTTAGACTAGAGAAGTCACTGGTCCTCCTGGTTACTATTTTAATGTACAACACTTCCTATCAAGTGCTCTCTCTCCAGCAAGGGCTACAAAGATTCCAGTTTTCAAGGCTTGCCCCATCTTGGTTGAAATGCCACACCAACAAAGCTGGGGATAAGGTAGAAGGGATGAGGTACAGCACCAGATAACACCATAAATCTGTGTTGTTCTTATACCTCGAGTTCAGTGCTTTTCATGAATAAAGTCTTCATTTGTTTGATTTCCAGAGCACTGAATTAGCTGTTTTGGCAATTTGTCTAGCTTTATGTTTCCTTTGTGGGGAAAGTAAGCAAATATCTCACTCAGTCATTTCAGACATTCCTTCTTAATAGTGTATATCATGTGTTGCTGTAGTCCAAAATTTAACTATGCCAAATCTTGGCTATAGCTTTGAGATTACATTTACCTCTGAGATAAAACTGCAAGTTCACTTTTTTGTTATTCATATTCTATGCACAGATGTGCAACTATTTTAGACTAGACATATTAGATTCACCCTCCTTTCTTATTTATTACTTCTGGGAAAAACTCATTTTGTGCATATATGCTTGTGTACAGGGTATATAGAAAAGCTGAAAATTTCCCTACATCAATAAAATAAAGAAGCTGCGAAAAATGTAGTATATTCACAGGTGAAATCATGCTAATCGACTATATCTATTCAGTCCAGACACCACAGTATATGAGAAATACTGATAGCCTACAGTATATGAAAGTAATGCTAAAAGGTATGGAAACTATGACATATGAACATACGACATGTGACATATGAAAAATATGAGAGAAATGTCAACCTTTAGTCCAAAAAAAAAAAAATAACATGTTGCTAGCCTTTCAAATATTTAGACTTACTCGATATTGATACAAAAGGCAGAATCGAACTTAGGGGTATAATTTTGAGTTCAATGTGCAAAATAAACTAATGACTCAAGCTAAAACAATGGAACTCATCTGGTTCTTTTGCAAAGTGATGAACCTCTCTCCCTGAGAATGATAATAGACTAGAAGACCACGTTTTTAAGGAGCATTTATTCAGGAGATGAACTAGATGACCTTTCAATTCTATTCTCCATAATTTTATAAAAACAATTATCTAAGAATTTAGATGCATAAAAAATAACACTATCATGGAAAATAGTCCAAAGTATGCATAAAGATTATCGTAATTTAGGTTTTGATAATAAAGGAAAGAGTCAAGAACTATTCCTAAAAAACATGGACTCTACTGCACTCCTCAGTCTCAAAGGGCAACACCATGTTGGATATTACAAAAAAGCTATTAGAAGCAGAAAAAACTTTTCAAAAACAAGAGAGCTTAAGTAAGAACAGAAGATGGCTAAAAGAAACAAGATACAGAGGCTGCTACACACAACCAGACTTCACTCTGAAAAGGCTCAAGTTGAATGGCTGCATAACAAATACTCTATAAGCAATATGAAGGGCACAAATAAGGTAAACTCAGACTTGAAAACAACCTGGAAAGCAACCTTTAAACTCTGAATGAGGTAAGGTTAGCACAAAAAAAGAAAATACCATTATATTCGGGAAACAGTAAGATAATTTGCTAGGATTAAAACAGGGTATAGGCTGAAAACAGAAAAACTTACCTCTTTTAGTTGATCAGCACTCCCCCATGATGCAGAACGCTGATGTGACCTTTTCTCTGCTCCCTCTTCTGCCCAACAGCCAGGTGTCTTTAATTTAAAAGAATAATAATAAAAATAATAAAATAAGGAACTTTGTCTCTGCTCCTTAATCTCACAGCAACTCAAACATATTTCAAAATCTTAGCACATACCAGTTAAGGGGTTATACTAAATACTAAAATCCCTTAAATGCTAAGATTTTCATGACCCATAAAATATTTAAAACATTCTGTCATATTCTGATTAGATATGATCAATCTCTGACATCTCTGAGTAATGCTACTCAAAACATTTGTTTTTTGACCTTAACATTAATAACTTAAAGCTATCGAGTCAAAGAGAACTAACTGTGAAGATACACAAATTGGTGCTTTTAAAGAGAACTGCCAAACTAAATATAAAATGGCATTTCTACTAAGTAAAACAGATGGAAATGAGATTAACAGAACTAGCTCAGAAGCAGTGGGATTACAGATGACCTACATGTCAAATATCTAGCTAGCGAAAGGGCTGACTGTACTGTTCTTCCTATATTCAGGAAAGAGTGTTAGCAACAGTATTCTTTTTTTTAAAAAACATCCAGCATCTTTAAATGAAAATATAAAATTATAAAAATGAAAAAAAAAAAACAGCCCGCTAAATGAACTTACTATAATCGGAAGCAATATATCTTTTTAAAAAAAGGACTTGAGCTACATGTCAGAAAAGAGAATTGTTTTCTTAAAACCTCATGTTCAATAGTTCAACCAGTAACAGACACTGTATATACCCAAATGTAACACAAAACACTAAAATAGCAAGACTATTTAGGAGTTGTTCAAAATATCATCCTTAAGATATGAGAAAACAGTGTAATGTAAATTAAGAAAAGTAAAATCACTAAAGACAAAGGATAATGATTAGCACAATAAATATATATAGCTTTAAAAAACAACTATTACATACTGAAAAAAAATCAATCCTTATGTTGAGGTTTATGCTATATGGTTTCTTCTAAAGAACCATCAGTTCCACTTGATACAATTCAAAATGCTTGTGAACAACTTTTTAAATAATTACCACCCCTTAAGAGTAATACTATTACAAAACAGAACTAACAATTAAATGCTAGTTGAATAAAAACACAAATTGGTTAACCAGTTCAAATACCAAAGCAAAGCTATTTGGTGAAGCAAAAGAGTTTATTCAGTTGACAAGTTCAAGAGTAAGAGGTATCACTATATCAAATAAGTTGTTTGCAAAAACTAAGTTCTTAAAATTTCCCAAGTTCAGGCCTAAATAAGTCAAACTTCACTGAAAAAATTTAGCATCCCCTCTACCAAGTAGTCATATCTTTAAAATCAACTATTTTAGGGCGCCTGGGTGGCTCAGTGGGTTAAGCCGCTGCCTTCGGCTCAGGTCATGATCTCAGGGTCCTGGGATCGAGTCCCGCATCAGGCTCTCTGCTCAGCAGGGAGCCTGCTTCCTCCTCTCTCTCTGCCTGCCTCTGCCTACTTGTGATCTCTCTCTGTCAAATAAATAAATAAAAAATCTTAAAAAAAAATCAACTATTTTAAAATTATTCAGCTATAACAGCTTATCTTTGTCGAACTTTTGAGAATTTATATGCCCTATTACTTATATTTTTCTGCCAAGTGTAAGCATTACTCTTGTCAAAGATCAAATGATTAAGGATCACAATGTTTAAAACTCAAAAGTACATTCACAGAAAATGAGTGAAATTTCTGATATGTTCCATAATTACTTAATAATTACATTTATAACAGGAATTGTTTTCATTCTATATAACTCTTAACTTTTTCAAAAAACATTTACATAAACTATATCTCCAACTTTAAACTGAGATAAATCAACAGCCACAAAACTTTTACAATTATCTTAATACTACCAAATATGCCAATGGCAAATATAACTACATCTGA
This sequence comes from Mustela nigripes, assembly GCF_022355385.1. Classification (NCBI taxonomy): domain Eukaryota; kingdom Metazoa; phylum Chordata; class Mammalia; order Carnivora; family Mustelidae; genus Mustela; species Mustela nigripes. The sequence goes on from NC_081560.1 coordinate 65,539,234, forward strand.
GGTCTCTTCTCTCACAGAAGACCTTTTTTCTTCATATTATCATTCTTTTCTTAAAACTGAATGTGAGGTGTGCCTGGGTGGCTCAGTTGGTTAAGTGGCTGCCTTTGGCTCACGTCATGATTCCAGGGTCCTGGGATCGAGCCCTGCATTGGACTCCCTGCTCAGCAAAAAGCTTGCTTCTCTCTCTCCCTCTATCTCTCTGTCAAATAAATAAATAAAATCTTTTAAAAAAAAAACCTGAATGTGAAAACCTACTTGATTATTACAGAGTGCAGTGTTAGTTATGCAAAAGAAATAAAAAACTCACTACAAAGGAACATTTATGCTCCTGAAATCTAGCTAGGGAAATAGGTATTTTTTTTTAAATAGGTAGTTTTTTAAGAGTGTAAAACTATTAGAAGATTTCTCAGTCATGTGGATGCAGAATTACATGCATATAAATTGTTTAACTATATTCATCATACTATCAATTTAAATACTCCCCTCAAAAGTAATTTCATCTTAATCACATCAATTTAAAATAAGTAGTATGAAGAATGCTCTAGTCTGCAAAATATATTCTACAGACTGCATTGTCCAACACAACAGCTACGCTTAGCCGCTTCCAACAGTTTAAATTAGTGAAAATGAAATAAAACTCAAAATTCAGCTCCTCAGTCACACTAGCACATTTCAAATGCTCAATAACCACATGTGGCTCATGGCTACTGTCTGCTACACAAGACGGCACAAATATGGAACATTCTATAACTGCAGAAACTTCTATGGAGAGCAGTGTTTTATGCGTTTAATCACAGATTTTTAATTAGTTATTTCAGTCAAAGCAAAAACCAAAAGATAGTTCCTTGGTTTATTAAATCTATATAAAATTCATGCTTGTGAAGTCACAGAAGAACGAACTAATTTGTATCTAATTTGTTAAATCTGAAGATTTAAGAAATGTTTTAATATTTAAATCACATAAACAACACAAAGCAGAAAAGATCCTTCCTTTCATATCAGTAAGCATTCCTTCCAACTACACTGTCCACTGATCTAGAGTAGAACTTTATGAACTGTGCTACTTACAACCTGCTCCTGGATGTTGGTAAGAATATAGGGAAGAGTTTGATGGTCAAATTAATTTGGGAAATACAGTATCTCATACCTTCCTATACTCCATGTACAATGCAATTAGCATTTCAAAAATTCAAATACACTTTCCTAAAACCTGCTTTACTTTTTTACTCTTACTTACATAACCCTGCAACACTTATTTTACAATTATACTTTCAACATCTTCCAGAGGGAGCTTAGAAAGAAATCTAATCCTCAGTGAATCATATTGTATATAACTGCTTGCTTTTCATTCACCACACTTAGGGGATTCTTCCTTTCTAGTTGCCGCCACCTAAACTACCTAAGAGAAAGTAAACCTTTGCTACACTTAAATAATGCAGAACCAAAGCCATTTCTAAGACTGGTGACAAAAAGGTAGTTGGCTAAAAAAAATTCCCTCTACATGATTAAGGATTCCTATAGGTGAAAAAGGCTATTTTCCATTTTTGCCTCTCAAAATTGTCCAAAGTCCAGCCCATGCAGGCTTTCTCTCCAACCCTCAAGGTCCATCTACTACCTCTTCATTTCCTTTATGAGGGTCTCTTTTTCTACGAGGGAAATACACAGAAAACAGTTCTATTGGCACGGGATCACACATTCATTACGATAATTTTTTAAGAGACGCTTTAGGTTCAGCAAAACTGAGAAAAAGTTACAGAGATTTCCCATATATCCCATTTCCACCCCACAGGCACAGCTATCTCTCACCAGAGCGGGACATTTGGTACAACTGATGAACTTCTACTGACCCAACACTGTCACTGTGAGTCCACAGTTTACACTAGGGTTCACTCTTGGTGGTGTGTACATTCTATGGACGTGGACAAATGTGTATGTGCTATGTATCCCACAGTACAGTATCAGACTGGCTATTTTCACTGCCCTAAATATCCTCTGTATTCTACTTATTCATTCCTCCCCATATCCCTTAATGCCTAGCAACCATCAATCTTTTTATTTTCTCCTTTACTTTTGCTTCTCCATGTAGTTGGAATCATATGGTAGGTAGGGTCATATTTTCAGAGTGGCTTCTTTCAGTCAGTAACATAGATTTACGATTCTCCATGTCTTTTCACAGCTTGATAGTGCATTTCTTTTTAGTGCTCAGCAATACACTGTTGTCTGGGTGACCAACATTACCTATCTGTTCACCTACTGAAGGACGTCTTGGCTGCTTCCAAGTTTTGGCAATTATGAATGAAACTGTTAACAACATCTGTGTCTGGGTTTTTGTGTGGACAGAAGTTTTCAGCATCTCTGGGTAAATACCAAGGAGCATGAATGCTGGATGGTGTGAAAAGGTTATGTTCAGTTTTGTAAGAAACCACCAAACTGTCTTCCAAAGTGGCTATCAGTTATTGCATTCCCACCACCAATGAATGGAAGTTCCTACTTCTCTGAGTTGTCATTGTCCTGACTTTTGGCCATTCGAATAGGTGTGTTTTTATTTGTATTTCTCTCATGACAAATGACGAAGAGCATCTTTTCACATGCTTGCCTGCCATCTTTCTTTGTGAGGTATCTGTTAGGGACTTTGGCCCATTTTTAAATCAGGTTGTTTGTTTTCTTAACTGCTAAGCTTTAAGAATTTTTTGTATATTTTGGATAATGGTCCTTTAACAGATGTGAATACTAGATAATTCTGTTATATCTTTATTCAAAAACTAGCAAGAGCAAATGTGTTCTCCTGGTTTATCAGTTTCAAAACAGATTAAACTAACTCCTAGCAAGAAAGTACAATTTTTCAATATGCACAAGCCCAAAGCCACTTCTAAAATGCCCCCAAAACAAAAAACACTAATCACTTAAAAAAATTCTTAGAATCTTATTTAAAACTCATTTTTAAATAAATTTTTTTTTCATTTTAAAGTAAACTTTATGCCCAATGTGGGGCTTGAATTCACAATCCGAGATCAAGAGTTTCATGCTCCACCAACTGAGCCAGCCAGGCACCCCTGATATAAAACTGAAAAAAATCTATTTTTTGTACAATTAATCTTTGGTCTTAGAATTTAATGTAGTTTATAATCTATAATAGAAATATGATTACTGACTAATTATTTTACAGTACTTAAAGAGATGATCCTTTTTTTTTAAAAAAAGATTTTATTTATTCATTTGACAGACAGAGATCACAAGAAGGCAGAGAGGCAGGCAGAGAGAGAGGGGGAAGCAGGCTCCCCGCCGAGCAGACAGCCTGATGTGGGGCTCGATCCCAGGATCGAGCTGAAGGCAGAGGCTTTAACCCACTGAGCGCCCCTAAAGAGATGATCCTTAAAGTACTGATCAACCTGGCAAGAAATGAAATGAAGTGAAATTACATGATGATCAGTGATAATTAAGTTAATAATTATGGTGGTAGACTGATTTTAAGTTATAAAAAACTTTATAATAGACAATTATAAATTATTCATTATTTATAAATATATCATTTAGAGATTTGCTTTTTTTCCCCACTAATAAAAAAATGCTTAAACTTTAAAAAACTTTTAACTTAAAGGATTTGGAAAAGTCCATCCTGATGAAACATTAAAAGAAGCACAAAAAAGATGATGATTCTACTATTTTATCCTTTGTTCTTCTGATAACAGTATACAAGAATAGCTTTATAACTAAGTATAAATATAAATTGCTGTTTCACTTGTTAACAAATAATGTACAAAAGAAAAGAGTTCAGCTGAAAAAGCTTTAGAAATTCAGTGACAGCAGCACTTACATGCTCAAATATTTTTATCACACTTCAACTACACAGCAAGTTATGTGCTCATTAGGTTAGACCAGTTTCAATAGTGTGGTCTGTGGACAAGCAGCATCAGCCTCATCAGAAATCATGTTAGAGATGCAAATTCTCAGGGTCAATCCCAGAATTACTAAATCTGGTATTCTTAGATAAAGCTCAGCAACCCATGTTCTAACAAGATATCCAGATGATGATGATGCAAGCTTAAGTCTGAAAACCATTATTAGAGTAAGAATATAAAAATGAATAAGAAATAGGGGCGCCTGGGTGGCTCAGTGGGTTAAAGCCTCTGCCTTCCACTCAGGTCATGATCCCAGGGTCTTGGGATCAAGCCCCATGGGCTCTCTGCTCGGCAGGGAGCCTGCCTCCCCCACTCTCTCTGCCTGCCTCTCTGCTTACTTGTGACTTCTGTCTGTCAAATAAATAAATAAAATCTTTTAAAAAAATGAGTAAGAAATAGATTCTGCACTCAAGGTCCCAGACTAACCATATATCCACTCATTTTTCTTAGAGGCTAATATCAATTAACGAGTATAATATCGATTTGCATATAATTACATGTTTGGAAATTAACATAAACTAATGTAAATATCATTTGGAGCCACGTGGAAAGTTACATTGATAGGGAGAAATTTTTCATCACTGAGGAACCTTAAACAGTAGTCCCTAGCAAGGGTTAACATGCCTGAGTATTTAAGCAAAATGCATAACATTTGCTATCTACTTTAATTGGGCCTCAATATGCTCAAAACACAACTGAATGATAATCTGTGAAGTAATGGTTTGTGACTTTCCAGATTAGTACCAAGGAACTTATTCAGAAGATTTAAGAAGGTGTATTTCTTAAGTTTAAGGTGAGGGGGGAGAGGAGTTGGTGAATTGCAAGTTCTGAAAACAGGAAATACCACAGAAATCAAGTATTGCATCTGTGTTCCATATGATAAAATGAAATAATATGCCTTACTCTGTAAGAAATGCTAATTTGAGAAAAAGCAATCATAAATGTGCCAAAAACCTTCAAAATATTCACAGTAATTCTATTCCTAAGAATTAACCTGAGATGTGCACCCAGAGATGCACTGGAAATACATTAAATGTCTATCAGTAGAGAAATGAAAAACTGTGGCACAGTCTTACAATATAAAATATTATATGGACTACAATCCCACTTTAGTAAGCAAATACACACAAAGAGAAAAAGACTAGAGAGAGACATTTCAAACTATAAATAGTAGTGAGAATTCTAGATAATGCTATGGTAAATCCATAAATTTTTTCTTTGGCTGAATGAGAAAAAAATCAGGGAAAAAAAAGACTTAAAACCACGCTTAGGAATATTTAGTGTCATGGGAAAAGGCTATGACTTATTAAAAAGATTAAAAAACACTACCTATCATATCATCTGAATTCTACTTTTAAATTGATTTTTTAAGGGTAAATAATCAAGATATAAAATTATATATATCACATTGTTAAAAAATAGCTATGTCTGGATATTAGCAATACAGGCAACTTATTCTGTGATTTTTTTGTATTTTCTAAATTTTCTACAATGACTACTGTTTTCAAAATTAGAAACAGCATTTAAAAAAATTAATAGTGCTATGCTACAGGATTGGTAAGTATGGCTATATATCTACAATGAGAAAGCCCTCCTAACTTTAGATATAAATGTCAAATCTATTTTGGAAGACAGGTTACCCATAAATTACATGTAAGTTAGAATGGCACTATACATTACATTAGACTGGTCTCTTCTGTGGGGATTAGGGTTTTCTCCAAATTCCAAGGGTCTAAACACAGATTACCAACTATCAGCAATAGGAACAGAGTTAGAGACTTCAGGTAAGCAGGAACATTTTATGTTTAGAGTAACTGAAAAGTGAAGGTCACTGAAATGTCAAATTCTCAGAAATATTAGTGGAAAGTTATTGATGAAAATACTGACAGGAAGTTATAATTCAGTTCAGTTATGGCTTTCACGGTACACTTTGATTATGTAAGAGAAAAAAAAAATCTATAAAAATGTTCTCCTGAAAAAGTTAAACAACAGAGCTAACATATGATCCAGTAATTCCCAGAGAAACAAAAACATGTGTCCACACAAAAAGGTGTACACAAATGTTCACAGCAGTACATGAACTCATGAATGTAGAAATAAATTTTATTAAATACCCTGGAATATTAGTTAGCGATAAAAAGGGATAAAATACTGATACATGGTATAGTATGGATGAACCTTAGAAATACTATACTCAGTAAAAGAAAGCAGATACCAAAGGCTCCATATTGTGTGAGTCCATTTATATTATCTGTTCAGAATGTACAAACCTATAGAGGCAGAAAGTAGATTTGTGTGTGTCTATGGCTGAGAGAAAGAGGATTCAGGGAGAACCGTGAGTGACTGCTAATGAGTACAGTGGTTTCTTTTTAGAGTGATGAAAATATTCTAAAATTGATTATGGCAATGGTTGCACAACCCTGAATTTAATATATTAAGAACCACTGAACTGTATACTTTTAATAGGTGAACTGTTTGGTATATAAATTATATCTCAGTAAAACAGTTCCGAAAATAGTTAAGTCAAAGAGGCAATTATAAATCAGCCTCATTTTTCAATTCAAAGAAAAGCCATGTATTGCTGAATCCAAAAGTCTCAAGCATTATTTGCATTTTCTCAAAAATAACTGATATTTTCTGTTACACTTTTCTTGCCAAGTTTCAAGTCACATAGAGGCACTAGTCAAGTAATTGAATAGAAGAGGCCAGAAGGGACCGTACATTAATAATCTATCCAGTTAGGTTTCTCAAGTCATGCTGAGAACATTTAACAAAAAAATTAAAGACATAACATAAAGTGTACAATGAAAATACTATTCTCTGGCTTCCTATAGAAACAGAGTTACTAATAGACTCTCCACAAATAACGGGCTTCCACTTTAACTAAAAGCGGATGATTATGTGAGGAATTAAAAGTATAAACAATATTTCAATTTATTACTTGGTATTTGTACCTAACAATAATACCCTTTCTGACATGTTCTATCACTAATATTGAGAAGGAATTTAAAATCAAATGAGGAGATCTAATTTTCGGCTTTTAGAGAGCATTAGAATGTATTAATTCTTTGGTGTTACAATCTTCTAAATTACAATTTACCTTGGTTGCTGGATTTCAAAACTTTTTAAAAAATAATATACTCTAACACTTTAAATAATATATTTAACAATCACATTGGAGAATCTGAATTATCCAAGAAATAAACTACCTTTGTTGCTTCTTGATAGCTTTTAATATTTAAACAAAAATCTTTCACACCTGACAGAAAATCAGCAACATAAGTGACTATGAGATATCATCCAAAAATATTTCCACACTATTCCAAAGTCATAAAAACTAACAGTGCTCAACTGATTGCATGACTATCATCAATAGGATATCTAAGTCATGAGGAAAGAAGACGTTTCCTTAACAATCTCCACTTTCCCATAAATGGACCCACCAATCTGAACTGCCATTTCTTATTGGTTAAGACTGCGCAGTAGACAACAATAGCTACTTAGGACTGAGTGAATCCTGACCTACCAGAAACTATTTATTGTTTCAGACCCTTATCATGAGGCAGAGCTATCTGTGTAATTCCTATGCCATCTCCTACCACTTCAAACTTAATGCTCATAATTGCATATCAATTGTTGACATTAGTAATAATGACTTTCTCTGTCACTTAATTCACTATCATTAAATTAAAGCTTCCTGACAGAAAAATATTATAGATTCTAATACAAAGCAAACTAACATTTACCAATATCTACCATGTCCTAGATATGTGCTAGAAGCTTAACATGGATTATTTTATGTAATCCTCACTGCAGTAGGTACCAGTGGTATTTCCTAAAAGCTATGAGAATTCCAACAGCAATGAAAACTCATTCAGTTTATACTAATTCACTCAGTTCATACTAAAGTTTCCTGGGAATGTGACAGATCCTATCCCAATCATTCATTTATACAAAATAGTTATTAATAAGTTGAAAGGCATGTTGCTTTCTCATACCATATATGCCCTTAGCTATTGACTTAATTCTTAAGTTCTTAAAGCTTAATGTCACTAACATTCTCTAAGTAAATATTAATTATTTATTACTATTACAGGATTTTTGACAGAAAAGTGATAGGTTAGAAGTTATAAAAGGACGAGAGCCAATGTACCAGATTACAAAGGTCAGTATGATAGAGTAACAGGGTTGTTCCAAATAAATACAACCTACTTCATAATTTTACCTACAGCTAAATTAGGGATATAGGTATGGTGGAAGCGACTAAGGAAAGGAGTTTAATTCTGTTACCGGGCAAATGTTTCTGGTAATGGGAAGAAACCCAAGTAGATGGATAATATGAGTATGGGGGAGGCTCTTCACTAAAAACCTTTTACTTTTAAATAAAATGAATTTACTATCTATTAAAAATTATTAAGTAGGGGGCACCTGGGTGGCTCAGTGGGTTGAGCTTCTGCCTTCGGCTCGGGTCATGATCCCGGAGTCCTGGGATTGAGCCCCGCATCGGGTTCTCTGCTCAGCAGGGAGCCTGCTTCCCCCCTCTCTCTGCCTGCCTGTCTGTCTACTTGTGATCACTGTCTGTCAAATAAATAAATAAAATCTTAAAAAAACAAAAATAAAAATTATTAAGTAGAGGGGTGCCTGGGTGGCTCAGTCATTGAGCATCTGTCTTTGATTCAGATCATGATCCAGAGTCCGGGGATGGAGCCCTGCATCCCTGGGTTCCTTATTCAGCGGGGAGCCTGCTTCTCCCTCTCCCTTTGCCCCTCCCCCGGCTTGTGTTCCCTCTCTTGCTGTCTGTCAAATAAATAAATAAAATCTTTAAAAAATATTAATAAGTAGTACTTTGAGTTTCTGATAATTTTAGAACTAGTGTTTGAAAATAATGAATATTAAATATTTTAGCCATGGACTTTAGTTTTTCATCAATAAAGCTGAGTATTTTCCTTTGGCAACCAAAAATATTACTCCCTAAGTTAGGAACATGACTACTTTCATGTGGACTGTCAAAACTCTTAGGATTATACAATCCTCTGACTCTGAATTAGCCAATAGCTAAAAGAGAAAGTAAAGGTGATCTTCAACAGGAAGGACTCTTTATACATTCACTCAACAGCCAGTTAGGGACCAGCCCAGTAAAAATAACAACTTGGGTCCCTGGAACACAATCTAAGAGGCCAAAATGGCCAAATCTTTAGACTTGTTTCCATTTGCAAAGAAGCCTCCTACTCCCCAAAATAGTTCCATCAACTGCTGTTTCTTAAACAAACTTGTTTAACAAGGACACAGGAAACCCAAACAACTGTATTAAGCATGACTTCTGGTCAGGAAATGAGTTTTTGATCAGTGGTAAAACTGAAAGTTCTCGTTCATATGTATTACTATTTGAGGTATATCATCCACGCCTTTGATTCAATTCCTCCCCCAGCCAAGCTCCTTTCACAGAAGGAGGAAAAGGACAGATTATTTTAAATGTAATTTCAATAGCACAAAATTTATGTATTTTAGTTTAGAGTTGCTAATTTTATTGATTATGGCTAAAGCCAAATGCAAAGTACTTACTCCAGATCTGATACTTAAAAATAAATAAAAATAGGAATGCCTGGATGGCTCAGTCAGTTAAGTACCTGACTCTAATTTCAGTTCAAGGTTGTGAGATGGAGTCCCCCTCCCCATCGGGCTCTGCACTGGGCATGGAGCCTGCTTAAGATTCTCTCTCTCGGGGCACCTGGGTAGCTCAGTGGGTTAAACCTCTGCCTTCGGCTCAGGTCATGATCTCAGGGTCCTGGGATCGAGAGCCCCACATCAGGCTCTCTGCTCAGCAGGGAGCCTGTCCCCCGTCCCCCCCGCATGCCTCTCTGTCTACTTGTGATCTGTCTCTCTCTGTTAAATAAACCAATAAAATATTTAAAAAAAAAAAAAAGATTCTCTCTCTCCCTCTCCCTCTGACCGCGCCATCTCTATAAATCAGTCAATCAATCAATAGATTTCTGGTGACACCTAGGTGGCTCATTTGATTAAGTGAATGCCTTTAGCTCAGGTCATGATCCTGGAGTCCCAGAATCAAGTCCCACATCAGGCTCTCTGCTCAGCCAGGAGACTGCTTCTCACTCTGACTCTCTCTGAGGCCTCTCATGCTCTCTCTCATTCTCACTTTCTCAAATAGATAAAATAAAATAAATCTTAAAAAATAAATAAACAGATAAATAAATTTCTAGAGAAAGATGCTGGCATGGAGTTAGGATCATAATACTCCATACATTCAAACCTAATGAAATTAAGAAAAATAAATTAAAATGGTATTTTTTGTGTTTTTGGCATGTTTAAATGTTTCTTACTTCAAATTTTGAAAACCGATTTTAAAAAATAAAATACCAAAGAAAAACATCATCTGGAAAATAAAAGTAAAATATGTAGAATTTCACTTAGGATCTAACCATCCCATCTCTTATTCTTCAAAGAATAGAAAGGTAAATGAGAAAAATTCTACAGTCTTCTCTGATACCAAATTTGGAGGGAAAATAAACGAAGGGAGTAGACTAGATATCAAAGTGGAAAGATTTATGTACAGTAAAAGCTATTCTCAGATCACTTGCTCATCAGAAATTTTTAAAAAACTGCCATGTTCACCATACCATTGTTCGCTAATAGGGAAATATGGCAGAGGACTCCAAAACAAATAAATAAACAGACAAATAAATAAATAAATAAATAAATGGTGCAAAGCTGATTATTTCCAGCAATAAGCAAGATTAACTAGAACAAAAAGACAAAAGACAAAAACTAAGAAATAAAAAACATGGGAAAGAGGTAGGAGAAAAGAGGAAGAAATTTCCTCTTGAAGATCCCCTTTCTAACTGTGAATTTACAGTGCCAAGGCCACTAGTCAAACATTCACCTATCTTTCACTCTCTCTGCTGGTAAATATAAATAATAATACCAATTACTTATTGACATTTAATGTGTTGGTCCCTATTCCCAGCATTTCAAACACATTAACTTATTTTAGCCCTTACAATAACCCTATGAGGTACAATAATATCCCAATAACAAATGAGAAATGAGAAAAGTGAGACACTGAAATAAAGGGATTTGCCCAGAATTACAAAGCAGGAAAATGCTGGAGACAAGATTCAACACCAGTTTGCTTCCAGAACCAGAGCTCTTGACCAATGGAAGAAAAAATTAATAAATGAAACAGTTTTCGATACTAATTTATATTATGAAAAGGTTAAATTCAGGGGAAAAATGTGGATCAAGATACAGAGTATCTATAATAATAATAAATAATACCAACCAAAACAAAGATATAATGGACATAAATCTTTATACATCCGTATTATTAAGATATATAAAGCAATGATCACTGGAAACATACATCAGCAGAAATTTTAATTCAGTAATTGCCAGCTTATGATGAAACAAACAGATATAAAGGGGCTATAGAGAAACTGAATAACATAATTAATAAGGCTGAATTAATATGTAATGAATTCTGTATCTAGAAGTAAAGACTATGCCTTGTTTTCAAATACCCAAAGAGCATAAAAAAAAAAAAGATCTTATATTAGGTCACAAGGAAAATTTCACTGACGTTTCCACAGATACATAATTCTATTTTCTAAATACAATAAAGCTAGAAATTAAATTTTTACTCAAAAATTTTAACCATTTAGAAATTAAAAATAAAACAAAAAGTCTCATATACTAAACAGCATATCAAAACTGAAACTACACAGTATCTTGCAAATACAAATGAGCTCAGAGAGTAAGTCTTGGCATAAAACACCTATATTACTGAACAAGAAACACATACAAAAATTAAGCATTTATCTCTAGAATTGCGAAAAAATATATACACTCCAGGAAGGCAGAAGTAAGGCAATGATAGAGCAAAGTCAGACAGCAATGAACTAGGAAAAAGAAAAATAAGAAAACAAATTTCAATACATTACTTTTTTAAAAAAATACTATATAACCTAATAAATTTAATTACTCAAAACACATATGCAATATTATAAGTAATAAAAAAATAACTACAGAAATACAAGAAATTAAAATAATTATATAAGAATATTTTGTGAAACTATGCAAAATACTTGAAAGGCTAGATGAAATGGATTATATTCAAATGAAAATACTGAACAAAAGAAACAGAAACTAACAGAAACCAAAAGCCAAAGGGGTGCCTGGATGGTGCAATTGGTTAAATGTCCAAGTCTTGGTTTCCACTTTGGGCATATTATCAGGGTCCTGAGACTGAGCCCTGTGTTGGGCTCCCTCAGGATCTGTGCTCAGTGTGAGTCTGCTTATGACTCATTCTCCCTCTCCCTCCCCACCTCCTCCCTATGTGCAAGCACTCTCTTACAAATAAAAATAAAATCTTAAAAAAAAAAAAAAACAGAAACCAAGAGCCATGGGAAAAAATTGAGACTTTACTAAAGAGTTATAATCTGAAAACACACTAGTTATTAGCTTCATAGGTAAAATCTTTTCAGACTCAAATAACAGATAATTGGGATATTTTCACCATATGTGCCAGAGCACAAAGGAAGGAAACTTGCAAAATCTTTTTATGAAGCAAGTATGACACTAATCTAAGGATTACATTATGAAAAAGAAAAAAGTTTAGACCTCATTTCTGAATTCTGAAACAAATATAAATATTAACAAACACTTCATTTGCCACTGTATATTTTTAAAAAGGACTCCATAAATAGCATTTGTTCCAAAATGTAGTCATGACCAATTATTAAGTAATCTATTAAAGAAATTCACCATCTTACACATAATGAGTCAAAACAACATATTCACTTCAATGATGCAATGGCATTTCACACAAAGAATCACTTCCAATTTAAGAAGAAAAACAATTAGTAAAATGAGTACACTTAATGCTACTCCTGTCAGAATGAATGTACCAGTTAAGTTTATTGAGATATAACTGACATATAGCATTATATTAGCTTTAGGTGTAAAACTTGGTTCAATATTGGCCTATGCTGTGAAGGGATCAGCACAATAATCCTAACACCATCACCACTCACAGTTATGGGAATTTTTTCTTGTAATGACAACTTTTAAGATTTTCTTTCTTACCAACTTTCAAATATGCAATACAGTATTAGTAACTATAGTTGCCATGGGGTCCATGATACCCACTAGACAAATTATTTTATAAATAATTTTATTTTCACCCATTTCACCCACCCCCCCCAACTCCCAGCAACCATCAATCTGTTCTTTGTATCTGTGTCTTTTTTTTTAAGATTCTACATATACGTGAGATCATATTTGATCATGTTTATCTTTGTCTTTGATTTATTTTACTGAAGTATATGACAAGCTTTCATTCTTTTTTTTAAATGGCTGAATAATATTCCATTGTATCTACACAGCACAACTTCTTTGTCTATCTATCTGCTGATAATCATTTAGATTGCTTCCACACCTTGGCTACTGTAAATAACTGTCCAAAGAACATGGGGGTGTATGTACGTTTTCAGCTTAGTGTTTTGTCTTCTTTGGATAAATACCCAGAAGTAGAACTGCTGGATGATATGGTAGTTCTATTTTTAATTTTTTGAAGAAACTCCATACTGTTTTCCATAGTGGCTGCACCAATTTATATTCCTACCCACAATGAACAAGCATTTCCCTTTTTCCACATCCTAGCCAACATTTGTTATCTTATTTTTTTCCTAACAGTCTGACAGGTGTGAGGTGGTATCTCACTGCGGCTTTGATTGCATTTCCCTTATCATTAGTGATGCTGAGCTTCTTTTCATATTCCTTCTAGTTGTCTAAATGCCTTCTTTGGAAAAATGTGTATTCAGATCTTCTATCCATTTTTTAACTGGATTGTTTGTTATTTTGCCATTGAATTATGGAAGTTCTTTGCTATTTTGGATATGATTTGTAAATATTTTCTCCTGTTCAGTAGGACGTCTTTTCATTTTGTTTATGGTTTCCTTTGCTATGCAGAAGCTTTTTAGTCTGATGTAGTCCCACTTGTTTATTTTTGCCTTTGTTGCCTTTACTTTTAATGTCAAATTCAAAAAATTGTCACTAAGACCTATGTCAAAAAGCTGTGTTTTCTTCTAGAATTTTTTTTATGGTTTCAGGTCTTACACTTAAGTCATTAGTCCATCTGAGTTAAATTTTTGTGTATAATATATGATAGTGGTCCAGTTTTCCCAACATCATTTATTGAGGAGCCTTGTCTTTTCCGCATTGTATATTCTCTCCTCCTCAGTGGTCAAATGATTATATATGCACGGGTTTATTTCCGGGCTCTGTTCTCTTCCACTAATCTAGGTGTCTGTTTTTACACCAATACCTCACTGTTTTAATTATAATAGCATTGTAATATAGTTTGAAGTAAGGAATTATGATGTCTCCAGCTTGTTTTTTCTCAGGATGCTTTAGCTATTCAGAGTCTTTTGTGGTTCAATATAAATTTTAGGATTGTTTGTTCTATTTCTGTGAAAAATGCCTCCGGAATTTCGACAGGGATTGCACTCAATCTGTAGACTGCTTTAGGTAATATGAACATTTTAACAATATTACTTCTTCCAATCCATAAGCATAGAATAGCTATTTATCTGTGTCTTCTTCCATTTCTTTAGTCCATGCCTTATATAGTTCAGTGTACAGGTCTTTCACCTCCTTGGTTAGATTATTTCCTTTTTTAAAAAAAATTTTTATTATGTTAGGTTGTTTTCCTACCTATTTTATTCTCTTGATGCAATTGTAAGTGCGATTTTCTTAAAATGTCTGATACATTATTAGCATAAAGAAACACAACAAATTTCTGTATATTGATATTATATCCTGCAACTTCATACTGAATTAATTTATTAGTTCTACCTGTCTTTTGGAGTTTTCAGGGTCTCCTATATATAACATCATGTTATCTGCAAATAGTGACAGTGTTACTTCTTCTTTTCCTATTTGGAAGCCTTTTATTTCCTTTTCTTGCCTAATTGCTCTGGCTAAGATGTCCAATACTATGTGGAGTATGTGGAGCGGGCATCCTTATTTTGTTCCTGATGTTAAGAAGTTTTCAGTTTTTCACCATTGAGTATGATGTTAGGTATGGGCTTGGCAGAGATGGCCTTTATTGTGTTGAAATACGTTGTCTCTATACTCATTATTTTGAAATTCCTTTTTTTTTTAAATTAAAGATTTCATTTATTTGACAGAGATCGCAAGTAGTCACAGAGGCAGCCAGAGAGAGAGGAAGGGAAGCAGGCTCCCTGCTGAGCAGAGAGCCCGATGTGGGGCTCAATCCCAGGGTCCCGGGATCATGACCTGAGTCGAAGGCAGAGGCTTTAACCCACTGAGCCACCCAGGGGCCCCTTGAAATTCTTTATGGTGTATGATCCTTTTAATGTATTGTTGAATTAGGTTTGCTAATTTTTTTTGAGGTTTTTTACATCTAAATTCATCAGGGACATTGTCATATATTTTTCATATTATTTTCATATAATTTGTCTTGTTTTGGTGCACCAGCTCTTTAAAGCTTCTTCCCATAGTAAGTTTCATGGCCAAACTTAACTTTACGTGGGCAGAGAAGTAAAATCCTACCATGGGCTATGAAGAGAGAATGTATATATTTGTGAAAAGCCCTCATTGCTACTATACCTAGGAATTCAGAAGAAACACGTTTTATTATTGCTCTAAGCTATATTTCACTGTTTGACCACTTCATAAAAACTATATGCATTACTTTCTCATTTAAAAACATGCTCATGTTCAGAACTTTAAATCCATCCAGAGATGAAGCTTTAGACTATATGGTGAAAACTGAGAAAATATTACTGTCTGATTACTGTAACCTTAACTATAAAGTTCAATTTTAAGAGTTGGCAATAATTTTTTCTTTAAAAAAAGGTTGTATCTGCAAGGCTAATGTCTTAGAGTAATATTAAATTCCACAAAAGGGTTTTTAGTTTTTATTTCTATTAAGCTATACAGATTATTCTAATAATCTGGCAATGATCCATGTCTTCACTGGCCATAAACGTGTGAAGCTGTTTCTCTTTTAGTCCTCAGAATAAATGCATGATTCTGCAAACTGGGTATTGCTAACTTCAATTTATAGAAAAGGAAAGTGAAGTTTGGACAACATGAAAGTTAATTTAGTGGGCCATGATTATTTCCCCAATATATTATTCAAAAAATTACTAACATACCACTTCACTGAAAAAAACCCCTTAGTGAGCACTCATAATGTCAACAAATTCTATACATAATACTTTACTTTATTTGCCTCAACATATATCTACCTGTCCATCAACTGATCTTATTTTTTATTCATTTCAAGGCAAGCTGCAGACAGCAGTATAATTCACCCCTAAACATCTGATTAGAGTTCAATATTTGTTTACTGCTCTATATTTTAAAAATGACGTTATATAGTAAAATATACAAGTGTATACTTGTATACATTCTGACAAGTACATTCATCCACATAACAAACACCTCTATCAAGATATAAAAAAACTTCCATTCTCCCAGAAGGTAGGTTCTCTCAGATTGGGCCTTGATTTGAACACATGATCCATCTCCAAGGTCCATGGTATTTTTCACAACACTATGCTACTTCTTTCTAAAAGGCCCAATGTGTAAGTACATTAAACATTAAGAATTTTATTCCTAACCCTCAATAATTACAGTAGTTGAAATATGGAAATATGAAAGGAAGATAATACTAGAGACACCCTCCATCAAAACCAGACAGCCTCGATATTTAATATCCGTAGTAAACAGACTGTATACGTTCCCTCCACTGACTTACCTCTAAATAAACAAAAACTTCTACTTGCCTCCCTAAGAGCTCAAGAGTTAGCCCAAGAAGAATGGATGTGGCAATTAAAAAAAAAATTCATATGTTCATCTCTTGTATCTTTAATTAAATCAACAGATGCTTGGGGGCAAGAACATTTCTTACACTTAAGTGTCATATGCTTTAGTGGTTGCTCTGAGAGGCAGTGGGGATTTGGAGAAAAAGCCAAAGCTTTAGAATCAGCCAAATCTGGGTTCAAATCTCTTGATTTAGTAGCGATATAAACAACAAATTACTTAACTTCTCCATGCCTCAGTATCTCATCTGTAAAATGAGGCTTTTGTTTTACCTTCCTTTCAATGTCCTTTCTCAAATAAGTATCTAAATGGAGATCCATGCAGACTTTTGCCCTGGACCTCAAGTTTTAGGGGCAACTGTTCTGGTCCTCTTCTAGTTATACCCCTCCTCACAGGTGAAGAGATCATAGGTCCAAAAGAACATACACACCATGAGCCCACACCTCTGCCTCCGTCTATGCCCTGGGTAATCTAGACCCAGGAATTCCTTGCCTAAAAAGAGTAGCCTTGCCTCCAAGGTCTGAAAGAACCTATACCCTGGGTCTCATTTGCTGAAGAAATATGAAGGAAGCATAGATGTGAGGACGGGGTGGTTGAAACGTTATGTGTAAAGCCATCCCTCAGAGAAGAGAATGGTGTGTGGGGAAGGAAGAGATACAGGTTTAGGTGCAGAAGGCAGGATGTGCTCAACGCATGCAGATATATTCCGGCATGTATGTCTGAAGAATCCAACTTTAGTTCAAACCTAAAGTTCAAGGTCCATAGGGTATATTTGTCAAAGTGGGAGAACAAAATATATTTTAAACACACACACAAACACACATTTATTATTTTAACTTAGATGTACATGGTATGTTGGTCTTCATTTAAATTTGCATTACAAATGACCTTAACTGTATCTACTACCAATAGGTATTGACATACTCACTTTCAAATATTATCATATTTAGTCATGTAACATTATCATGAGCTAGGCTTCACTAACCCCGTCATGCAGATAAAGAAACAGACAAGCTTAAGAAACCCTTTTTTCTATCTCTACCTCGCTTTCTTAACTCTCCAATATCTGCGTTTCCTCCTCTGTCATATCATCAATATTACACTCTCCAAAATAATGTGCCCCGAATTCCTAACTTGAGCCCTTCTTCTCCATGGTTTCTCTTTAGCACCTGACAGTGTTACCAATTCTTCCTCAGAACATCTTTCCCTTTCTTCTAAGGCTAGACTATCAGTTCTCTTAGGTTTTGCTCTTTTTCTGGCTCCTCTTTCTGAATAGTGTCTGCATAAAGTACATGATCAATAAAAAGTAGGATTTTTTTCAAATCTAAAAAGAGATTTTATCTTGAAGTACAGTGCCAGTCACTCAACTAAGTGATACATGCACGCACAGCATTCCATTTATCCTAAAAACACCATAAAACTGAAGCTCAGAATTACTGACTAACTTGTGTCAGAAACCTGGCTCCAACACTTTCTGGCTTTATGATCCTGAGTAAGTCACTTATCCTCCCTGAGTCTCAGCTTCCCTGTCTGTGTCATCTTGTAACATTCTTATGAGAATTAAATGAAACTCAGGATATAAAACACACAGCACATGATCCATCGTCAGTAAATGTTAACCCCCTCCCTCCTCTTCCTGGTGCTTCCAGATGAATATATTAGTTTTTTCTTTCCCTCTGTGCATTTCCAAAGACTAAGTCCTTGGTCTCTTGACCTTTCTTTATGTTCCATGTCTACACTTACCACACATGTCAACCCAACCTCTCCAGAAAGGTGATCCTGAATTACCTGCATCCATTTCTAAGTGTCCAGGCCTACATCTAAGTTTTGCTAGTTATTTCTGTTGGAGAATCCCACTGCATACCATATCAACTGATCTTTTCCTCACAAAATGAAGAACAGAAAGCAAAAGACGGGGGGCGCAGGGGAGAAGCACAAAATATTACAAAGACAAAATTGATATGAGGAATGATAAAGAAGCTAATTTCATGGTTTCAACTTGCTGAGAAAATTACAAAAATTGCAAAGATTCTCATAAATCATGTCCAAAATTTTCTCCCTTTTTTCTTCAGACATGAAGCTCTAATCCTTCCATTTCCCTAATCCACAAAGCCCCAAATCTTCTCATTCCTTTTGATTCTCTCACATTGAAGTGCTTTCTTCATCAAACATCTAATTACATACTATCTTCTATTACTGATTTTCAGAAATTAACACCTATGTTCCTAACTATGCTCCAAGTTCTTTAACACCAATAACCATCTCTTATATTTTTAGTTCTTCACAATGCTGATTGACTACTATTATGAAGATATGGTCAAGAACTCAGAAATCATAAATTAAGATGTTTTCAGACTTTTTCCTGACTTGGAAGGAAACACTTCTAAAATCAAAAAGGTTGGGGAACCTTCGACATGTAGAAAAGTGTGACAAGCCATGTGTTAATATTTTACAAATTATGTCCAAGAACAGTGCAAACTTTTCTCCAAAACTAATTTATAATTTTCTCATATAGATACTAGTTATTATATTAATTTCTGTTAAGCAATTCTTAAAACTATGTCTCAAAAACCATGTAATATAGACTTCTGTGCTATTTATTAAATTCTAAATAATTTTTAAACTTTTATTTATTTTTTTTTAAAGATTTTATTTATTTGACAGAGAGAGATCACAAGTAGGCAGAGAGGCAGGCAGAGAGAGAGAGGGAAGCAGGCTCCCTGCTGAGCAGAGAGCCTGATGCGGGGCTCAATCCAGGACCCTGAGATCATGACCTGAGCCGAAGGCAGCGGCTTAACCCACTGAGCCACCCAGGCACCCCAATTTTAAAACTTTTAAAACCCAAATGACAAAAAACAAAGTTTAAAAAAGAAATGGCTTCCTTTTTTGGTTGAATATATTTTAAATTTGAAAAAATTTTATGAAATTACATTTTCTTTAATGTGATCAAAACAGAAGAACTGCAGAGTAATAAAACTGATTTTGATTTGCTTATTTTACCTGAGTAGCTTTATCTTTCATGCATGAAGGGTAATGAACATGAGGATCCCGTGGCCACTGTCCTGTGAGATAAGGTCCTGTTATCGTATCCAAAGAAGAGGTTCGCCTTATTGTACTAGAGGTTCGAACTTGCTGAGATTTTGGCCTGTCCACTATAAAAAGTGAAAAAAAAAATTAGTCACTGACAAATTACGTAAAATTTAAAATTATTTAAACTTCATAGCTTATAGCGAATGTCACCCTGTCAATTTTCCCTAGAATATGTATTTACCCTAAAAGTTCCCTTCTATGACCTGATGAAATTTGTAGACCCTCTCTGAAGGAAAATACGTTTACATGTTAAATCTTGCATATCCTTCCAGGGCTGTCACAGATGCTGTGAAGCTCACCCATTTTAGAGATCTATTCTAAAACCTACCCATCTTTGTCACTGCCATTACTTTAATTAAGACTCTCTCATGTCTCACCTGGACTGCCAGTTCCCTAACTGCTCTCCCTGCATCCATCTCAATTAAATCTTACAGGGCTACCGCCCAACACCACTAAAAAAAACCATTTCCGTGGTTAATCATTGCCTTTAATGTAAAGCCTGCATTTTTTACAATTTGGCTCCCACAGACCTCTGTGTTTAATATCTTGCTACTCCTCTATAAATCCACACTAACTACAAAGTGCCAAATGAACTAACTGCAGTTTCCCAAATGTAAAACACTCCCTTCCCTGCCTCTACACATTCTATTATTTACTGAGCCTAGAACGCTCTCCTTTTTTTGTTCACTTGACAAAGTCTTATCTCCCAGACCAGTTTCAGTGTCATACCGCCTCTGTGAAACTTTCCCAGTGTTTTCTTTCTCCATCTCTACCTCTGCTTGCATGCAACCGTAAGTCTGTCTTTCTCCCCAACAAGTTTAGCCTCTGCATACGGAAAAGGAGTCAATGCTCAACACTTATTTGATCAATTTATTCACAGCTACACAAAAATAACATGTATAAAGAACTCTATATTTGATTTCAATTTCATCATTTACATATGAAGAATCTGACGCCCAGAGGGATAAAACTAAATTGTCTAGTGAAAGAGAACTGCTAACAGAAGACAGAGGTAAAAAAGAAGCAAGATCTCTAGACATTCTATACCTTTCAATCCATCTACCACAACCACCTACTTTTCTCCTTTTGGGTAACTCTAAGTACTTCTGTTGAAAATTAAAATGATCATAACGAACTCTACAGTTTCTTTACAAAGAAATTATAGAGGTTTTCATATCTACATCCCCAGTAATTTACCACCGATGTGCTTTCTATAATGAAACCCCTTGACTTACAAGCTCCAAGGCTCAAAGTCTTATTCAGGATTATATCTCACATTGAACTAAAATGCCTTGCACATTATAGTCAAGAGACATTTGTTACTGAACACTGTTCTTTAACTATCTTCCTGAAACCAGAATACATTAAGCAGGTTTTTTTTTTTTTTAATCAGACAACAAAACACAGCACCCTAATTTCATTTCACCGTGGGCAGAGAATCTAGGATGACCTATTTCTACCTACTCTTTGCAATTACCTGAATTTTCTTTCAATTTTTATAAACACTTCATGAGTCATGAAGAAGATATATTTTCTGTTTTCAGAATATAGAGCTCTTTATTTGTCTTGTACATCAACTGAAATAAAAATATAGAATATAGGAATAAAATAAGTGGATCTGTCACAGATTTAGAAGAGAACTCTCAAATTTCTAAACTACCATTGAGAACTAATAATTCTCTTTCTTTCCTGCAATTTATTTATTTATTGGAGAGAGAGAGAGAGCGCACACGAGAATGGGGGCAGGAGTAGACGGAGAGAGACAAGCAGATGCCGTGCTGAGCAAGGAGCCTGACAGAGGGCTTGATCCCAGGACCCTGAGATCATGACCTGAGGCAAAATCAAGAGCCAGATGCTCAAACAACTAAGCCATACACATGCCCTTCTTTCTGCAATTTTTTATCATTTATATTTGAGTTCTGTGTAATTTAACACATACTGATCCATGATGTCATCATCATGGTTTGCACACTTCACCATTATAATCTGTTCCATTTATCACTTTTTAAAAAAACTCTTTTAAATGAAACATTATGACCCCCTTTTGCTCTCTATTATAATTTGCCTGGGTCCCTATTCTTTAATTTTCCAATTCCTTCAATCATTCTGTTTATGTGTCTCTTGTATACAGTATATAAACTAGGCTTTTTGAAAAAAAAGAAAAAAACTTTGTAGTATGCCTTCTTGTAGAAAGTAAATTTATCCCACTTATGTTATTGCTATAAAAAGTTTAACTTGTCATGTAACATTTTTCTTCCTATTTGCGATACTTCCTTGCTGTGTGTCCTGTATTTCACTGTTTTTTTTTCTTCTCTCTTCTTGTAAAAACTAATATCAATGTAAACTGTTTTTAATAGTAGAAATTATTTCTGTTAATTCATTCAAGAATTTTTTTCCTGGCTATAAAAGCAATACCCACAAATATTAGGAACTCTGGAAAACATGTCTCTCATAATCTAATTTATAATAATTTGTTTAAAAGTTTTAGAAGTTATTTTATATTTCCTCCACCAGCAGGGCACAAAAGACAAAAACATATTATCCCCTAAAAAAAAGCCAACATTTATAGCAGTACACTACTAAATAAAAAAAAGTCCTACATAAAGGTCAGCTATAACCAGGAAAAGAAGAACCATTACATGTGAAAAACCTGTGCCTAAACTTAAATTGCTCCAAACTATTAAAATGTTGTATGTACTCAACTTACAGCTATTAAAACTCCTCCTAAATTGGAAAACAAACTATAGGGGCCATTTTTATGTTTTATAACGAAGAACCTATATAAATAGGCCCCTTGATCTATATATTTTAATTTGTATTTAGTAACTCCTACTATTTATCACTGGACCTTTGCCCATCACTCTCAAATGATCACATATTCTCCTCTTAATATCCTGTGATCAGCTACTTTGTCAGAACTGTGGTCTTCAAACCATTTTGACTTAAGAACTCCTATTGGTAAATAGGCTATTTATTTATAAATGTGGTATGTACTATATTACTAATATGCTAAATATTATAAAATTGACAAAACAAACATATGATATGGCATACAAAATTAAAATATGCATGTATAAAAAACAGAAATTATGATGTTTTCTCCCTGTATCTCAACAGATGGCCCCACTCACTTTAATGGACCTGAAACTGAGTGCTAGACTCAATGCATAGATTGGCCACTTAGCTGTCTAGTTTCATGATATTACCCTACCGCTTAATCGTGTTAAGAATGTATAAATAAGCACCAGGTATTACCAACACCAAAACAAACAAATAAAAAGATCTCCTTTGAAAGGAAAAAGTTAGGACAGCACAATATCCATATCTTGTTAGAAAATTCACTCTACCCGTCATCATTTCTTTCAAGAAACTGAAGTATATGAAGCAAGTATTCTTGAAAGTTCCTATTTCAAAGATATTCTTTAAAATAAAGATTCTCACCACTGCTCACAACCAGGAAAATGTCAAAGACAGGGTATTATTAATTTCCAAACTATCTGAAGTGTAAAAATTCAGAACAGGTTGGAAAATTGGCGAGGATGGTTTCTTCTAAGATATGATTAGTCATAATAACCCCATCTATCAAATATCACTAAAGCCTTAGATTTAACAAAAGGTTTATCATAAACAGTACAGTTCTATTTCAACAAGATGACCTGTTACTATTATCCAAACTTCCATGGCAGTGAGTTAGTCTTTAACTGCCTTATATCTAAGCCCTGACTCTCACAAATTTTTATTTATTCATTTCATAGTATCTCCTACCAATTCAGGTTTTACAATGTACTGCACTAAGGAAAATCAACACTGGTTTTGTATTACTTATATATTCAACACAATAAATTGTTTATTTCAGCATTACAGTTGTTATTAGAATATGTATTTATTTCTGAATTGGGTAATCACAATATTTTTCTACTAATTATTACAAAATTACCTCAATTCAGGTTAGATCAAACCAGAGGACACCTTATGAGCTAGAAGCAAGCATTACTAGAAACAATTTTTGAATTAATTTATAAGAGCTTGAATAACCTAATAAAATTGCTAAAATAAAGATTCAATTATACTTCCATAAAGTATGAAAGAAAATCAAATAAATACTTATTACTTAAAGTAAAGAGGCATCAGGAAAACAGTACCTTCATGAGTGGTGAAAACAGGTAATCATTATTTCTAAAGAAAACTTGCTAAACATCTACCATATGGAAAGGACTGTTACATATACCAAGGGAAATTACAAAATAAGTTTCAGACTCTCTTCAAGGAGTTTATATACTGGTTGGGGAGATCTGATACATATAACTGAATTACAATATAAAGCAATGTATGTATGGCAAACATACAACAATGAAGGATAAGAAGGCAAACAAGGCAAAAAATAAATTATTCAGCAGATAGCAAGAATGATGCTCTCCAACTACACCAAAGGAGTAGTAAGAGTCTTTGCCATGCTACTTACCAATCCTGTTGCTAATACCCTTTCTTAATATTTGAGGATAAAATACAGAATAACTTCAGCAAAAAAAAAAAAAAATTTTTTTTAAATAAAATAAAATCACATCCATTTCCAGTACTATCATCCTTTTAACAGAACCAAAAAGGACTGTTGATAGCCACAATATGTAAAAAGTCTTCCTCATTACATTCATCTAAGGGTTGTGCTTTCCTGTCCCTCTTCGCCTCCCTGAATAGGAAGCCACATGGCAGCAGCAGCTGGTAGGCCTGGGCCTCCTCAAGGTACCTACGAAGGACTGTACAAAATAATTCTTGCTCTCTAACAACCAAATGGAAATTCAGCTTTAATGTAATAATTAAAAATTAAAACAAACAAAAAAACAGGATTAAAGGCAAGAAACTCTAAATTAGGGAACCCTGAATTTGAATAGCAAATTAAGCATTGTTCAAATGGGCAAAACCTGCCGAAGCAGTGTAACATGATATTAAATTAATTTATCTTTTCCCAACAATTTTTACTTCAGTGGTAATGCCTGAAGATTTTCTGGTTAGTGAGTTTAGAACTCTCCTGCCTTAAGAAACTAACCTGCAGTGGAAAACAAACTAAAACTTCCACAAGTTAAAAAAAAATTATTGAATATTGGAAACTTAAAGAACTTTAACTATGAAACAAGCCACCACATCTTCCAAACTAACGTAAGTGGCAAAGATGATACAATATTTTTGAGTGCCATAATGTAGCCACACAGAATGTAAACCATAATGTAGCCAGCCACACAGAATGTAAACTACCATGCAGAATTTTAAAAAGTGCTCATATTCTTTCTTGGGCTATTAACACACCTCAACTTTTTCATACTACGTTCAATCTACATAAGCATTATCAATCCTTTGTGTTTAATTCTCAATGAATGATTATTAGCCAAAGCTTTCCATTTATACTTATTACATAAAGCACATCTAAACTTAGAGAAAGCATTTAAATAACTGTTAAAAACTTTTTGAAAAAAGCTATTACTTCTTCAACCATTGTGTAACAACTATAATTCCCTGAATCTTAGCCATTACAAAACCATGAATTAACTGCTTCTTTCTTTATTCAAAATCCATCATTGATTACAATTGTAAAGAATCTTAAACCATGCAATGGAGCAAAAAGCTTAAGACAACTAAGTACTAATCCGAATCTTCCAGCTGTTTGTATCTCAGAACTCATAAAACTAGTTTTTAAAATGTCACATTAACAGTGCTAGCCAACAGTATCAAAACATACATCTATGATATTCTGTCTTAAATTTAAACTTCTGAAGTATGTAAAATCTTTTTATCATTTAAGTTATCATAGTAAAAATAATCATGTTTATCACTTAACTTTGTTAACATTCAAAACAAAAACAGTCATTAAGTCCCATTTCATGGGTGTATGCATATGACTTAAATTGCCTAGTATTGATTAGAACAATGTTAAAAATGCTTTAAAAAATTGGCAATGCTTTTTAGCCACTACAACATTAACACCTGGGCCTGTCTGAAAAGCAAAAGAAGCAGCTTTTTAGTATTTCATCTAGAAATGAGATATTGGGAGATCCTAGAATAGAAAGACACAAGACCCTCAGACAATTCAATGGTGGACTAAGCAAAGGAACTCAAGGATGGGATCCTATATGGCTTGTTCAAAATACAAGTTACCAGGCCACACTCCCAGAGATTCTAATCAAGAGGTTATAGGATGGAACCAGATTATTAACATATATTTTTTTTAAACCAAACCTGACTGATTGAGATGCATCATAAGGGCTGGGAAACACAGAAGTCCTAAAGCAATCCTTCTCAAAGTGAAAGACTTTTGTTAAATATGCTCATTTCTGTGCCTGATTTCTTATCAACCATGTGACACTCTCTGGGATCAAGAGATCTGAATTTTTAGTAAGCATCTCAGGTGACTCTTAATGCTACTGAAAGCTTAAGAACCTATGTCTGAAGGATTGATACTAGATCATTTGGAATTTTAGGTGCTAGAAAATAAAATCCTTTGGAGCACCTGAGTGGCTCAGTGGGTTAAATCCTCTGCCTTCTGCTCAGGTCATGATCCCGGGGTCCTGGGATTGAGCCCCGCATCAGGCTCTCTGCATAGCAGAAAGCCTGCTTCCCCTCTCTCTCTGCCTGCCTCTCTGCCTACTTGTGATATCTTGGTCTGTCAAATAAATAGAATTTAAAAAAGAAAAGAAAAGAAAATCCTTTTATGACAGTAACTTACTCTCCTTTAAAACTCATTTAACTTACTCTCATTTAAAACATTAAAAACATTTTAAAAGTTTGACTACCCATACCTAAGGAAATATTCTGCTGCAAATATATCACCCAATTCTTTGAAATCTGCTTCTAGCAGCTAAACTTCTAGAATCTAATACTTTTTATTTTTATTTATTTATTTTTTTTTATAGAGAGACAGAGGGGTTGTGAGTGGTGGGTTGAGGGAGAGGCGGAGGGGTGAGAGAATCTCCAGCAGGCCCCACCCCCAGCCCAGGGTTCCATCTCATGACTCTGAGATCATGACCTGAGCTGAAATAAAGAGTCTGACACTTAACCAACTAAGCCACCCAGGCGCCCCTAGAATCTAATAAATTTAAACACTCATCATCTCCTTCAAAATGTCATTTTCTAAATTTAGTGCCAGCCATGACATAGAAACCTTCAAATTTTAAGAGCACTCTAGGCAGAATGCTTAGGGACACCAGACCGATGCGATGCGATAACAAAGTTCAATAAAGCTTCTTTTGGTTAGAGACCTTCCCACCCAAACAGGGTATTTTGCATGCAAATAAAAGTTAAGTACAATAAAATCTACTTCCTGAAAAATATGAGGAAGTCTGAAAAAATATATTAAGTAGGTTCCCTTATAAAATGAAAGTGCCAGAAAAAAATTAAATTGAATATATAAGCAAAGTAAAGTTAAATGTTAATAATTAATTTGATTAAAGCATTTAAGCACAAGTTAATTAAACAACCTTTACCAGAAAACCAATGAACTTTTCATGATGTCAAACTTAACTCATTCATATAATTTCAATCTTCACCACTGAAATCAAAATAACAAATTGATTGAGCCAAGACTGAAGACATTAAAATGCCTTTTTCAACTTGAAAGGATACAGTTCCTGATCTAGTGGAGATCACAAACAACCATAAATAAATACAGGCTGGAAATATTCCTCCTATTGGCTCACAGAGGTTAACCATAAATTTGCTAAAGATCTGTTATCAGAGGTTTGCATCAGTATTTCTGTAATAAGACCTCTTCCTTGAGAGTTATAGTTTTAAGTTATTATCACTGTCAGAGTTTCTCCTTGACCAAACTTTAGTCAGTCTCCTTTGAACTCTTCTCAACTAGGCCCTAACTTTTGGGCTTCCATGTTTATCTCTGCACTATCCAATTTTAGAAAGAATTCCCCATCCTCAATTTTTGATCACCCTTGATATCTGATCAGGTTCCTCAACCTCTACCCATCCCCATATGATAGCTAATCACCCTGGTCTACCTTTAATGATAATCCTGTGAGATCTGTTTAGCCAGAATCCCTCCTTACTCCAATATTTCCTTCCTCTATAGTAATTTTTCATCCACTAATACTCACCATGCTCCCTGCCTAGAAATCACCACCAATCCTTGTTGTATTCAGAGTTTGAGCCCAATCTCTCTCCCCGACTCCAAAACTCCATTGCAGTGGTCCCTACACCAATCATGATAGTCTCCCTGAATGAAGTTTGCTTTACCTTTCTTTAACAAGTCTCATAAATAATTTTTTCTTTAACATCAGTAATTTTCTCCTTACCTGACAGTTACAGAGAATGATTTTTAAAATAAAATAGCTAAAAAAATTTTTTTCACTGTGTAAGAAAGAATTTAAAACTGTAGAAAGGAAGATTAGTATACTTCTCTAGCCAATCTAACACTAATATTGCTTATCTAATAAAATTATTACTAGATTCAGTTTTCCAAAATCAGTATAGTCCAAGCACTTTACTAATGGCCTTTATGGGTCTCTCTTCCTTGACATATAAGAATATGAAAATACACTGGCCACCTGAAATAAAATCATCAAAATTAAATGAACTTCAGATAAGAGAAAGGAAGGACACGAGAGCTGAACATGTTATCTGAAATCAGACTAAACGGCAAAAATTGAAACCCTCTTAGAGTGGGTAGATTCTGAAACACAAATCAACCAGACCTGGAATTCTGCCATAGAGGCAATCTAGAGAACATGCAGAAATGAGCATATGGCTGCCCTCCAGAAATCTGGAAAGGAACCAATCAAGAAGTTGACAAGAGAAACAAACATGCTTCTGACCAAATGAAGCCTGACACAGCCTGTAACCTGAGGTCTGTCAAGAAAAACAATTTTTTAAAAAATGTAGTCATGCAGCCATTTAGGAAGAACTCTCTGAGATATAGCTCACTCAATCAAACTTGTGTCAAATGTCACATAAGTTGAAATAAGACATTCGGAGAAAAGCCTTTAGCTTGTTTTCAAAGGAAACCCAAGAGAGTATCTTTTGGAATCAAGGGTTATTAAAAAAACTTCCCTAAGATCACCACAAAGCCTGGTGACAAGCAGTGGAAGAATATGTAACAAAGGGAGACAGAGCTCTGACCTTTGGAAAACATCTCCAAAGAAGTTACACGTATAGCAGATAAGATGTTAATGATGTTTTATTTCATTTTTTTCTGGTGGCAAAATAATAGTCCTTTAAAGAACCTTGGTGAAGTCATAGTGAAGACTGGTGAAGCACTCACTCTCTATGTCCAGGAACTTTTTATTTCATAATATGAACCTCTTATTTTTATTTTAGCATTATGGCAGGTTTTTAATATATGTAGCATTTTCTGTCCATTACTATGTAGAGCAGTAAGTCAGTATTCAAGGCAGTTCTTCATATAAAAGTTAGTGTCAAAACATTCCAAAAGGAGAAAAGCTGATAGCAGAAAAGATTTTAACGCTCATGTGACAACAGAACAATGAAACTAGCCAAACAAAAAATTCAGGGACAGCATCTGCAACACAATACTGTCACAAAATAGCCCCACAAAAACTCCAAATATAAGTTAGTAGGGACAAAGATTCAGAAATTAACCATCATGTTTTCAGGATCTGTGTGAGAGGCAGCAGAAGGAAAATATGTGGGCTTCTGAAGATCCTGAGAACAAAAGGACACCAATCACTAGAAGGTAAATGCAATCTGAGAACAGCAGCGAAAATTGGGAGGGGGTTCTACAGGAGTGCAGGACACCAACTGAAGAAAGTCTGAAGTACCAGAACTAATGATGAGTCTCAAATGTAACAAAAGCTGCTTCCAATACAGAGTCCAACACTAAAGAGAAATTACTGTGAGTCCAATCTAAACTGAACATTACAGGGACAATACAAGCAAAGCAAAGAGAAAGTCGAGATAAAGTTGGGGAAGGTAGGTAAGGAGGGTGATAACAGAAGTGAGAGATTTTAAGTCATTTTATAAACAAACAAACAAACAAAGATAATTGAGAAAAATAGAGTTCTGAGGCTAGAAAAGATACAGGAAAAATCATTTCACTTAAATTGGGGGGGGGGGGGCGGGGAAGGAAACTAATCCCACATAATCATACCACAAGGGAAAAACAGCACAAGGAATCAATGATGGTCTATATATAATGAAAGCATGCAAGAGAGACATGCCCATATAGGCTGAAAATTATACTAATTGTTCAAAACTAGCCAAAAATCTTTTTTTTTTAATGATAGAAACAACAGAAAATCTCATAATTAGAAAAATCAGAAGTGATGTGTTCGAGGGCAAGGAAGGTATAAAAAGAGAGGTGAGCAAAGTCAGGAAAGACTTAGAAACGTAAGAAAAATTTATTTCAGGAATGAAGACTAAATCACAAAAAGCACAATGGGCAACACCTTAACAGAAATAGAAATAGAACATGGAACACAAGACAAATTTTATATTTAAAAAAAATGAGGTCAAAAGATTTCAAGAGAAAATGATTAATATGTAATTTAAACAAGATGGTCCAACATGTTTAATAGAGGAGTCCTTGAAGGAAACCAAAGCAACGAAAAAAATATAGAGGCGTCTGGGTGGCTCAGTCAGTTGAGTGTCTGACTTGATTTTGGCTCAGGTAATGATCTCAGGGGTGAGTGAGATTGAGCCCAATGTCAGGCTCTGCGCTCAGCATGAAGTGTGACCGAGATTCTCTCTCTTCCTCTCCCTTTTATCCAGCGCTCACTCCCTCTCTCAAAAACAAAACAAAAAACCCTAAAATAAAATTATGTGTGTGTATGTATGTATGTATGAACGTATATGTTTATTTATTTATCTGGACAAAATTATCCGGAATGGCCTACACTGAACACATTTTAATAAAGCTAAAGTGACCTTCAAGTATTAAAGGCACAGATTAAAAACTATAGCCGTGTTCTTGCTACAAAAATATGGAGAACACGAGGAATATTGTTCCCATGAGTTTTTCTTGAAGTTCCATATAACCAACAGCTTGGGAGGAATTAACACAAAAACTGCTAGAAGGTATGAGCCATTCAGGTAGTAACTTTCAAAGGATAAGGGATAGCAGACTGTGTAATAATGCTAAGGCAAGTCTTTCACTACATGAAAGAATGACCAGAGGAGGATCTGAAATTCACATAGTTATCCTCTTAGCATATTTGAATCTAAGACTATAAATTTACAGAATAGCTACAAACCAAATGTGAGTTATTAAATTCCTTCTAGAACCAGACACATGTATATTTAAAATTTCAATATTCTTCTAGTATTTTGATTGTGTTGTCTCTGAGAAAAATTGATGCTAGCCTTAGAGAGGTACACTTTCTTCCTAGGTAGCCTGGTAAAGAAATGAGCTCTTGACGAACCTAGAGGGGAAACTACCTGAAACAGAGCATCCCCCGGTCACTCCACTAATGGGATTTTTGCCCATTCCTACCCTCTAGAGAGGGCAATCAGAGAGGCAAGTTTCCAAAGAAGGCTGCAGCAAGAACCAATAAGGGATCAATAGTCAGGAGTTCCTTTTATGGGAAAAAGCAGAGTTTACCTTGAGAAATGGAATGGTAAGGCAATGGACTGAGGGGTTTAGAAAGAGTCACATGGACAAGACAGGATGGAAACAAGCCTTGAAGAAGACCTTCTCCTTGCAAGGGGCTAATAAATCTGGAAGGGACAAAAAAATAAAAAAGAAAACAAACAAAACAAAAAACAACCAGGTTCTTTTCACACTACACAGCCATCTACTGGGTATGTCAATAAAGAACAGAGTCTTACAATAATTTTCAAGGCCAAGAAAGAATTGATTACAACTACTAACATTATGGGATCGAGGTCTTATCACTACTACAAAAATGAAAAACTCAACCATGTAAAATGAAATCTTTAGAAATCTGTATGACAATGGTAGTTCCTCTGATTCTGAAAAAGCTTCTGAAAAAAAAATTATCAGCATTCTGACCTCTTATTAGAATTAAGAATGAATACGACACAAAAAGCACTACAGTCTCCTAGACCTTTAAATGTTTCTTCTCATGATATCTACACTGAAAATTTGTAAGATTTCTAAATCCAAATATATTTTAACATACAACTTACAAAGGTAAGATTTAAGCACTTAAGTCTAAGCTATAAACAATTTGCTTAGGTAATAATAATTACAGGTTAGCTTATAATGGCATAATAATTGGTTAACTTCATGGTTAACTATACAAGTTAAGAGTAAAGGCCCAGAAAGAGAGTTAACTGCTTAATCTCAGTGAGATATGACTGCCAGGAAAGCAAATTTATTGATGGCAGACAAATGATAAATGGAAATCTGTACTGGGATATGTGTGGATATCACTGATCTGCTTAATGGAAAAGAATCTAATAAATTAAACTCTGTCTATGAGCTGTATTTTCCCCACATTGTGTCCCCCAGTCCAGCAATGGTGAACATGTCATTGACTGGCAAATACACAACTAACTACACTTCTCTATAAACCCAGAACCAATAGGCTGAACAGAATGAAGGCCTCAGAAATATGGAAACACAGATGTTTACTCTAGAATTTACTTTCCTAAATATTGACACCAAAGAATCAAATATGTAGCTGTGAAGCAGTAGTTTATCCAAAATTGGATGCTTCACTGAAGTTGGAAATGGCCAAAAGCTGCAGGAAACATCCTGAAGGAAAATGTCTGAGACAAAATGACACTTTTGTAGAGGCTATGGAGTAAAACAGAATGTGGTAAAAACCAGTTATGTGTTTCCATACACATAACACCTTCCACCTCAACAATTCTACAAATATTGTGCATAAAATGTTGCCAGGAAATGCTGCCAAGGACTGAGAGCAACTTAAGAAAAAATAAAACTACTAGTGGCATGACTAAGTTCAGGAGAAAAGTATAATAAAATATTTTAGAATAGCATCATATTTTATTCCTCTAAAATAGCCAAAGAACTGGCCATAATCTTAGTCAAAAATAGTCTACTGATATTGATTGAACTGTACTTCAGTCAAAGTGGCACTGCCTAGGAACTACCACTGGAATAAAGTCACAAAGTTTCAGAGTTTATTATATTAGATCTGAATTATTTTTGTCCTGAAATGATAAAATAACAATTCAACCCAAGTGCCCAAGAACTGAGTGAACAAACACCAGGCTGTCGTTTTGGATACAGGTTGAATCATTAATAATACCTGAATAGAACAGCTGGGCCATTTGGAATCAAAACCCTAAATATCTCCAGATATACTGGGAAGACTCATCTCAGTGTGGGAGAAAAACCAACCCATCCAAAGCCAATTATACAAAAAAGGTGGGCCGACTGAATTTATATTTCCCCTTTCTTCACATTCTTTCCCTCTTCTGGTTAGAATTTTTAAAATCCTCAGGGACCTACGTGGCTCAGTCAATCAAGTGTCTGACTCTTGATTACAGCTCAGGTCATGATCTCATCGTCATGAGACTGAGTCCTGTGCTATCTCAACATGGGATGTGGAGCCTGCTTAAGCTTCTCTCTTTCTACCTCTGCCTCTCCCCTCCCTTGGTCCTGCACTCTCTCTCAAAGAAAAAAAAAAAAAAAAGAAGAAGAATCTTTAGAATCTTTTCTATGTAGTGTTGAGATACAAGTACTGAACAATATGTATGTCTAAACATTATGAATAATGCAGTTAACTTATTTTTGATGGAGATGTCAAGTCACCCTTTCTTACCTTTCTTTCCACCTATATTTTAGTTATTGTACTTTCACTTAATGAAAGAAAGAAAACCCCAATACCATTTGCTAAACTGTTTAGTTTGTACTAAGCTCATATTTAAATGGTTAATATAAGACTCTTATCCCACCAAAATTAAGGTTTTTGTCTCTCTCTCTCTCTCTCTCTCTTTTTTTTTTTTTTTTTTTTGGTTTCTAACATCTAGCACAATTACTCAAACATTTGTTGAACTTGTGGGAATCATTTATCCATGTTTCCTTGGCCTTTATGAAATAAATATTAAAAAACTCGAAATCACCTGGCATATATTCTGGACCTCCTTACTGAAGACTTATTAGAAGAGCCTCAAATAGAGTAGCTCCATATCTCTTCTTAATATTCTGAATGTGAGGCTCATCTAAAATCATCGTGAATAAAGTACAAGACAGTGACTAATTCGAATTCAGGTCCTATTGTCATCCTATTTTCCACATCTATATAAAAGACTAAAATTTCTATGCTCAGATATTTCAAAAACAGGCAATTAAAATAGGTTCATTCAATAAAAAAACTTTTGATATGGTGTATATTCAAGAACTATGTTTATATGAAGTAAGACCACTTAATAAATACACTAAACTTCTTGTCCTAACAAGCACTCTGGGAGACCACGGACTTCTTTTTAGAAGGCTACCGAGGCTGAAAACATTTCTGAACTTCTTTGAAGATGGTCTTTTAAAACTGTAATCAAAGAGCAGCTACAGAATCTTTAGTTACTGAGAAAACATAGCAAATCATATAAAAACATATTCCACCAAGGTCACACAATCAAACTTGACACAGTATCTTTTGCATATTAACAGAAGTACTGATAAGAATGAACTCCACTTGCCAAAGTGTTGCATCAGATGAGAAAAGAATAGATCTTCCAAGATAAATTTTCAAAGTAGTTCTAGTAGTAACAGCTGATGGACCACATTTCTTTAAACTCTGAGATGCAGTAAAATTGGTAGTACTAGCACCTACAGTTATCCTTGAGCCGGGTAGTTTGGGCCAGATTTTATAATTTCACTAATTATTATCATAAATTGTAACCATAAGTAGGGTAATCTAACTTAATCTAATTTAAAGTAATCTATTTTACCCTACCCTGACAAGGAACATGTATTCAAAGAATGGTGTGATAGAAGGATAACACCATTATCAAGAAAAAGTGAGTTCAGTTCGCAAAGAACATGAGGTACACAACAGAGGGTGCCGAAATAAGTCTTTTATGCCAAGCTAAAAATTTTAAACTTTAGATTTTTCCTTTTTAAGAAAGACTGTGCTTATAGCAGTAAGATGACTCAATTAGAGATGGGAGGTTTTAGCAGGGGAAAACACAACAGTACAACAATAATTAAGACATGGAAAGAAGCCACCAGATTCAGGACATAATTCAGAGAAGATGGGACAAGATACCATGATGAGCAGGATGGGAGAAATGAGGGAGGAGTAAAAAGTCAATGATTATGCTGACAGGAAGTAAGAGCTTAATCCAATGGTTGCCCAGGGTCTGAGAGTCTTGATCAAGGTTGTGTTCCATAGTGCCAATAAGCAAATAAAATAAACCATTCAGCTCCATTTCTGTACCAAATCTCTGAGTTAAAATTTAACTCATTTGATATTTTTTACCTTGGTAACTGTATACCTAATCCTATCTTATTACATATAAATAGAGCACATAATCCAAATTTGGAATTATATAGAGTAAAATTATTAATAAGGTATTTTCTTTCAGTAGCATAGAAAAATATGCCACTTTTAAAAAAAAGCATGCTAACTAAGAGAGTATGATATATTCTACCCTGTGAAAACATAGGTTGAATACACTTTGTTTTTTTTTTTTTTAAGATTTTATTTATTTATTTGACGGACAGATCACAAGTCACAAGTAGGCAGAGAAGCAGGCAGAGAGAGATGGGGAAGCAGGCTCCCGCCGAGCAGAGAGCCCAATGCAGGGCTCAATCCCAGGATTCTGGGAACATGACCTGAGCCGAAGGCAGAGGCTTTAACCCACCGAGCCACCTAGATGCCCCACACTTTATTTTCCTTTAAAGGTTTTATTTATTTATTTGACAGAGAGAGAGAGAGAGAGAGCGCGCACACAAACGGGGAGTGGAAGAGGGAGAAGAAGGCTCCCCAGTGAGCAGGGAGCATGATTTCTGGCTGGATCCTAGCTGGGATCATGACCTGAGCCAAAGAAAAATGCTTAGCCAACTGAGCTACCCAGGCACTCTGTGAATACACTTTAAATTAAAACCTTTTATACAGATGGTAACAAGACTAACAAGAAGATAAAGAGCATGAACAAAACATCCAAAAGACCATTATAAGGATTTTTAAAAATCTGGATATGACAACTTGCAGAATGTAAGGATAATGTCTGTTTTAATCTGCTATACACAGGTCCCACTTAGAATACCCTCTTCTGTCCAACGAAATGCAATTATACCTTTCAATGCTTGTTTAAATTTTAAGTTTAAATACCAACATAATCTTCTGCTCAAAAATCCTAAAGACAACTTCAGCAGAGAAAATTATCATACATTTATTAATAAAACTAAACTGCATATAACTGGGCTGGCATTCTAAACTATTAGATGATTTAGAAAAGGGAATTTCTATTTGGACTCATTTCTCCAAACCAAAAAGTGTATTTTTTTTTACCAAATAACCCTGAAGTAAACAGTTTAGCCAAAGAAGTCAGCGTTCAAGACATGCTCCAGGAAGGAAATGTAACTGTAACATGATAAACAGCAAGTTTCCCCATATACAAGGAAGATGTTTAGAATTATAGGTTATAGGTCCACTGCTTGCATTTTTCATGAGATAAACCAAATTTCTTAATCACTACCGTGAGTATATTGGAAGTACTAAAAGTATTCTGAAAAGATGACCATGAATCTCTACTCTGTATGGAGAAAGTATCAGGGGCCAATGATTACCAGTAATTGCTGATATAGGAATGTGAACTTTAGGGACTTCTTTAACACACACACACGCCCATATCCATACAGTATAGACCTTCAAAATGAACATATTAGTTGGCTAATTAATTTCCTGGTCCTTAAGTGTACAAAGAAACTAAGTTAAAATTAGCCTACAGTAATATGCAGTTATATATGAAATCATAATTCATAGTATTAATAATATTTTTAGTATAATTATGCTTAGTTATGCTTTGTCTTCCTGACATTAGCAATGGTAGAAGATTATGTGAAAGTCCTTCATGAAGGAAGAAATACTTCCTTCATGAAGCTGATTAGAAACAGTATACTAGGAAATTATAACTGAATAACTTCTTTTTATTAGGACAAATTATTTCAGAAAAAGCCTTAGAATATTTACCTAATTTAAAAGCAGATCTTTCCACAGAGAAATGTGAGACATATAATCATCAGTGCATAGGAGTTCTTTCCCTTATAGGGGTTAGCTGAATACCAAATTTCTTAGACTTTTTAAAATTCAGACTAGAAAGGGGATGGAAAATATCTATTCATGCTCATTTGTAACAACTTCTTAGGATATTAGTTAATTCTGCTAAATGTCTGTAGAACATTTTATGCAGCAATGAGAAATTACACTATTCAGTAATATGTTTTTACAACCTCAGATGAACCTCAACCTTGTGTAACAGACTTCCTAAAAAGTTTGTGTCAATAACACTTTGGTAAATTGAATAATTTTACTTGCACATAAGTTAGACATTCTCTAAAGCAAATAACTACCACCAAATCCACTCTACAGTTAAATTTTTTTTTTTACATTATAACACAGCAAAAATTAATATGTAATTTACATTCTTCTTTTTGGAGCTTAGTATAATCATGACCATTATGAAAGACTATAAACACATTTAGAATTTTAATTGAAAAAGCCCACTGAATTTGGGGCATGATAACTTTAGTTTCTCTAAATTTAACAGCTTTAGAAGCTGATTCCATGGAGCTTCAATAGGCCGAAATTCACTTAACAGAACTCCAAGTGTAACTTAGAAACTCACTCTGTAAAAATATATTCTCCATGCTTCAAAATGTGGACTGTCCTGACATCATCCACCCTTGTCCCACCCTTGTCCTTGCCCCATCCTTGTCTGAATCCATCCTTGGCCCACCCAGCTCCCAGTTCATGTGAAGGCTGAAATCAGTGCTTTTCCAATCTTATAGACTACCACTGAATGATACAAATGAAGACAAAAACCATCAGTTCCTGAAACATTTAGGTATTTTAAAACATGGCAAGACAAATGTAGTCTATTAATTTTCATCTTTGTCAGATATCAATAAGACTGCATGTCACAATAATCACTCTTCAGTGATCTGAACCCTTATATATCCAAAATAAATCTCTCGTAATTCCTATGTAAAGATTTAGCAGATGTTTGCTGCAGGGCCTTCTAAGCATGCACATTCACCAAAATTACTCTGAAAATGGAACTACAAAAACATTAAGACAATGTTTGGATGAAAAACTGTAAGTAAACTATCAAGGACTCTAAAATTGCTATATTAACTATGGAAATGATACAGTGAGTCTAATCGAAGATTCAGCTAATATACTCTATATGTACTTTCTTTTACATTTTGAGGCACTTAATTCAAGAATGGAATAATATTTTTAAGTGACACAGCAAATATTAACAATAATTTATTTCACTATTTTTCCTATGCCTTCCTACTTTGTAAAAGTCTTACATACAATTTTACACAGTTTATCATATGGTTATATTCAGGGATTAAAAGAATTTCTTCAATGATCCATAAGAAACATAAAAAAAGAAATCGACCCAGAACATACATTTCACCTAACACATGTTGTTTTTTACCATGAGATTAAGTGTAATACTTATTTCATTAAATGGAATAACTGTATAAAGAAGTTATTTCTTGACCACTTGGCTTAGTACAAAGTAGAACAGGACAACTATCCTAAAGATTAACTAACATAATCAAATACTAATACTAAAGGCTTTAAGGCTAATAATTCTTTAAGATAAAAGCTTTTAAGAATAGTTAAAAAAGACTAAATTCTGAGTATAGTAAAAACAAATAAGTTATTGTGCATTTAACCATGATATCAATTAATGGTAATGTAATATATGAAAAGCTTCTTTTCCATTCTTTTATAGCTCAATAATAGCAGATATTAAGCCAAAAATAAGCTGTACTCACTTCAATAGTCTCACAAGACACCAATGTCGAGGTATCACCACATATCATTACTACACATGACTACATTTCTACACAAGAAGGCACATCCAAAAGTTCAGAATACCGAGAAGATATTTGCTTACATGTGTGAAGAGAAAGTGTCAATGAGTAATCCTAGGCCAACTATAG
Source organism: Mustela nigripes (assembly GCF_022355385.1). Taxonomy (NCBI): domain Eukaryota; kingdom Metazoa; phylum Chordata; class Mammalia; order Carnivora; family Mustelidae; genus Mustela; species Mustela nigripes. The sequence goes on from NC_081560.1 coordinate 65,578,159, forward strand.
CAGAACATTATACATCCATGTAGGGATATAACTTAGACCTAGATATATTATAGAAGCCACAGAATGAAGGACTCCTAGGCTTCATCCAGCCAAAGAAAAACACATATAAACAGAGTATTTAGTATTCAACAAATACCAAAAAGCTCAAGTTAACTTAGAAAAGCAAAGGAACATAAAAATTCATATGCGAAGCCCAAGGCTTAGAGAAAATAGTGGGTTAAAATCTTGGCAGATTTTAAATGAATTGATTTTACTGAGAAAAATGACTGTGAGCACACCAACTGTACCTAAAATACATATTCCGTAAGGTTCAGAGTTCCTCAAATATAATAGGGATTCAAGCAATTTTTATTGTGTAAAAAAGGGAGAAATTCCATTAGTTTTACTCACCAACATATTGCCAACAACCAGTACAGTAACTGAAACATTTCTTGAATGAATGAACAGTTATCATGGAAATTACATTAAAGCTACATTAACCTTTGGCCATTCGTTAACCGAAAAGCCAAAGAGTAAGCAAATGTGACTGACTATTAGAGTTTTTTGTTTTGTTTTTTTTAATAATGGGTCACTCTGGCATGTAGAGGATTTCAAAGTGTTTTTTAAGCTATCTGACCAAAATATTGCAGAATATTGTAGGTTTTTAAAAAAAAAAAAACCAAAAAACCTTATTTCTGAGCACAGTCTAACTCCCACATCTAGAAACTAATGAAACTACACTTAGCAATGTTTGCCAACCTCTATTTAGGAAATGTTAGACACTTAGTTTAACTTACAGCTGATTCTTTTCACAGCAATTTATCAGACTGCCTCCAAAAATACTTTAGAAGAAAATGACACTGTCACAGAACCCTCAAAGATATTGTAAATATATTTTATTTACAGACTATCAGCTCAAATATAAACAAATCTGTATTTCACTGTGATCTTTTTGTATCTTCATAGAAAGATCACTTCACAGGTATACATGAGAATAGCAAAGTTTTTTATGGCTCGACCTGACGTAACCCTGAGCAACTAAGCCGTGCCAGTTTTTATTATCTTCTAAGATAGAAATATTACTTCACTGATTCAACTTACAGATTGATGTATTTAACTAGGAAAGTTAATTACAGAGGAAATATCATGAAAAACTCCATCCATCACACAGACTCTATACAACACTTTCAATATCATAACAATAAAAATATCATTTCTAATGTTACTTATGAAAGGACACATGTTCCACATTTACTATTAAAGAGAGCTTACAATAAGCACAAATGACACTGAAAAAAATTCACCATGGAAGATATTATTAAAATTGAGCTCAGAATATCTTTTCTGGATTACATCAGCAAATCCAGAAAATGTGAAAGAGCCCAAGCAGTTATAAATTGAGAAGATAGTGCACCTTGTTGTTTTGCCATGAAAGTGATATATAAAAGGGTACTATTTTGAATGTTGCTAAAATATCAAAGGAGGGCAAGGGTAAAGAATCGTGTTAGGGATGAATGGAGCCTTACGATGCTTTTATTAGACATGTAAAGTTTAAACTGTCAAATAACAAAATACATAAGACCTTACTCTATCCAAATTTTGAGAATTCAAACAAAAGGCAGTTTTTCAAAAAATGGAAATCTAAATGCTGCTTTAACAAAGTGATAGATCCTTTAAGGACCAAGAGGAAGGCTTACTAATGGCATGATAGGGTTTTGAAATGCTATGACATTCTTATATGCATACCTGAGGCCTGAATCATTGGGAATATTTGGGACTATTTTAAGTTCTGTGGACCCTAGAGTCTAGTCCCATTTAGCTTTTTCTTCACCCAACCCTCTAATGCTATTTTTGGCTTCTCTATGACTTAACTGTGTAAGCAATGGGATAACCCATTATGCATTCTTTCCTGTCCAATGATGAACTGGGTTCCAAAAGCAACTCTCAGTTAACTTGAGTTGGGACTTAAAGAGTTATATGGGCTTTCTGGGCCCCAGATGCATGCTGCCTGACCTTGGGCAATTACTTAGCTTGTCAGGATGTCATTTACACATCTGTGAAGAGAAGTTATAAAAGTGCTCTACACTAGGTTTCAGTGAAGACTAGTGGTTGACATAAAAGCTCAATAAATGGTCATTTTACTAAGGATTATCTAGTTTACACAACAATAATCAAACCAATATCATACTGCCATAAAAACAGACACATAGACCAATGGAACAGAATAGAGAGCCCAGAAACAAACTCGCAGATGTATTATGGTCAACTAATTTTTGACAAGGGTGCCAAGAACACACAATAGGAAGACATAGGACAATCTCTTCAATAAATGGTGTTGGAAAAATTGGATATCCACATGCCAAGAATGAAACCGGACGATCTTCTTACACCATATAAAAAATTAACTGAAAATGGATTAAAGTTTAAAAATAAGACCCAAAGCTATAAACCTCATCGGAGAAAACATAGGGGAAAATCTCCTTAATATCAGTTTTAGCAATGACATTTTGGATATACACCAAAAGCAAAGCAACAAAAGCAAAAATAAATAAGTGGGACTACATCAAACTAAAAAGCTGCTGCACAGCAAAGGGAAAAAAAATCAATAAATTAAAAGGGCAAGCTATGAAATAGGAGAAAATATCTGTAAACCATACATTTGATAAGGAGTTAATATTTTAAATATATAAGGAACGTTTGCAAATCAACAGCAAAAGAAATTTTTTTTAAATGGGCAAAAGAGTTGAATAGACATTTTTCCAAAGAAGACATACAATAGCCAACAGATACATGAAAAGGTGTTCAACACCACTAATCATCAGGGAAATGCAAATTAAAACCACAATGAGATACCACTCACACCTGCTAGAATGGCTATTACCAAAAGATAAGACATAAAAAATTGGCAAGGATGTGGAGAAAAGGTAACAAGAGTATGCCATCATTGGGAATTTAAATTGGTGGGAATAGAAAACAATATATCTATGTAGAAAACCTGAAAGACTCCACCAAGAAAATGGAAGAACTGATACATGAATTTAGCAAAGTGACAGGATGTAAAATCAATGTACAGAAATCTGTTGCATTTCCATATACCAATAATGAAGCAGCAGAAAGAAAAATCAAAGAATTGATCCCATTTACAAATGCACCGAAATAAACCTAACTGAACAGGTGAAAGATCTGTATGCTAAAAACAACAGAACACTTATGAAAGAAATCGAAGAAGACAGAAAGAAATGGAAAAACATTCCATGCTCATGGATTGGAAAAACAAATAGTCCTAAGAGGTCTATACTACCCAAAGCAATCTACAAGCTCAATGCAACCCCTATCAAAATAACATCAGCATTTTTTTTTAAAGCACTTACTGGTTTTTTTTTTTTTTTAAGATTTTATTTATTTATTTGACAGAGAGAAATCACAAGTAGATGGAGAGGCAGGCAGAGAGAGAGAGAGGGAAGCAGGCTCCCTGCTGAGCAGAGAGCCCCATGCGGGACTTGATCCCAGGACCCTGAGATCATGACCTGAGCCGAAGGCAGCGGCTTAACCCACTGAGCCACCCAGGCACCCAACATCAGCATTTTTTATGGAGCTAGAACAATTCTAAAATTTGTATGGAACTAGAAAGAACCCTGAATAGCCAAAATAACGTTGAGAAAGAAAACCAAAGCAAGAGGCATCACAATTCCAGACTTCAAGCTGTATCAAAAAGCTGTAATTGTCAAGACAGTATGGCATTGGCCTAAAAACAGACACACAGATCTATAGAACAGAGTAGCCTAGAAATGGACCCACAGCTATTCTTTGACAAAGCAGGAAAGAATATCCAATGGAAAAGACAGTCTCTTCAACAAGTGATGTTGGGAAAATTGGACAGCCACATGCAGAATAATGGAATTGGACTACTTTCTAATACCATACACAAAAACAAATCCAAAATAGATGAAAGACCTAAATGTGAGATAGGAAACCATCAAAATCCTTGAGAACCCAGACAGCAACCTCTGTGACTCATCTACAGCAATGTCTTACTAGACATGTCACCAGAGAAAAGGGAAACAAAAGTAAAATGAACTACTGGGACTTAATCAAGATAAAAAGCTTCTGCAACAAAACCAAAAGGTAACTGATGGAATGGGAGTATGAAATGACAAACCTGATAAAGGGCTAGTATCCAAAATCTAAAAAAGTTATCAAAACTCAACACCCAAAATATAATCCAGTTAAGAAATGGGCAGAAGGCATGAACAGACATTTACCAAAGATGACATACAGATGGCTAACAGAGACACGAAAAAACACTCAACATCACTCATCATCAGGAAAATACAAGTCAAAACCACAATGAGATATCACCTCAGATACACCTGTCAGAATGGCTAAAATTAACAAGTCAGGAAACAACAAATGTTGGCAAGGATGTGGAGAAAGGAGAACCCTCTTACACTGTTGGTGAGAATGCAAATTGGTGCAGCCCCTCTGGAAAAGTGTGGAAGTTCCTCAAAAAGCTTAAAGTAGAACTACCCTACGACCCAGCAAATGCACTACTAGCTAGTTATCCAAAGGATGAAAAAATACTGATTCAAAGGGGCACATGCACCTCACTGTTTATAGCAGCATTATCAACAACAGCCAAAGTATGGAAAGCTCAAACGTCCATCTGCTGATAAATGGATAAAGAAGATGTGGCATGTGTGTGTCTGTGTGGAATGGAATGGAATATTAAAAAGAATGAAAAGAATCAGCATCAAAAAGAATGAAATCTTGCCATCTGCAATGATGTGGATGGAATCAAGAGTGTATTACACTATGAGAAGTCAGTCAGTCAGATAAAGACAAATACTGTATGATTTCACTCATCTGTGAGATTTAAGAAACAAAACAGATTAACATAGGGGAAGGGAAGGAAAAATAAAATAAAAACAGAGAATCTTAAAGACAGAGAACAGAGGAGGGGAGAGAAGTCGGGGGGGGTATATTGAAAGGTGATGGGCATTAAGGAGGGCGCTTGTGATGAGTACTGGGTGTTACATGCAAGCGATGAGTCACTAGATTCTACTCCTAAAAACTACTACTACGCTATACGTTAACTAATTTGAATTTAAATAAAATCTTGGAGGAAAAAAATAGTATAGAGGTTCCTCAGAACACTGAATATAGAACTATCATATGATCCAACAATCCTTCTTCTGGGTATATACATCCAAAGGAAATGAAATCAGTATCTTAAAAGAGATATCTGCCCTCCCACAGTCATTACATTATTCACAATAGTCAAGATACAAAATAACATAAACGTTCATTGATGGAGGAATGCATAAAGAAATTGTCACACACACTCACACAAATATTAGACAGCATTTAAAAAAAAGAAAAAAAAAAAAAGGAAATCCAGTCATTGGCAACACAGATGAACCTGGAACCAAACAAGATAAGCCAGACACAGAAAAACAAATACTGTATGATCTCATTTTCATGTGGAATCTAAAAAAGTCAAATTTAAGGAAGCAGAGAATTGAGAGATAGTTTCCAGGGCCTTGCAGGTGACAAATATGGGAATATACAGGTCAAGGGTACAAACTTTCAATCATAAGATGACCAAATTCTGGGTGAATAATAGCAAATCCTATATAGCACGGTGACTCTAATTAATTAATACTGTATTGTATACTTGAAATCTGTCAAGAGTAGATCTTAAATGTTCTCATCATACACCAAAACAAAATGTGATGGGTGTATTAATAGCTTTACTGTGGTAATCATTTCACAGTGTATACATAGATAATATCATCATACTGTACCCCTTAAATATAGACAATTTTCATTTCTCAGTCATACCTCAGTAAAGCTAGCAGGGAATACTTAAAAAAAAAAAAACTATCTAGTATAATAACCTTACTTTTCCTTTCTGAATTTTTTCTCTACCTAACAAAAATCTCAAAAACCCCACCTCTCACTTTATTTTTAAAGATTTTATTTATTTATTCATGACATACAGAGAGAGAGAGAGAATGAGAGAGAAGCAGTCTCCCTGCTAAGCAGAGAGCCCAACGTGGGGCTCCATCCTAGGACCCTGGGATCATTACCTGAGCCAAAGGCAGATGCTTAAACGACTGAGCCACCCGGGCACCCACCCCACAAACTCTCACTTTAAAGACAGGAAAAATAAGATGCCAAAAATCTGTGACTTGCTATAAGTCAAATGTTGAAACTGGAAATAGAACCCAAGTCTCTTAACTCCCAATTTATTATATATTTTTAAAGATTTTATTTATTTATTTGACAGAGATCACAAATAGGCAGAGAGGCAGGAACAGAGAAAGCAGGAAGCAGGCTCTTGCCAAGCAGAGCGCCCGATGCGGGGCTCAATCCCAGGACCCCGGGATCATGACCTTAGCCGAAGGCAGAGGCTTAACCCACTGAGCCACCGAGGCGCCTCACTCCCAATTTATTATCTTCCAATATACCTTTTTGTTTCTGAGACTCTTATAGTACCATTTAGAAAATAATTTGGCCTTTAATGTGACAATTCTGGAGAAAAGAGCTAAGTTATTCTATTAAGGAATAACATAGTCACACATTGCTTCATTCCACCATCATCAGAAAAAAGACAATCCTGGGGGCCTGGGTGGCTCAGTCAGTTAAACAACTAACTCTTGATTTAATCTCAGGTTCATGGAACTGAGCCCCACATTGGACTGCAGGCTAGGCATGGAACCTACTTAAGATTCTTTCTCTCCCTCTCTTAAAGAAAAAAAAAAAAAAGACAATCCCCAAAGCGAATTTATAGAATTAGTTACAAGGCAATCTAGTTGTCAGTCAGCACTCAATCTTATATTCAATACTATCTATAATAATTATTTTGTTAGGCATGTAAGTATTAATAAAGCTAAATAAGCCATGAAGAGTTCACTTATATCTTGTTTGTTCTGCTTAAGAAAACAAGTGCATGATGCCTTTAGAAAATGTTTCATTCAGTAACTTATTTTTTAGTGATGTCAAAGTTAAAATTAGCTTTATGAACTATTCACAAAAGTTCTTCCTGTGGTTATACTAGCTAAATAAGGAGTTATTGCTGTCAGTAGGTGGTATGTATTTGATCTTTAGTAACACTAGGCAGCAAGTTCTAGCCGTTTATGAAACATTCAGATGTTTAGTAATTTTTTAATTCTAACGACTTGTAAGACAATTTTGGACACTGACTTTGCCACACAATAATGGGTTTCACTAGATTCTTTCACTCATCCCTATTTTTGATGAGCCATCATGAAGGTGCACCATGGTGGCACTTCATTAAGTACAAACATTCACAGTTCAAACCCACAAACTGCAGTGATAACTTGTTAGCTCTTGGAAGGGCTCAATTAACCTAGCACCAGTTGCTGAGACAATCACTTAAGACCAGTCTCTGCTTAGTGATTCCTGAAGCATTCATAAGTTTAGCACCATGTGTAACTAATTTTAACATTCGTGGAGAAAAGTACTTCTCACTATAATTCAAGGACGGAAAAAATTCTAGATGGGAACAGGGCAGAAACAGTCAAGTTCATATCCCTGATCCCTCAGGAAGGAGATTTCTCACTTTCTTGCCCTCTCATAAACTTTTCTTTAAGAACAAGTGGAGAAATGTGACCAATCCATACATATTCTATTCCAGTTACATTCACCATCCTGTGTCTTACATGTTTAGACATTCTGAAAATGTCAAAGCATATCCCAGCAGTGTAATAGCGCTGTGAAAACAAAAAACCTACTCTTTAGTAATTCTTTTAGCTCAGAAATCACAGCTGGTCACCAAGATCAGAGTCTTCTTGAGTTAGGAGCAATGGGATAGTCTTGTGGAATAAACAGTAGACGTAGAATCAGAATATTTGCACTTCAAATGCACTTTCTTGATAAATGAACATATACATTGCCTAGTGTATAAAAAGCACTAAAATGCCTTCTTCCTTTCTACCTACAACCAGAGACACACGTAATATAGGGGAAGTTACTCAGGTATTCATGATCTTACCTACTTCTGTGATTTGTCTCAATAGCATTCATTTGAAGTAAACAACTCTGCTTAAAGGTATCTGCAATGTATGGCCTTACTAAACCGAAATACTAGAGAAGTATTTTTCTCTATAATTGTTCATAATGCAAGTAAAATCCTTACTTTTTCCAGAATTACTACTAATCTGTTTTGCAGAATAAGCACAGATCTTATTGTTTTAGAATCAGCTGGATGATAGGTGGAATCATGGTCAGTTTAAGGGTCCAGGTAAAGGGCAGAGGTGACTTCTGGCTCTGCCATCAGTTCCTTGGGCTCTCCATATTAACAGTTTAGTGTTCTCTCTTCCCTCCACTTTTGGCAAACCCAAAAAGACTCTCAGTCTCAAGTTTAACCTTTGTTAAAATACAAGTATAAAGGACAGAAACAGCATCTGTAATTTGGTTTCCTTATCATTTAGTAACAAAATTATATATTGAAGACCAAAGGCAACAGCGCCAGGCACAGGTGCTAGGGAAAAGCCTGTCATGGTGGTGGTGTCCAACAGTTTTAAGCACTAAAGAAAAGACTGAACTAAAACTAAGGATATCATGGCTATCAGGATATAATCTTTGGCAGACTATTAGCGACATGTGAAAGCTTTGATAAAACAGGTTTCTAGAAATTTGTTTAAATTTCAGCCTTAAGAAAAACCTTCTACTAGCCATTTTTTGAACATTACCATTTATCTCCATTGTTACTCACTGCCACGGACCCCAATAATTTGTTTTCTTATTCACATTTAGCCTGCATTTTTACAAATAAAGACCACAAGGATGTCATTACCCTTCAGCATTTCCCAATGCATAATTTCTAATTTGCACTAAATCCTTAAATGTACACTGCAGTGAATGGCATGTCCTTCTGTAAAAAGTACTGTAAATAATGAAATAATTTTTAGCTCAATATATACACACAAAATTATACATACAGTTAAATTGAGCAAGGTGCTTTTATATATCTTAGGTGTATGATATTCAATATACTTAATGCTCCTTATTTGAGGGGAATATAATCTTTGAACATAAGACAGTAGTTTAAGAACAGATAACTTCTATAATTTCACTTATTAAGTGAACCTTAAATCTTATGCACCACAACTGATGGAAAAAGCTAAAATAATCAATGCTGCTGATACTTAATGTAGTTCTCAAAGGCCAAAACCAAAACCAGTATTTGAAACCTGTCAATTTAGGGGGGGAAAAAAACAAACCGCAACTTTTAACTATTTTTACCAAGTATAGGAAAGCTTTGAAACAAGTTCCTCTAAGCACTCTAACAAAATTAATTTTAAAAGATGGGGCCATGGGAAGGGCTTAATTTCTACGAATACCAGCCTGAGAGTAACTTTGTATGAAGAGAATGTCTGAGTATTTCTAAAAAGTAAGGAGAAAAAAAAAGTAATTAAAAACGTTGCATTCCACAAACTGAGCATAGCATAAAAATAACTCAAAAAGGAAAATTTAATAAAAAGATTAAAAAACTGAAAGCAAGTCAATTGATTAAAATACAAAGACACACACATTTCATGAAGTTATTCAACATTACATGCTGGCTGGCTTTGTATTTTCTTTTAAAATATAATCATAACTTCTTAAAGCATTAAACAATAAAGCTCTCAATAATAATCATGAAAAACTCTAATCAAATTTCACTCTAGAGTTAGTAATCTGCTAGCATATTAGGCCTAAATAAATGTTATGTTAAACCAGGAATCAACACATGTTATTTTCCATAACAGGAGCCATATAAATTACAAGTTCTCCCATGTTTTTTTTAGCTAGATTTGGCACACTCAAGAACAAGCAGCATTCTCCATCCAGAGTACTCGAATGCAACTGATTGTATATCTTTTAGAATTTATAATTCATCCTAATGCTCAATCTTTACAAAAACCACAATAGGATCTGCAATTGCTACTTACTGTCTTATCTTGCACAGTAAAATGTGAGCATTTGTTATGTTTCTAAATCCATAGGTTTTGCTCTGAGGTTTCAGAAAGAAGCAACTTTATTTTCTTTTGGTTATTACTCATGATTTTAGCTTACAGATCATTAATTTTTAACACTAACATCCTGCTATATTCTCATTTGAGTTCTATTTATCTCAAAGGTAGACTTTATGTATTACCATTACAAAAAAATAACTATTTGCATAATACTTTATGATTTTACATCTATTACAAACACATCACAGGGAGCCTGAGGATGCATTCAGCAGCTTGTCATTCACCACTTCAAGACCCTTCAGAACCAAACAAGGGGGAGGGTGACATTTTGCTAATGGCAAAAGTAAAGAAATGAATATAAATAACAAAACTTGAAGTTTTAAAAATACAAAAGCAATTTTTAAAATACAAACAAAAATATGATCCACATGCATAAACAAGATAGTTTTAATTTGTAAAAGTCCAGGTAAAGATGCATCTTCTGTTATGATACCCTTTTAAATGATCTAAAACTGGTGCTATAAAAATTAATTACCATCTTGTTGAATTTTATAAATTACTATATTAAAATTTGATTGCATCTCTTTACACAACCCAGCTTTTCCTCAGCTTTGTGAAATAATCTGAGTATCATTTCTTTATTACAGACTTAAACCTATAAATATGCATATTAAGAATGTTTAAGAGAGAAATAATAATGATCCAACATGTTTAGAAATCATGTTGTTTCATTCATAATTCCTTCTCGGTAAAACAATCACGAAGAAAGAGTTTAAATCTTCTGTATTTTCTTCCATAACCACAGTCCAGATAAAAAAAATATATATTGAATGCTCAGTTATGTCCCTTCCAGTCTAAATGCTCATAGCACTTGAAGCTTTTTGTAAACAATATGCCTCTATACTACATACCTATCCCTTGAACCACCATCTACTTAAATTAACATTTTTAAATGTAGTTTCAAATGCAGCATAACACCATCTTAAACACACACACACACACACACACACACACAGGAGTGTGCAGAAAAGGAAGGAGGTGGAGAGCAAGAAATGGAGCACGTTGTTGTTTTTCATTCATGCAGTATAGTGATGTCAGTGTCTGCAGCAGCGGCGGCGGCAGGAGCCTTGACCTGTGGAGGCTAAAATCCACTGAAGTCAGAACCTCGCAGAATTCAAAAGAAACTGAGTAGATAATGCTTCAAAAATTGTTCAACTGTTCACAGTATGGATTTTAAATGGCTAACTAAACAAAATAGATTAGTTGCACAGTTTTAATTTGGGTAGTAGAGAGGAGCAAGGCGGGATGTAGAGAAGTAACATAAAGGTAATATAATCAGGGAACTGGAAGCTAAAGAGCCTGCATTCAAAATCCCTTAGATATAAGAAACTGGCAAAACACCTGGTGTTACAAACAGCAGAAAAGCCCCTTCTGTTCCCAATACAAGCTCTCTGGTGATGCAAATCTGTCTGCTGCGCGACCAGACTCAGAAAATATTTTCATCATGATTACATTAAAATTGCATTAAACTCAGATATGCCACACTACAACAAAGGGGACAGTTTAAGCCTCATCACAAATTTCATTAGAATTACTTTATGATGGACCATGTAATTCTTAAGCAATTAAGGCTTTTGAAGGGATGCAGAAAAACAAGTTGTACTATGATGTGTTGTAAGATGTTAGTGTTTATCAACAAAAGGGGAGGAGGCACTAGATGGCCATTATATTGTTGCAGCAACTACTCTTACTCTGCCCCCAATACCTCCTGTACACAATCAGTCTGAAATGGTTATTTTATGGCTGTTACATTAGTCCCTAAAAGAAAATCCCAAAACTCAATCTAAGCACTGTTGAAGTTAAATCACTCAAAAATTTCTCTAACTGCAGCCTTCTATTCGTTCTTTTACCTCTCATTTCATATAGCTCCAGAAAATGTGCAAGGGAGCTGCATATGGCATTAATCTGTTAGAAAATGGTGGCCTTTTCTATAAAATACAGCCAAAGATGTGTGTTCAGTTGTGGTCATTATTAGGGCGATCACGTTGTTTTCATTCATTCATTCATTCAGGATTTGCTGGAGGATGTCAGTTTCTGCAGCAGCTGGCTTGACCTGGGGGAGGAGTGGGGGAGCAAATTCCTCCTGGTGCATACAGATTACAGGAGGTATTTCTTGGTGCTCATGTACACATACCACTGCACTACATCCTACTCTGCCACACCATCAAGTGGTCTGAAAACAAGTGCCTTAGCAACATGCTAATTACCAGCCAGAAATATTAAGAAGGAAAAAAAAAAAAAAACCCAAACTGCAATCCATCATAACATAATCACTTTCTCCAAGTCTTTCATTAAAAAGCTCCATTAAAGAAGAAAAAAAAAATTCCACATACCACATCAACGTACAGAGCTCCACAGTATTTCCCTTCCAAGCAGAGAGTTTTCCACTCGGTATGATCAGTTGTCTCCACAATGCTGCTGCAGCAGCAGCAGCATCTGTAGCTCTAGCCTGGTATCTAATTATATTAGCTACTCCACTCTCCCTTATGAGCTTTAAGTCCCTGTTTTGGCTAATCTTCCTTTTCTCCCCCAGGACCCAACTAGATCATGCACTGTGTCCCCAGACATAAACAAAACCAAACCAAAACACAAAACATTAAGGGAAGCCGACAGCATCCCCTAGCTTACCATTACCTTTGACACCTAACAAAAAAGAAACTTGAGATCCTTTAACAGCTCAGCTGAACTGTTAAGTGTACTTAAAAATGGAAGGAAAGAGTGAGCACACTCCACAAATAGGTCTTTGGAAATTTACCATGAAAATCTTAAGTTGGGCATAGATGATTTCCAATGAAGTACTGCTCTGATGCGTATGACTATATAAAGTAGAAAAAACAGGGAGACCCCCCCCACACACACACAAAAAAGCCACCAAACCAAACCACCACCAAAACACTACACTTCAACTGCATATCCAAAACTGTCTCCTCTACACAGCCAACATATCCTTATGATATCCTTATATCAAAACTAATGCCATCACCCTTCCAAAAATGAAGAAATATATATATATATATATATATATATTCCAGTGGTCACAGACACGTTAGGAACTTTGTAGGAAAGCACAAAGAGGCTGTAGATTACAACCACCACCTTATCGGCTGCCAGAGTTTGTGTGCGTGTATTTTTAAGTGTTTCGCCCAGCTCCTCCTTCCCCCCGCTACCAACAGCAAACACATGAGTGAGCTAATCAGCTCAAACTGAAAAACCTTTCGATGCAGGCGTGTGATGGAAGATAAAATCTGAGGGGCGGCATGTGGATCAAATAAAAGTTGCTTTGCAGTTCGCTCCTCCAAGCCCCGCAGCGACCGCAGGGAGGTGAGATTCCCAAAGCCACTTTCACACCTTCGGTAATGCACTACCAAAGAGAAGCCCGGAGAGGCTGAAGTTTCCACGGAGGGAACCGTCGGGGAAGACGCAGCCCGGGAGGACGGAAGGGTTGGGCTCGCTACCTCTGCACACGGGCGAGCCGGGGCTCCGTCTCTCAGGTGAGTTGCTCCTCCGGTGGTTCTCGGGGGACCGTCTCGGGCGGCCCTTGGCCCGCGGCGCCTGCTCGGTCGGGGCCGCGGCCGGCGGCAGCGTCGGGCTGGGTGGGCTGGGGCCGCGGGCCGCGCCGGGCCCCGGGAGATTGCCCAGCGAGGCGGCGGCGGCGGCGGCGGGTGGGCGCGTGGGACTGTGCTGGCTGCCCCGCAGGAGCTGGTAGGGCACGGTGGCGCGGATGGGCTGCAGCAGCCGGCCGGCTCCCGCAGCCGGGGCGCAACCCACGCCGCCGCCGCCCGCACCGTTCCCGCTGCCGGCGGAGGGGGCGGCGGGCGGGGAGCCCGCGGCGCTGCGCCGCATCCTCTGCGGCGGGGGATGAGGGGTCTGAGAGGAACTGGAGGAGGAGGGAGTGGACATGGTGGCTCCGAGGGCCCGGGACGACGCCGGCCGACACGGAGGCTCAGAGCGGGAGGCGCGCGAGCGTGTGGGAGCCGGCGCGATAGTGCGTGCGAGTGTGTAAGGGGGAGGGGCGGGGGTATCGGGGAGGAGGAGGAGTCTCTCGGCTCCCCCTTCCCAACGCGCACCCCCGCCGCCTCGGCGAGGGGGGAGGGGAAGGCTGCGAAAACAAACGCCCAACGGCCCCAACCGCCGGGCCGGGCTCCGTGTGGCGGTCACGGCTGGGGCCGCCAGGAGCCCGGAGCCGCCGCCGCCCCGGGCATCGCGCTGACAGGGGAGAGGGGCAACAGTCCGGATCACGCAGCCTCGGGGGCCGCTCGCTGCCTCGCGGGGCTGCACGCGCGGGATCGCCCGGCAACTGCTGGGAGGGCCCGGACCCCTGCTTCTGCGGATCGAGACCTGAGGAAAGGGCCTCGAGGTGTTTGGCTCTCCGCGGATCCCGCGCCACCGCAAACACCGCCACCGCCGCCTCCGCCAGTTCCTCACTCCAAATGGCAACTGATTCCCCACCCGCACCCCGCCCCCGGCCCCGCCTCCCGGCGATCGGACCCGGCAGCTGCCGCAACGAGCATTCCCATTGGCTCCGCCGCTCCCCATCAGAACTCGAGTGATTGGTTGTGGAGTAGGAGTGAGAGGAGGACTTACCAATGACAGTGGTGCATGCTAGTTTGGAGGCTGGGCGTGAGGGAGTGGAAGAGTGAAGCGGGGGCTGGCTGTGCGCGCTGGGAGAGGCGTGAGAGTTGACAGCCTTTGAGGTGAGAGCGAGAGTTTGATTGGGCTGCCCTTTTCGTGAGTGTCCTGCGCGTGCCCCAACACCCAAAGACACACGCACACCCGGGTAAGCCAGTAGCGAGGGCTCCCCCGCCCTGCGCCGGTTGTACAACTTGAGATAAACGACGCTTAAGGCTCACTTTACTTTTTAAGTACACCTGTTCTGTTGGGACGTTTTAGAGTTGGTACCAGAAGAATCCACCCTTTCCCCCTCTAACTTTGGTAATGTGAGTTTTTGTGGCAAACAGACTAATTGATCAAAAGAACTTCAGGGCATCAAAAGCAAAGTCTAGAAGCTGGATTGAACCATAGGTCAACTTTTTTTTTTTTTAAGATTTTATTTATTTATTTGACAGAGATCACAAGTAGGCAGAGAGGCAGGCAGAGAGAGAGGAGGAAGCAGGCTCCCTGCTGAGCAGAGAACCCAATGAGGGACTAGATCCCAGGACCCCGGGATCACGACCTGAGCCGAAGGCACAGGCTTAACCCACTGAGCCACCCAGGTGCCCCCACAGGTCAACATTTTTATAAAAGTCTATCTTTAGGTTTGTGGTTATTCAGTGGAAAGAGAATCAAATCTTTTGTTCCAAGACAGTAACCGAATTGCAAGGGTTAATAAGGAATCGTACATCATTACACCATCAGTTAGATGTATTAATGGAGGACACCCTGTTGCCTTTCCCCAGAAGCAGATGGTCTCTTGGGAGAAATAAATACCAGACTTAAAGTAACAATCCACTGTGGTAAATTTAGTTATTGTTCTGCAATGAAACTGAAGAAATATGAAGATTTTGGGTAACTATCAAAAACCAAACTTTACCCCATAGTAAACCAAGGTTTTAAACCTTATGCAGGGACAGTTAATTTAAGGGTCTACCTCAGATACTCTCCATTGATTTCCATGAGATAATAAGAGAGAGAGTGAGTTATCATATTGGTCTGCTCTTGGTGTCTGCCCATACTGGAAAAACTTCCTGTGATTTTGGGCCCTATATGCAGGGTTTAGTTTCACTTAGAGGAGTCATCCCTCTCTGCTTCCTTGTCCTCTGAGTCCAGAAAGCATACTAGCTTCTGTAAAAAGTAGGTGAACCCCAAGGGCACCTGGGTGGCTCAGTCATTAAGCATCTGCCTTTGGCTCAGGTCATGGTCCCAAGGTCCTGGGATGGAGCCCTGCATTGGTCTCCCTGCTTGGAGGGGGTCTACTTTTCCTTCTCCCCCCCACTCATGCTCTCTCTCGCTGTCTCTCTCAAATAAATAAATCTTTAAAAAAATTAGAATGTTATAGTAGAGCTAACTCATTTAGCTTTACTATAATCTCCAAGGTAGGTACTATTATTATCATTCCCATTATGTTCTCAGCTAAAGCACAAAAATGTTAAAGGTCTTGCCCGAGATTACTTAGCTAGTTAAGAAGGAAGCTAAGAACCCAACTTAGGTGAACTAACTTGAATCTGTGAGTAAGCCTAGCACATCACAGCTTAAGGCTGTGACTATATGACGATAGAGTATTTACAACATTCCAAGAATCTCCTGCGTAAGATAAGTTCCCATTAGTACAAAAGAAATTTTACAAGTGAAGATAGCCTACCTATACAATAACATGTATTTTAGTTATACATAAAATAAATACTCTTTCAAATTTGGTATAATTGTTTTTCCATCCAAAATTAAAGACTCCTCATTAATTAGGAAATTGATTTCTTTCATGAGGAAAAAGTAGCTTCTTTGTAATGACATTAGAATATCAAAAACAAAAACCTTGACATATTAAAATGTGAAATTTTTAAAAAAGCCAGTAAATTACTAAGTTGTTGATTTGATTACAGCATAGTTTCATTATAGAAATGTCCTCTCTGGCCATTCCTAAATATAAGTATGGAACAACCTCAACACATTAAATTACAATAATTCTAAATGTATACCAAGCCACAGTGATTATGATCAATACTTGATTTGGATCTAAAACCACATGCCTAGCCATATTTTAAAGGCTTCCTATGTCTTTCAATCTAGCATAGCCAATTAAATCAGGCGTCTAGAGCAAATCTGAAAGACCCACACCGAGAACTACTCTGATCTTATAAATAACTAAAAATAGGATTTTAAGTCATCATGACCTATGTGGATGTTCAATCAGCTTCTCTTTGCTAAAGAAATCTTGGTCATCTCTTAAATCTTTATTCTTGTGAAATAAGTACTGATCCTCATGTGCGAGGAATTCAGTCTCCAAACAAATCAAATGTGGGCTAAAATAAACTAAACCCTGATTTCAGATGTCCATTTGTTGAGTTCTTAATAATGTTTAATATTGTTTTATTCTTATCAATGGTGGGATGGTCTCTCAGGGTATAAACTTTAAGAAAATGTTCTCCTAAAAAAAAGAAAAAGAAAGAAAGAATGAAAATGTTCTCCTCAGCAAATTGGAAAACCCATAGAAGGAGGTATGGATTGCTCAGCTAGAGGCTCTGTTAAACTACTGTGTTAGCTATGGGATGGAAAAGTCCAGGGTATTGGTTGAATCTAAGTGGGACACTCTATATGAGACTTAATGTTAGTAATGACCTCTTTCCTATGTTGCTCTGACTAGAAGAAAACAACATTGAGAAAACAATAAAACAATTTGGTGGCAAGGGAACCACCTTTGTCCTCAGTAGCCTTATGTCTTGGCTGTCAGTGGGACAGAAATCCACCATTGGCTCCTTTGAGCCTTTGAGCCTTCTATTATATTTATTTCTTATTCATATATAGTAGTGGACATATTTTAGATTAAATTAAAACTTGGAATCAGTGGCTACATATGATTAATATGCAGCCCCAAGTGGAGAGAAAATGAGGTAAAGAAGCATTGGGCCTACAAGGCTATCTCTCTTTTCTGGTTTCATCCAGGTTTGCCAGGCTGCATGTCCAAGGTTCATCCAAATCTAAGAGTCAGGCCAGGCTGTCAGTATTAGCAATGAGGTCATGGCTGAGAGAGAACACTAAACAGATCTGCACTGATGTTCATCTTAAGCTGATTAAACTCTCTTGTCGGTGGATTCTTTATAGCAACAACAAAAAAAGCCTTGCCTGAATTTTTGTCCCTGGCAGATGCTTACAGTAATACTCCTTACTGCTTGTGACAGCCTACGTGCGCCTTTGCACTAGGTCTTCCCTCTGCCTGAAAAGTTCTTGCCCCAGATACCCACATGGCTTGCTCCCTCATTTCCACCAGTTCTTTGCTCAGAACTCAGGTCACCACCTTCACAACGAGAGCTTTTCTGAAAAATCCTTGTTAAAATTGCAAGCACCCTAGGCATTTCCTATTCTCTACCCTATTTTTTTTTTTTTCCAGAAAACCTATCACAATCCAGCCTGTTATGTATTATAATTACTTTTTGTTCTGTCTGTCTAGAATATAAGAGCTATGAAAGCAAGACTTTTTAATTTATAACTGCTGAATCTTCGCAACTGTGCTTGGTACATGGTAGACAATCGATATTTGCTCAATATCATTGGAAGAGTTGCAAATTTTAACAAGTGCTTGTTGAACCCAAACTGTGCTTTTATCACAAAAATAAATATAACCATAGGTAGAGCTGCTGAAAAGATTTAGCCAGAGTAGAAAAGTGTACCGTGTGGCTCCTATAAACCCTACAGATATTTATATTGGAGTTGGTGTTCAAAAAGAAAGCATATTTTGTATTCTGGTCCTTAGGCAAAGTGAAAAGTATTAGTCCTAGTGGATATTGGAGGCTCATCAGAGGTTGGAAGGGGACGGTGAAAAAGGCAGTTGAAATTTGCAGAAAAAAAAAAATAACTAAGTGAAATTGACAGAGAAGCACATTTGAGGACAGTTAGGGAATGACATCTGCTGATTTCTAGTCCGTTCTCTCACTGTTAGGAACAGTTATTCCCAAGAGGCCTGTATAAAGGAACTGAAAAAAATTATATTTAAGTAGAAAGAAACATTTTATGTAAATAACAAAAATTTTGCTTTGTTTTTCCCTAGATAAAGAATGACATATTTCCCTGAGATATAATGGCATAAGATTGTGTAAGTTTAAGGTATACAATGTAATGATTTTGCACTATATAGATGTATAGTGCAAAATGATTAACACAATAAGGTTATTTAACATCTATTACCT
The DNA here is from genome assembly GCF_022355385.1 of Mustela nigripes. Lineage (NCBI taxonomy): Eukaryota > Metazoa > Chordata > Mammalia > Carnivora > Mustelidae > Mustela > Mustela nigripes. Next base: position 65,597,018 of record NC_081560.1, read on the forward strand.
CACAGTTACATTTGTGTGTGTGGTGAGAACTTTTAAAACCTATTTTCTTAGCAACTCTCAAATGTACAGTATGGTATTATTAATTACAATCACCTCACTGTATATTATAGCTCCTGAATTTATTCATTTTATGATTGGAAATCTGTATCTTTTGACCACCTTCACCAATTTCCCTCTCTCCTCACCCTTGCTCTCAGTGAAAACTGATCTGTTATGTTTAATAAATTTTTTTTTAATGCCACATGTAAGTGAGAATATATAGTATTTGTCTTTCTGCATCTGACTTATTTCACTTAGCAAAATGCCCTCATGTTTCATCCATGTAATCACAAATGGCAGGATTTTTTTTAAATGACTAAATAATATTACATTGTATTAGGTCTACTTTATATATGTTTCCATGTCCTGGTTATTGTAAATAATGCTGCAATGAACATGGGATTGCAAATACCTCTTTGAGATACTCATTTCATTTTCTTTGGAAAAATATCCAAAAGTGGGATTTACATGGCAGTTCCGCTTTTAACTTAACTTTTTGAGGAATTTCCATACTTTTTGCCATAGTGGCTATACCACTCTACATTTTCACCAACAGTGCTCATGGGTTCCCTTCTCTCACATCCTCACCCTCGCTTGTTATCTTTTCTTTTCTGAAAAAGAAATTCTAACAAGTGTGAGGTGGTATCTCATTGTGGTTTTGATTTGCATTTCCCTGGTGACTAATGATGTTGAACATTCATATATCTGCTAACCATGTGAATATCTTTTTTGGAAAAAGTCTCTGTTTAAGTCCTTTGCCCATCCTTTGCCATGCAGAAGCCTTTTTAGTTTAATGTAGTTCCACTTGTTTTGGTTTTACTTTGCTCTTGTACTTTGGTTGTCATATCCATAAAATCCTTGAAATCAGGGAGCTTTTCCCCTATGCTTGGTTTCTAAAAGAAGTTCAAAAGAAGCAATGGAAATAGGGGATATTTTATTTTTAAAGAGTAAATATCAAAAGAGTAAGTCTACAATTATTTCTACAGGGATACAAAATAGTGATGAGGATGAGCTTTCATTTCCACAGCAATTTCTGTAGCCAACTGTAATGCTAGGGGCACATTCTTTAAGCTGATATATAAGTTGACTTTTATCTTTTAACTAAAAGACTATATTGTGCAAAGGCAGAATTTGCAGAGGCTAAAGATGTGGGGACCAATGAAACTGCAAATATTCTCTTTCCACGCTGTGGCATTCCATTTGTTTTAGTTCCAAACATGGTGTCAACAATGCATGAGAAGAGTTGTAGTCCCATGAAGAAAGTATGCTTGATTATCATAGTGTTATTTTGTATTTTTATGAGACTTTAGAATGATCAAAATGTGTCCTGGATTAATTTCCTCTTAGGTGTCTGAATTTTACTTTTTACTACATGAGTGAGTTGAGGCATCGTTGTTAGGGTGCAATCAATTCATCAGCAGTGCTTGATGAGAGAAGTTTCTTATTCTTTTAAGGTCTATGTAGCGCACAATTTTCAGTGTCCTACTCAGCATCCTATTGAAAAGGGCTGTGCTAATACATCTGGTTGGCCTATATGAAGGTTTATTAGCACATCGCTAGCAGCAGGCCTCCTCAAGTTCCTTATTAAGTGTCTTCAGAGTGTCAGACACTTTGTATACTTGTAGGGCAACACTGTTCTCACTCTTTGGTAAATTGTGGTATACCAGAGGCAAAAAGCTAAGCCTAAAATCAAGGCAAAAATAATGCAGGAACATGTATTCGAGAGGAGAGATGTCAATGAAATAATGTGGAAGTGATGGGAAGGAAGGACCACTTTTGAGGAAAGGCATCAGGAAGAAGAATATGAGGAAGTCTTGTCATTAGGAAGGCACAAGATATGTTAGCAGACAATTGGGCAGTCTACCTTGGTTGCTTGTTAATGAACGATATGTTAATGATAATAAGATATGAAAGATATGCAGTGAGAAGCTGTCAGATTCTTGAGTGGGTGGGGGGAACATGAGTGGAGCTGTGCTTGGTGAAGATTGATGTAAGGACAGTTTTTAACCTGCAGACTGGAAGATGATTTAGCAGACAATAATCCACATGAGTTTATGGAATGAGAGGGAAATGACGTAGGATGTGGACAGGAGGAAACGATGAAAGTGATGGACCTTCTTAACTGATAGACCTTGAAAGTAGGTCAGACAACTCCAAAGCTTTGGGATTGTACTGCTGGCAGGATAGTAGTGGGTTCAACAGGGCAGCCAGGAAAATGGGTAGGTTTGGTGAGAAGATAATTATGAATTCAGCTATAAATAACAAGAGGCTATTCAAGTGGAGGCAGTGTTTTCTTTGTCTTATTAAGATATAACTGACATACAGCTTGGGATAAGTTTAAGGTCTGCAGCATAAAGATTGGATTTACATATATGTATTTCAACATGATTACCACCATAAGTTTGGTTAACATGGACTATCTCATATAGATACAAGAAGTAAAAAGAGGAAAAAAAATTTGTTGAAGGTAGTTTCTAAATGATAGTGAAGTTGAGAACAGCAGAGATCTGGATTTTGGGGTATTCACGTATACATGGTATTTGAAGCCAGGGGCACAAATTAAGTTGACAAGGGAGAAAAGTGTAGAAATAAAGGACAAGAGAATTAAGGGCAAAATTAACTAGAAAAGAAGGCAGAAAGGAAGTCCTTCTTAATACAATGGAGAGTGTTTGGTGTTTCTGAAGATAAGTTTGGTGGGAGGGGGAGAAACAGGAGTGGAATGTATGTTCGGTTACACAAGATGATTATTTTATGTCATGCTCCCCCCTTTTTTTTCAGTCATCTAAAAGCATCCTCACACCTGTCTCTCGTGATAGAACTCCAGAATAACCCTACCATCAAGACTACAAATCTTTTGACATTTGGCCCAATTTCCCTTTCCTTTCGATTATAAGTGATGCATTATCTCCCCTCCTACCGAGAGTCATTTTCTCTACTTGTGATTTAAATTCTTTCCCTTCTTCCTCTCCCTTTTTTTTTTTTTAAGATTTTATTTATTTATTTGACAGACAGAGATCACAAGTAGGCAGAGAGGCAGGCAGAGAGAGAGAAGGGGCAGCAGGCTCCCCGCTAAGCAGAGAGCCTGATGCGGGGCTCTATCCGAGGACCCCGGGATCATGACCTGAGCCAAAGGCAGAGGCTCTAACCCACTGAGCCACCCACGTACCCCTCTTCCTCTCCATTTTGTTCATTATCCAATGCTTGATTATTCCCAAATATGTATGAACAAGTTGCACTGGAACATTTTTAAATAAAGGAAAATAAAGGTTCTTGTTTTATCCCTTTCCATCTGTAGCCCTAATTCCCTGATCCCTTCATAGCAGTGCTTCTTGAGAAAATTTTCTATAAGTTAACTCTGATTTCCTGTTCAATGTGCTTTAATCTGGCTTCTATCCACACATGCCACTGAAAATGGCTAATCAATGTTGTCAACAGCCTCCATATTGCCAAACCCAATCAATATTCCTTGGACCTCATCCTAATCCAACTCTTAGCAGCTTTCAACATAGCTGGTCAGGCTCAACTTTTGACAAAAGGTCTTTTCTATTGGAGTCTAACTGCAACTGCTTGGTCTGCCTTCTACTTTTCTTTCCTTCTACTTTTCTTTCCTTCTCTTTCTCTTCTCTTTTTTCTCCTTAATTTTTTAAAACTTTAATTCCAGTGTAGTTAACATATGGTGGTATATTAGTTTCAGGTGTACAATGATCCAACAATTCTATACATTAATCAGCCCTCATTTTGTTAAGTGTGTTCTTTGATCCTCATCACCTATTTCACTGATTCCCCCTGCCCCCACCGACCTCCCCTGTGGTAACCATCTATTTGTTCTCTGTAGTAAAGAGTCTGTTTTTTGGGTTGTCTCTTTTTTTATCCTTTGTTCAACTGTTTTGTTGAACATATGAGTGAGATCATATGGTATTTGTCTTTCTCTGATGGACTTATTTCACTCAGCATCATACTCCCTAACTCTATCCATGCTGCAAATGGCAAGATTTTGTTCTTTTTTTTTAAATGGCTGAATAATAGTCCATTTTACACACACACACACACACACAAACACACTACCTTCTTTATCCATTCCTCTGTCAATGAACACTTAGGCAGCTTTGATAGTTTCACTATTGTAAATAATGCTGCAATAAATATAGGAGGGCATGTATCCCTTTAAATTAGTGTTTTCATATTCTTTGGGTAAATACCCAGTAGTGTGATTACTGGATCATAGGGTAGTTCTATCTTGAATTTTTTTGAGGAATGTGAATACTGTCTTCCACAGTGGCTGCACCTTTTCATTCCTACCAACAATGCATGAAAGTTCCTTTCTTCTACATTGTCATCAACACTTGTTTCTTGATTTTTTTTTTTAGCCATTCTGAGGGGTGTGAGTGATAGCTCATTGTGTTTTTGATTTGCATTTTCCTGATGATGAGGGATTTTGAGCATTATTTCATGTGTCTGTTGGCCATCTCTATGTCTTTAGCAAAATGTCTGTTCATGTCTTCTGCCCATTTTTTATTTGGATTAGCTGGTTTCGGGGTGTTGAGTTTTATAAGTTCTTTATAGATTTTGGATACAACCCTTGATGGGATATGTCATTTGCAAATATCTTCTCGCATTTGGTAGATTGTCTTTTAGTGTTGTTGGTTGTTTCCTTTGCTCTGCAGAAGCTTTTTATTTTGATGTAGTCCCAAAAGTTTATTTTTGCTTTTGTTTCCTTTGCCTCAGGAGACATACCTAAGGAGATGTTGCTAAGGCCAATGTCGAATAAATGCCTGCCTGTCCTCTTCTCTAGGATTTTTATAGTTTCAGGTCTCACATTTAGGTCCTTATTCCATTTTGAGTGTACTTTTGTGTATGCTGTAGGAAAGTGGTTCAGTTTCATCTTTTTGCATGTCGCTGTCCAGTTTTTGCAACACCATTTGTTGAGGAATTTGCCTTTTCCCATTGCATATTCTTGCCTCTTTCACTGAAGCTTTATTGACCATATAATTGTGGATTTGTTTCTGGGCTTTCTGTTCTGTTCTATTGACCCATGTGCCTATTTTTGTGCCAGTACCATACTGTTTTGATTATTACAGCTTTGTTATATAACTTGAAGTATGGAATTGTGATTCTTCCAGCTTTGCTTTTCTTAAGACTGCTTTGGCCATTTGGGTCTTTTCTGATTCTTTTCTGATTTTAAGGTTATTTTATTTTTTAGGGTTATTTTAGGGTTAGTTCTGCGAAATATGTTCTTGGTATTTTGATAGGGATTGCATTATATCTGTGGATTGCTTTCGGTAGCATAGATATTTTAACCATACTCTTCCAATCCATAAGCATGCAATGTCTTTCCATTTCTTTGTGTCATTTCCAGTTTCTTTCCTCAGTGTTTTATAGTTTTAGGTCTAGTTAAGTTTATTCCTAGGTATTTTATTTTTTTGGTACAATTATAAATGGGATGGATTCCTTAATATCACTTTGCTGCTTCATTATTAGAGTATAGGAATGTTATGGATCTTTTTACATTGATTTTGTATCCTGTGACTTTATTGAATGCATTTATCAGTTCTAGTAGTTTTTTTTGTTTTGTTTTGTTTTTGGTGGAGTCTTAGAGTTTTCTATACATTGTATCATGTCCTCTGCAAGTAGTGAAAATTTTACTTCTTCCTTACCAATTGGGAAGACTTTTATTCCTTTTTATTGTCTGATTGCTGTGGCTAGACTTCCAGTATTATGTTGAAATAAAAGTGGTGAGAGTGGACATTCTTGTCTTGTTCCTGACCTTACGGAAAAGCTCTGTTTCTCCGCCATTGAGTCTGATATGAGCTGTGGGTTTTTCAGATAAGGCTTTATTATGTTGAGGTATGTTCCATCTAAACCTACTTTGTTGAGGGTTTTTATTATGAATCGATGTTATACTTTGTCAGATGCTTTTTCTACATCTATTGAAATTATCCTATGGTTTTTATTCTTTTTTTGTACAAATGTGATGTATCACATTGATTGACTTGTGAATATTGAACTACACTTGCATCCTGGTAATACATCTCACTTGATCATGGTAAATTATGTTTTTAAATGTATTATAGGTTTAGTTTGCCAGTATTTTGTTGAGGGTTTTGCATCTATGTTCATTAGAGATATGGGCCTGTAGTTCTCTTTTCTTGTGGTGTCTTTATCCAGTTTTGGTATCAGAGTATTGCTGGCTTCATAAAAGGAATTTGGAAGTTTTCCTTCCTCGTCTATTTTTGGAACAGTTTGAGAAGAATAGATATAAACGCTTCTTAAAATGTTCAGTAGAATTCACCTGTGAAGCTAACTGATCCTGGACTTTTGTTTGTTGGGAGTTTTTTGATTATTGATACAATTTCATTGTTAGTAGTATGTCTGTTCATGTTTTCTATTTCTTGTTTCATTGATCTGCTTTTCGTAGGTTATATGGTTCTAAGAATTTATCCATTTTTTTTCTAGGTTGTGCAATTTTTTGGCATATAATTTTTCACAATATTCCTTTGTATTTCTGTGGTATCTTTCATTATTTCTCCTTTTGTATTTATGATTTTGAGTCCTCCCTTGTTTGGTTGATTGGTTTGGTTTGTTGATGAGTCTGGCTAGGGGTTTCTCAATTTGGTTGATCTTTTCAAAGAACCAGCTCCTAGTGTCATTGATCTGTTCTATTGGGTTTTTTAAGTTTCTATAATAGAAAACGAATCATTTATTTATTAAATCACTTATTTCTGCCCTAATCTTTATTATTTCCTTCCTTCTGTTGATTTAGGATTTTGTTTGTTCTTTTTCTAGCTCCTTTAAGTGTAAGATCAGATTGTTTTTTTGAGATTTTTCTTGTTTCCTGAGGTAGGCCTGTATGGCTATAAACTTCCCTCTTAGAACTGCTGTTGGTGTATCCCAAAGATTTTATACACTGTGGTTTAATTTTCATTTTTCTCCATGTACGTTTTGATTTCCTCTATGATTTCTTGGTTGACCCATTCACTGTTTAGTAGATGATATTTAACCTTCTTGTGTTTGTGGTCTTTCCAGATTTTTTATTGTGGCTGACCTGTAGTTTCATAGTGTTGTGGTCAGGAAAGATGCGTGATATGACTTAGCTATTTTTGATATGACTTCGTTCTTTTTGAATTTGTTGAGACTTGTTCTGTGGCTTAATATGTGATCTATTCTGAAGAACATTGTCTGTGCACTTGAAGAGAATGTGTATTCTGCTGTTTTAGGAAGGAATGTTCTGAAGATATCTGTTAAATCCATCTGGTCTAGTGTGTCATTCAAAGTCACTGTTTCCTTATTGATTTTCTGTTTGGATGCTCAGTCCATTGATGTAAATGGGGTGTTAAAATCCCTTACTATTACTGTATTATTATCAGTTCCTTTATGTTTGTTTATTAACTGTTTTATGTATTTGGTCTCTTGTGTTGGGTGCATAAATATATACAATTGATATTTTCTTGTTGGATTTTTCCATTTATTATTACATTGTTTCCTTATTTGTCTCTTGTTAACAATCTTTAAGGACTATTTTGTCTAATAGAAGTATTGCTACCCCAGCTTTCTTCTGACAGTCATTTGCACAATAAATGTTTCTCCATCCTTTCACTTCCAATCTGCATGTGTCTTTAAAGATTTTATTTGCATTTTTATTTATTCAGAGAGTAAGAGAGCAATGGGGAAGGAGCAGAGAGAGGAGAGAGAGAATTTCAAGCAGAATTCCCAAGGAATGTTGGTTTGTTGCAGGGCTCTATTCCAGGGGAATTTCAGAACTCATGACCTGAGCCAAAATCAAGGCTCAACCATTCAATCAACTTAGCCATGCAGGCACCCCTGGCATGTGTCTTTAGGTCTGAAATGAGTTTCCTGTAGCCAGCATATAGATGGGTTTGCTTTTTCACCCGTTCATCACCCTATGTCTTTTGACTGGGGTGTTAAGTCCATTTACATTCAAAGTAATTATTGCTAAGTATGTATTTCTGCCTCCTACTTTTCTAACCAGTCTCGTTCATTGTCCTTCAAGGATTTTTCTCCCTCCAATCCCCTCTAAAAATCAGGCTCTATCTTCTCCTTTCTTCTTTGTAATCTCAAGCATTCCCATGATATTAAATACTCTAAAATGCTGGCAACTCCCAAATTAATCTCTCCAGCCCAGACATTTCCTCCAAATTCAGCATTCTATTGCCTATCTGATATGTCAAGTTTCCATGAATATCTGAAAGAACTGAAATCGTCATTTCTTTATTCCTGCTTTCCCCTCCATCAAAAAGAAGTTCTACCCGTATTTTCCCCCCACTTCAGTAAAGGGTATCACCCAGTTATTTTCCACCCAGTTATTTTAAATAACATGACCTGAGCAATATTTCTGATTCCTCACTCTCCTTTCCTCTTCAACTCCAACCTGTCAGCTTGTCCTCTCATTTGCCCCTCATAAGTAGATGTCTAATTCATCCCCTTTTCTCCATATTCTTTGCTGCTACATTAGTCCACAAACTACCATCATTATTTACTGGAGCTACTGCTACAGTTGCCAACTGGTCTTTCCACTTCTACTCATGCCTTGTTTAATTCATTCTCTGCTTACTTAAAAGTCCTGGCCTGTTCTAGCTTCAGTCTCCTTGCCCAGGCTAATCTTTCTCTGTTCTCTGCCTCACCTTTTCAGTTCCAGCCACAGTGGCCTCCTTTTACTTATTCCAAAACGCTACTACAGGGTCTTCACACAGGTTATCTTCAACCTGAAACACTCCTTCCACATTCTTCACATTCCTCAGTTTCCCTGAGTGGCTTCCTTACATTCTTCATGGTTCAGTTTAAATGTCATGCCTTCAGAGTATCTTTTGAGTCCTCACCTATCAGTAATAACCTGCAATAATCTATCATAAAGCAAGTCTGTTTTATTCGCAATGTTCATCACAAGTTGTAAATACATGCTTGTTTGCTTGCTTATAGTAAGCCTCCCAACTAGATTGTAAAGTCTCTAAGGTCAGGGGCCTTGTCTCTTCTGTTCAGTACTTAACACCTAGCCAGTGCCTAGAATATGAGAGGTGATCAATAATTATTTGTTAAGACTTCATTGGTTACTGATAGCTTCCCAGTTCCTGATTCCAATCCTCGTACCAACCTATTACACATTCTGTGGGAAAGCTTTCTGCAGTCTTATATTAAAGTCCCCCTTGTTTCAATTACTTGAGTAGATTTCTGTTCTTATAATTAAATTACCACCAATTGATTAAGTTTTGAAAAATATAGGGTTATCAGCAATATCAAATGCTACTGAATGGATAAGAAGGTTAAGGGCTACACAAAAAGTCATTGGATCTCTACACTGGTAATCTCCAAAATGACAGTATCTATAAAATGTGGCTCTGTGGAAGCAAGGTTACAGTTGTGTTCATGAGAAGATTAAGAAAGTAGATATGACCAATGTAGACTGTTCTTTTTGAGAAATTTGACAGTAAAAATAAGGCATGAATGAAAATGGGATTGTGGGGTTCAACAGAGACCAAGAAAACATATGTTGGTTTAGTCTAAAAAGAATGTCTATTGCTATGCCGATAAGCCAAAGAACCCAAAGGAGAAAAAAAAAAAGAAGAAGAAGAAGAAAAAGAAAAAGAAAGGTTTGAATGAGGAGGAGTATTCATAGTTTTAGCTTCCATGAGGCAGTAGAGAATTTGATCAGGAGCACAAATTTGACAAAAAGGGACAATGTTTTTCCCCACTGGGAGATAGGAGATTGGAGGTTAAGAAAAATTTTATGTAGCACAAAGGGAGGTTGAGTGTGGCCACTGCAGGAGGCAGCAAAGTCATCTACAATGGTCACCAAGGGGAGGGTCAGGGTCTCTAGAAATGCTTCTCCAAACCACACCTCCATCTCTATTCCATCACCTCCCTGCCCAAGACTGTAGATGCTGTCCACGGCTGCTGCCACAGAGATTTACTGCTATTGAGGGCCTCAGTGTTTGATAGGTATGCACCTTATTTCTTAGATGGATGGAATGGGAAAAAGCCCACAGTCCCTGAGGAAAAGTGAGATGGGGGTTTGAGGAATAGGACAAGGACACTGAACTGTGTTTCCAAACATGTAAATCATGAGGCATAAATGGGGTCCTTGCTGTAAAATGGAGATTTCAGCCTACCTTCCTGAAAAGTCTAATTTTGCATGTTTGGGAGCAGGAAGGGTAGGACTATCTATTTTTAAATGATCATTATGATCAGGCAAATCTGAGAAATAATAGATTAGAAATTAATAAAAGTACACCAAATTTAATTGCAGGCCCCAAATATTTTCTCACTTTTTAGCCAAATACAAAGAAATGTTGATAATGGACATCAGTTCATGGAAATGACCCAAAGAAAACAGTTTTGAAAGAAACAGTCTCTAACTCTGTGGTTTGGAAAAAAAAAAAAAAAAACTGGGCACCTGGATAGCTCAGTTGGTTAAGTGGCTGATCCCAGCTCCGGTCATGATCTCATGGTCCTGGGATTGAGCCCCCCATCAGACTCCCTGCTCAGAGGAGAGTCTGCTTCTTCCTCTCCCTCTGCCTGCCATTCCCCCTGCTTGTACTCTCTCTCCCTCTCTCTCTCTCTGGGTCAAATAACTAAATAAAAATCTTTAAAAAATAAAAATTATAGTGATATTTATAATGTGAGACTAGTTTTGATTTTTTTTTAAATACAGGGATTTCATCAAGGAATTGGTAAATGGAACCGACTGGCTAATATTATTTATAATAATGAGTCAGAGATTTTAAAGCCTGTTCTGCTTCTAGTTTGCTAGATTCCTAGATTAATGAACTAAACTTAATATAATCTAAAAACATAACTTGATTTTATCCATTCCCAAAATTCTTAAAGGGAATCTTTAGCACACCAGATTCAGGTCCTTTAAAATATTTTTTCCATTCCCTCCCAGAAATGGTGATTTGTATTGATATACAACAGTCAGGCCCCAGGCCTCTTTCTAGGACCCCAGGGCCCCACTAATTTGTACCAGTTCTCTTCTATTCTAGTCGGCCCTGACCATCAGGTATAAATTAGTGCTGAATCAATATTAGCTGATACTTCCCCAGGTGTGGGAAGTGCAGAAACCTGATCACATGAGCAAACATAGCCCTTCCTGGCTACATTTAAAATAAGGTGGTTGTTATTATACTATTCAGGGAAAAGACTTTTTTTTTTTTTTTTTTTTTTTTTTAAAGCAAATCTCATGCCACCTTAATTTGCATCAACTTGATATACTGCTGTCTATAGTCAGAATCCATTTTCAGTTATTAGTTTCCCTGCCACTCTTTACACTTTCTTCATTTTTCCAGGGAGACTTCTCCTGCCTTTCCCATTATCCCCTCCAGCCATGTCATATGCCCCACACAATTGTTCATTTCTAGTCCTACTTATGGAGTTCTGTAGATGAGCCAAAGGGGACTTAGTTTACATTCATAGCTTTAATCACTCACCTTGGGTGGAGCAGTGTCCTAAATAAATTTCAGTTTTGCACCATTACTCAACAAGGTATTTATTTAAGTATCACTTAATAACACAAAAGTAAACAAGGCACTTCTTTCTTGAGGAAAGAAGCTTTAGTTCCCCACGTTTTTTTACCCAAGGGCCAGTCTCACTTGAGTTGTTCTTACAGAACTGTTAAGTTTTCTTTAAAGAAAATCTAAGAAAACTGGGTAGAACACAAGTACTGTGAGTCAGGTCTAAGCTATCTTTACTTTTGAAATGATTAATTGCTTTGTTAATTTTCAATGACAAGAAATCTTGTCATTTCTTACAACACTTCCAAGTCCTAGCTACTCACATTGTAGCTATGCATTCAACATGCTCAGAAATTATATATATATATATATATATATTTCAGTATTTAACCATAGATGAAAGCAGAAACTGATGACCAAATTTCCAATGAAATGGTCTGACTCTGATTTTTTTCCCTCTCCTATATCCTGAGTTTTACAGAAATCGCCTGTATTTTGATTCATATCTATGACCTCTTTGTATGTAACAATTCTGTGATTATTTCCATTTTACAGATGGGAAAATTGAGGCATGTTTAGAAACTGAGGAAAGCTGCTGGGCTCACAGTTAGCATATGAGGGCATCATAACTGGAAACGAGGTCTTCTGACTCCAGGCCCAGTGTATTTCCCCCTCCCAATAAAAATTACCTTTATAATCATTGTCAGGGATATGATCACTGAGTAATAAAGCAGCATGATTTTTTTCCATCCTTGGTCTTTGAGGGACCTTTGAGCTAATAGTGTATGCGAAAGAGGTCATTTACTGCCCAAGAGATTGATTACATACATTCAGGGCAACCTGATGACACCCCCTGATAGGACAAGGGCCTGTCTAAATGTCCTAATGTACTTTTAACCATCCAAAGTTCCTGACAGGAAGATGGGGTGTGGTAATTATACATCTTGGTTTTGGTTTATCTTCTTCATATCCTCACCCTCAGAGATGTCTTTCAAACATTGGTAATTACAGCTTTCAGAGCCAGAGCCTACAGACTCATCATCCACACAGATGAGATACTAAAATCTACTCAAACATGTAAGACTAAAGAAAATTTCAGTGCTACTGGACTCAGGTTAAAAGAAATCTGCTTACAAAAGAGGTAGCCATTATTTCTATGCATGGCTATACTGTGCCACACTGATGTGTAATGGTTTCTTGTTGATCTATGGGGGCATGTATGAATTCATTTGCCTCTAAATTTCACCTGTAACTTAAAAAAATAAGACTAAACTACACATGTGGATGATCAGACCATTTGATTGAAACCAAACAGTCTGATCTTGTAAAGCAGATCCAAGTCAATGAAACCAACTTGAAACAATGAAGGAACTGCTTCTAAGCAAGATGAATCCATGTCAAGAAGCAAGGACAGCACAGGGAAGCAGTGGTTGTAGTAACCAGTAAGTGGAACCTGGGTTAATAACGTCATAACTTCTTAAGAATTCAGCAAGTAACAATATATAAAGTATAGTGGAGTTTCTTTTCTTTTTTTTTTTTTTCAATAAGGACTTTATTTATTTATTTGACAGATCACAAGTATGCAGAGAGGCAGGCAGAGGTGGGGTGGGTGGGAAGCAGGCTCCTGGCTGAGCAGAGAGCCCAATGCGGGGCTGGATCCCAGGACCACAGGATCATGACCCGAGCTGAAGGCAGAGGCTTTAACCCACTGAGCCACCCAGGCGCCCCTATAATGGAGTTTCTCACCATCTACATTACTGGCCAGGCTAATGGTGATATATCCTATTTGGGGTCTCAAAATTTAGGAGTCTGAATGTGTCAAGAATTATTAAAGTGGACTTTATAAAGTCAAGTGAATTAGTTTGGTTTGGAGAAGCAGTTCAGAGGATTTAGTAATGGTTGTCAGGGATATTTAGTGCCATAAATATTGTTATGTGGGTGTTTTTTCATTGTAGAAAGAATGCAAGGAAATGTTATAGATTTGAGAGAGACCAGGTAAATAAAAAGAACTGGCATGTGTTCAACACCTACACTTTGCTGGGCACTCTCTGTATTACCTCGTGGAATCCTTGCAGAAACCCTGCAATGGAATTCTTAAACTGAAAATGAGAGGAAGTAATAATCAACGTCAGAGATCAAAGTCCTTTATCTGATATTTGGTCCTAGGATCTGTTTACCTCCAAAGCTTGTGCTCTTGACACCAACTTTCTGTAAAGCAGAAAGGGAGGGGTTTTGGAATTTGCTTCCCTCATTAAATTCAAGAATAGTTTCTAGAGAACTGTGTCCAGGATATATTCCTACCCAGAAGTAGGAAAATGGACTAAATTCCTCTGATGCTGTCTTCAACTCTGTAATTTTAGATTAAAATTCAGATCAATAGAGATTTAGCTCAAGGCTTTTCCTGGGCACATTGGTATTATTATTTTTTAACCATTAAAGATCTGATACCAGAAGCATGAATAAGACTTCTTGTGTTTGAAGTTTTCTCCACCTATTTACATGTCCGACAATATGGAATTGGTCCAATAATTAGAGTATAACCATACAACAGAATTCTGTGTTGTGGTTAGAATTATTTGGAAGAAATTTTAATGGTATAAGAAAATATTTTGATATATTTATATTATCAAATTTTAAAAAATTAGAAAAACCAAACCAAGCTATAAGGTATATTTCCAACTGAATTTAAATATATATATATTTATGTATGCATAGATAAAAACAAATGGGAGAATATATGTAAAACATTAGCAGTGGTTTCCTGTGGGGAAAAACAACTGACTTTTATTTTCAATTCTGGGTCTCACATTTTTCCAGAATATATGGGCCTTACATATATTACTAGGAAGAATGGTGTACATACCACACACTGCAATTTTCTGAAAAAGTTTTAAAAGATAGAAGTACAATAATGTGTTATGAATGCAATCATGTGTAGGATAAGGGCAATTTATTAAATAGCATTGAGCCCATTGGTGAGAGCAAACTGTCAGTGTGCCCATCACTGGAGATAAAATTGGCCCTTCATGCAATTTCTTACTATGCTGAAATTATCATTTATAACCACCTGGTTCTTTTAGCCCCTACCTAAAACCCTCTACCCAGAAGGCACACAGAAAATACACATCTAAGCACACTGTACTGTGTGTGTAAAATGGAGATTATAATAACACAAGGTTCGCAAAAGATTTCAGTAAAATACTTGTAAAGCTCCTAGCAGTGTACCCAGGGCGTAGTAAGTACTGAATAAATGTTAGTCATCTCAGTAGTTATGTCTTTACTGATAAACTAAAGAACAGAATAATTTTGCAGAGGAATATGGTGGCTGATCTTAGAAGTTCATTATCAGCCCCCTGGCACATATACATTTCATTTTAAAAATAGCCTTACAATTAATGTAGGTGGTGTCCAAAGGAATATGTGGCACACTGTAATTATGTAGTACATTTCGTTTACCACACTTATCAAGGTTTAATGAGCAATGAAAACAGGAAACAAAGCCATGATAGAATTCAATTTTTCTTTAATCATTTTGCTTATATTTATATTACTAAAAATGATTGAAATATTAAGAAAATATTACCACTTTAGAACTACATTTTTATTTGCATTTAAGATTATTTATGATTAAAAATAGCTTTGAACTTAGATGTACCCTATGCAGTACAATACAAACAAAAAGTACATAGAAAATTCTTTGCAAGTATCATAATTTACCTGGAGACTGTCTTCGTTCAGACTGCCATGACAAAACACTAGTGACTCCATTTATTATTGTCTCCTCACACTTCTGAAGGCTGGGAAATCTAAGAAGTAAGGATCTGCTTCCTGGTTCATACACAGCTATCTTCTCACTGTGTCTTCATGTAGGGGAAGGGCACTAAGCATACTTAGGAGAGCTCCACCCTCATGCCCTAATCACCTTGCTTCTTTTTTGATATATATCTTATTTTATTTAAATTCAATTAACATAGTATATCATGAGTTTCAGATGTAGAGTTCAATTATTTATCAGTCACATATGCCAGTGCTCATCACATCACGTGCTCTCCTTAATGCCCATCACCCTGTTACCCTGTCCCCACAGTCCCCTCTCCTCCAGTAACCCTCAGTTTGTTTCCTATAGTTAAGAATCTCTTATAGCTTTCTCCCTCTCTGATTTCATCTTATTTTTCCCTCTCTTCCCCTCTTATCCTGTTTTGTTTCTTAAATTCCACATAGACATGAAACCATATGATAATTGTCTTTCTCTGACTGACTTATTTTGCTTAGCATGATAACCTCTAGTTCCACTCACATCATTGCAAATGCTAAGATTTTATCCTTTTTGGTGATGGAGTAATATTCCATTGTTTATATATACCACCTCTTCTTTAACTGTTGATGGACATCTGGACTCTTCTCATAGTTTGGCTATCGTGGACATTGCTGCTATAACCATTCGGGTGTAGTTGCCCCTTTGAATCACAACATTTGTAACCTTGGAGTAAATACCTAGCAATGCAATTGCTGGGTCATGGGGTAGCTCCATTTTAAACTTTTTGAGGAACTGCCATACTGTTTTCTAGAGTCACTGTACTAGCTTATATTCCTGCCAACAGTGTTAGAGGGTTGTCCTTTCTCTACATCCTTGCCAAAATTTGCTATTTCCTGCCTTGTTAATTTTAGCCATTCTGACAGGTGTGAGGTGGTGTCTCTTTGTGGTTTTGATTTGTATTTCTCTGATGCCAAATGATGTTGAGCATTTTTTTCATGTGTCTGTTTTAAGGGCCCTGTTTCTTTTTTCTTTTCTTTTTTTTTTAAGGTTATTTTTTTGTTTGTTTTTGATTTTGTTTTTGTTTTTTAATTTGACAGAGTGAGAAATCACAAGTAGGCAGTGGGGAAGCAGTTCCCCACTGAGTGGAGAGCCCAATGCCAGGCTTGATCCCAGAACCCTGAGATCATGACCTGAGCCAAAGGCAGAGGCTTAATCCACCAAGCCACCCAGGGGCCCCAAGGCCCTGTTTCTCAATAACATGACATTGGAGGGTAGGATTTCAATATGTGAATTTTGAAGGAACACACTCATTCTGTAGTAAAGGCATACACTTATTTAACTGTATTTCAGGGATGCCAGAATTGCTCAGTTGGTTAAGTATCTGCCTTCAGCTCAGGTCATATCCCAGGGGACTGGGATAGAGCCCAGCATCAGGGGTTTCTGCTTCTCCCTCTCTCTGCCATTCCCCCCTCTAGTGCTCTCTCTCGCTCTCTCTCAAATAAAATCTGAAAAAAATTTTTTTTAAATGTATTTAAATCATCTACCTTAGTCAGAACTGGAATGGTTAATTGTCCCACATTTTTAAGGGAAATCATTTTAGTAGTAGTCAGATTTCTAGAGAGACCTTAACCAGTAATTGCAAAATGATATGGCTTGGTCTGGTGTCCCAATTCAATATCAAGAATAAAAACCTCAGTTACTCCTTAAGTGAAAGATGCTACACTTACAACTGCTATGAAGTGGTGGAGAAATAGAAGTGGGATTTTAAACCATTAAACTTGTCTCCCACACTGATTGAAGACTTATTTGTAAATATCACCAGAAGTATTTATTTAGGGGGGCAAAAATATCCAGATTACTTGGATGCAAATGCTTTTGTTATTTGGAGAATATGGGTATCTTTGGTCAAATGCAACTATTTCTAAAATATAATTACACACTACTTCAGCCCTCCTTCTCTGACCATCTTCTCAGAAGTCTCTTCTAGGATAACCAGGACCCTGGTTAATTAATGCTTTCTGAGGTCTACTTTCCCGACAGATATTAAGGCTTTTTCTTCTTTCAGAGGAAAAAGTTTGTCCTAGGTGATAACATGTCAACACTTGCCCAGCCTCATCTAGCTTGTTTTCCAGTTAACAGGTTTAGTTTTGGCCTCAGGAGGCAGGAAAATGAGAGAGAGGGAGAGGAGCCTGAAGGAGCTCAAAATACCATTACTGTTCAGTACAAAGCAGGGTAAACCAGTTCTGCCAAAGACCACAAATTTCTGTATTTCCTTGTGTTTGTTCATCAAAGTTTCACATTTAAAAAAACTTTTATGTTTCTTTTGGTTTCTATCATGTGCTTTACAGATCATCTATTTTATTTTATTTATTTATTTTTAAGATTTTATTTATTTGAGAGAGAAAGAGGGAGTGAGAGAGAACATGAGAAGGGAGAAGGTCAGGAGAAGGTCAGAGGGAGAAGCAGACTCCCCATGGAGCTGGGAGCCCGACGCGAGACTCAGTCCCAGGACTCCGGGACCATGACCCGAGCTGAAGGCAGTCGCTTAACCAACTGAGCCACCCAGGTGCCCTAAAGATTATCTATTTTAAAGCAAGAAAATGAGAATAAGGTAAAATTCTAAGGAAAAATGATGGGAGCCTATGAGAAGTTAGTTGTTCCCTTACTCAGAGCTAATTCATATTTGACTAAGCAGGGGCTCTACAGTTATATTCTGAATAGCAGATTACTCTTATGGACAAATAGAGCATGTGTCTTTCTCTCCCCAAAGGGAAACTATATTACTGGATTTGAATACTAGGATGCATCTGCCAACATGGGACAGAATAGTTAAAAAGGTGATGGAAATATGAATTTTCCATTCAGAAGAAGAGAATAGATATCTCAGGC